>NW_012114977.1:3044370-3069942 GCF_000951035.1 Colobus angolensis palliatus | reverse complement strand
CTCCACCTCCTGGGTTCCGGTGATTCTCCTGCCTCAGCCTCCTGAGTTGCTGGGGCTACAGGCGCCCGCCATCACGCCCAACTAATTCTTATATTTTTTGTAGAGACGATGTTTCACTGTGTTGGCCAGGTTGGTCTCGAACTCCTGACCTCAGGTCATCCACCCGCCTCGGCCTCCCAAAGTTTTGGGATTACAGGCGTGAGCCACTGCACCCGGCCATACATATTATTTATATACTAACCTATCTATAGAACCAAAAGTTGCAAGACTTGCAGTTTGAAAAACAGGAGATTAAGTGGTCGATAATGCCCTTTCCAATTCTGATATTTTAGGCTTATTGCTAAGCCAGTCAGTGATCGATTGGCTTCATGTGCAGTTAAAAGTTACAGAGATATGTTTATGTAAAGCCTTTAGCACAGATCAAACTCAGAGTTAGTGTCCCATGACTGTTAATTGCTACTTATACTCTCATTTCCCAGGATTGACTTCAGCAACTTCTTCATTTTGGTTTTTCCCTGTAGGCACTTCTCATTTTCTGCCTTCTGTGTCCTGTAATTTTTGATTGTGAGACAAAAAATTCTCTCTTCAGTCTCTCATCTTTTTCTCCAGGTTTTGTCTTCTGAATTCCTTCCCTTCACATTGATCCATATTAAAAACCAAGCTCCAGGCCGGGCGCGGTGGCTCAAACCTATAATCCCAGCACTTTGGGAGGCCAAGACGGGTGGATCACGAGGTCAGGAGATCGAGACCAGCCTGGCTAACATGGTGAAACCCCGTCTCTACTAAAAAATACAAAAAAAAAAAACTAGCCGGGTGAGGTGGCTGGCGCCTGTAGTTCAGCCACTCGTGAGGCTGAGGCAGGAGAATGGCGTAAACCTGGGAGGTGGAGCTTGCAGTGAACTGATATCCTGCCACTGCACTCCAGCCTGGGCGACAGAGCGAGACTCCGTCTCAAAAACAAAACAAAACAAAAAAACCAAGCTCCAGGTCAACAGTGATCATCCGATCACCTCTCACCCAATCACAGGCCTCAGTGGGCACTTACCTCCCGGGATTGGGCTTTGCAATGATTTTTGGCCTGTGAAGATTTTTCTTACTTTTCTACTAGCTCAGCTATGTATTTCTGAAATCCATTTATTCTAGTTTCAAAATAAATGAATCCTTACTGGGAGGATTTTCCGGACATCTAAACAGCTTAGGACCTGAAAATGACAAGCCTTTAAGTACTTCTCAACAGAGAAATCCTACACACTGGAGGCCACCTCTCCTTCAACAGAGAAAGAGAAATGCACTACCTCCACTGGATAACTGAATGGCAAAGGTCTTCCTTTGAGGGCATGGTGGGCGGGGGAGCAAATTAGGTGACCCTGAAGCAGTGCTTTGATTAAGAGTATGGTGGCCTTGGTTGGGCATGGTGGCTCATGCCTGTAATTCCCGCACTTTGGGAGGCCAAGGTGGGTGGATCAACTTGAGGCCAGAAGTTCGAGAACAGACTGGACAACATGGCAAAACTCCATCTCTACTAAAAATACAAAAAATTAGCTGGGTGTGATGGCGCATGCCTGTAGTCCCAGCTACTTGGGAGGCTGAAGCATGAGAATCACTTGAGCCTAGGAGGTGGAGGTTGCAGTGGGCCGAGATTGTGCCATTGCACTCCAGCCTGGGCAACAGAGCCGGAAATTGTCTAAAAAAAAAAAAAAGGTATAGAGGCCTGAATTTCACTCCCAACTCTGGCTGTGATACTCACTGTGTGTTTTTGGGTGGACATAAGAACTGTAGCCTCATCTGTGTAGTGGACGTAAGAACTGTAGCACCTGATAGAGCTTTTAGAAGATTAAATGAGCTTAAGTGCCCAGCATAGTGCCTGGCTCGTACCAAGTATTCAATAAATGTTGGCTGCCATGTTTTATTTCTTTTCTTCCTTGGCTGCCTTAAGGCCATAGCGTTTCCCATCATCTGAAAAAGCAGGAGTCTCTGCACTAGGTGTCTGGGGACCTGGGTCACTGTCTAGCTGGGAGAATTGGGGCATGTCACTTCATCTTGCCGTTTTCTCACGTATAAACATCTCCCTCATCTGTAAAACGAGGGGGTGGACTAAGTGATTTCTAAGCATGCCTCTCGCCCTCACAGTCTGTGATTCTAGTGAGACTGGTGTGAAAAGCAAAATGTAACCCTCAAACCAGAGCATTTTCCCAGGCAGCCTTCAGTCTATCAGAGACTGTGCTTCCTGGAGCTGATCTGTTAAAGTTGGATCTTTGGGATTTGGCACCTATGTTCCCATAGGAGTAGTCTTAAGTGATGGTTAGCTTTCTGGGGCTAGCTTATAACACCCTGCTTACTGCACAGTGAAGCAGAGATTCTGCACATTTGCATTGGAAACAGTGGGAAACAATACTGTCACAACACTAGTAATTAAACCAAACAGAAAAACAATCCCATTGAATAAGAACCATTTTTTATTTATCTTGAATCCTGGTGCTTGAGGGAAGCAGGTTAATTTAGAAGAGGAGGAGGTCTAGGAAACATGTGGGGGAGAATCTGCAACTTCGCTTCTGGGCTCTCTCAAGGGATTTAGACTGAGGCTGGTGGCGTAGGTTTTTTGTCTTATTTTGGTTAAAAATTCAAGGACACCTGCTACACCATTGTATTTTTTCTTTGAGATAAGGTTGACCTATGTCTCTCATGTCTAAAGCCATCGTAATGATTTGAACTTACTAATAAAAAGTGAAGAAGGAGAGAGAAGAAAGGAAAATGAAAGATGAGAGGCAAGAATTCTCCTAGACATCCCCAACTGGTGACTCTCATGCATGTTTTGTTGAGCCTACCCATGCTGACCCACATAGCAGTTTAAAGTAAAAAAAAAAATCACCTTCCAGGATATAAAAATTTCATTAAAATATATCCATGCTGGGTGCGGTGGCTTACTTGTAATCCCAGCACTTTGGGAGGCCAAGGTAGAAAGATCTCTTGAGGTCAGGAGTTCAAGACCAGCCTGGCCAACATGGTGAAACCCTGTCTCTACTAAAATTACAAAAATTAGTCAGTCATGGTAGCACACCTGTAATCCTAGCTACTTGAGATGCTGAGGCACGAGAATCACTTGAACCCGGGAGACAGAGGTTGCAGTGAGCAGAGATTGCAGCAGTTCACTCCAGCCTGGGCAACAGAGTGAGACTCTGTCTCAATAAAAAAGAAAAAAGAAAATATTTCCTTTTTGGTCCCTGTAGGCATTTGTGTTTGAAGGCCCCAGGTGATATCATTCATAAGAGAAAGAGATTAAAAAGAGTTCGAGTGTAGGGCCAGGCATGGTGGCTCACACCTGTAATCTTAGTGCTTTGAGAAGCTGAGGTGGGAGGGTCCCTTAAGCCCAGGAGTTTGCGACCAGCCAGGGCAACATAGTGAGACCCTGTCTCTACAAAAAATAAAAATAAAAAATAAAAAAATAAAAAAATCAGCCAGATGTGGTAGTGCACACCTATAGTCCCAGCTACTTGGGAGGCCGAGGCAGGAGGATTGCTTGCCCAGGAGTTTGATGTTATAGTGAACTATGATTGCAGTGCTGTACTCCAGCCTAGGTGACAGAGCAAGACCCCATCTTAAAAAAGTGTGAGAGTGGGCTGGGTGCGGTGGCTCACGCTTGTAATCCCAGAACTTTGGGAGCCCGAGGCAAGTGGATCACGAGGCTGGGAGTTCCGAATCAGCCTGGCCAATGTGGTGAAACCCCATCTCTACTAAAAATACAAAAAAATTGGCTGGGCATAGTGGAGTATGCCTGTAATCCCAGCTACTCGGGAGGCTGAGGCAGGAGAATTGCTCAAGCCCGGGAAGCAGAGGTTGCAGTGAGCCAAGATAGCGCCACTGCACTCCAGCCTGGGCGATAGAGCAAGACTCTGTCTCAAAAAGAGAGAAAAAAGTGTGAGAGTGATTGCATGAAATAGATTATCTGAAGGAAGTAGTAAAAGATAGAAACAGAAAAGGGAGGCAAGCCATGCATTGCCCCTGGGTCTGCAAGAGGGTCAGGTTAGACAATTCCTTCTGTGGCCACCAGGTGGCCTTGAAGCTCTCGTACAGCTTGGTTGCTATTGGGAGTGACTTCTGGAGGGCTGGGAGAGGCAATGTGCAAATGCTTGGGACACTTCTACGTACTTAAGGTTTCTGAGTTAAGAGGCAGGATTTCCATGCTTGGCTAGTTACTACTATTCTCTGAACCAAATCCTGGGTCGTCCTCAAAAGAATGTGCCTATATTTCTGATATAAGGGCAATTTGGCTGTGGTACTTGATCACTAGGGTGGATGTGGCTGACCTTGATGAGTGGGTGGGGCCCCCTTTACCTACACTGTTCCAGTTGAGACTGTTCCTAGCTCTGTGCTGGTTACTCTCAGGGACTGCCTCTCCTTGCCCATGTCACGGTGAGATGCTGCCTCTGGGTCTTCTTCCTCTCCCTGTCCCTGTATCACTTGGCAGTTTCCGAGTTGCTGCAGCAGACCAGACTCCTCTGGGACATGGTTCTCAAGTTTTGAAGCATGCCAGTTGCAGCTGGGGGTGGGGCAGATGCAACATGCAGATTCCTGGGCTCCATCTCAAACAGAGTGAAACAGATTTGGATAGGGTCGGCTCTAAGGTCTCTTTCAGTGCTGCAAACTGGAATTTGACAGCACCGCCTGTGTTTAGATTACTCTCCAGTCATGGTTATTCATGTCTCCTCTCAAGCTCCCTTCTCGAGTGAGGCTGCGGCTGGTCACTCAGGGGCTCAGGGGTTAATTCCCTGATGCTCCTGGACTTGTTTCCTAGCCCCAGCTTCTGATGCTGGAAAGGGGCCAGGAGCAAAGGCTCTGAGCACTCAGGGAAGAGTCTGGATTGTAGCCTTCCTGGATTCTGACAGCCTTTCTCCTCCAGGAGCACATGTTACAGGGCTCTGGTGCAGAAGGAACCTGGGTCTGAGATGTGCAGCATTCAGGATCCTGTAGGGGCTGTTCATGTGGTAAATGTGACCTGCATCTTTCTCTGTGTTTCTGCATTCCAATGCCCCAGAGCTTGCCTTCAGCTCACAGTATGGAGGGGTTATTGACTGAACGGTGACCCTCACTGCAAATTCATATGCTGCAGCCTTCATCCCGACTCTCTTTGGAGATAGGGCCTTTCAGGAGTTGATTCAGGTTAAATGAGGCCATAAGAGCAGGGCTGTAATCTGATAGGATCAGTGTCCTTATAAGATGAGGCACCAGAGATCTCTCTCTGTGCACATATACTGAGGAAATATCATGAAAGGACACAGCGAGAAGGTGGCTGTCCACAAGTTAGGAAGAGAGGCCTCACTGGAAACTGAATCAATCGGAGCCTTGACTGTGGATTTGTTGCCTCTGGAGCTGTGGAAAAATAGATGCATGGTGTTGAAGCCACCCTGTCTACAGCATTCTGTCATGACAGCCTGAGGTAACTAAGACAGGAGCAAATACTGATTCATTCATTCATTCAAGCAGGAAGTATGTTTATATGTAATAATTACCTATAGGTAGTCTTTAAACTTATCTGGGCTTTGGGTGATCACATTGAAATCACTGTGGGTCAAGTTTTCCCCATCTTGGTCCATAATTCCCCAGGAGTCTCCTATCTAGCTCAGAATTCCAGGCCACAGTCCCTCCATCTCTGTTTTGGCTCTTTACTTGCTCATTCCCAAATTACTACTCTTTGCCTTTATAAAAAAAGCCCAAAAGGTCCAATGCCATTCTGGAGCATGGCTTAGGTGCATACATGGCTGTGAGGCTGTATCTGTGTGGGTTTGTGTATGTGGACACCAAACATTCATGCAGGTCTGAATGGTCACACTGGAATCTGCATAATGAGGCTGTGGGTGTGCTTAGGAGTGTGATACCATGTACATTTGTTCACATATACAAGACTAGATTTGGAACCTGAAACCCTAGGTTGATACTAATTTTCTGCCTTTCAGCTATGTTATTTTAAGCAAGATACTTAATTTCTTTGGGCCTCAGTTTCTTCATCAGTGAAACAGCGAGGATGGACTGGTCAGAGGAGAGCTGTAGGATGACAAGAGAGGGACTAGGCAAAGCCCTGTAAAGGGTCCAGCTGCCCCCAGATGAGAGGATTCCAGCCCTTTTCCCCCTGAGGCTGTGTGCCCTGGCCCTGACCCCGGACAGTCCCCTGCTCTGCCCTGTGGCTTGTTGACCCTGATACCCAGAAGTGTGGTGTGACCACGAAGCAGGTGCCCTCTGCCAGGCCTGGGTTCCCAGGGCTGTTGACCACCTCCGTTTTCTCCTCTTTTCCCATGGGCCTGAGCCTGGTCCATACTCAGCATGCAGTAATTATTACTGAATACATAAATGAATGAATGGCACATTGTAGACACTCCATATCCAATTATTGAGTGAAATGAGATGTCTTGGGCAGGTGGGGGTCTGCTCTTGTCAGCTGGAGTGAAGATGGGCAGATAAGGAAGGAAATTAGCATTTCTGGAGCAGCTTTCCCCTGAGAACAACACGAATCTCTGCCCTACTGTTTGGGAAACAGAGGAAGGGCAAAGAAGCCCTCTGGGGGTGTCTGCAAGCATCCTCATGGCCCCAGAGTCAGGAGGGAGGAAAAGCATGTAATTAGAAAATCGTCGTCTCTTTGCCATATGATGTTCAACAGTTTCCATTTATTGAACAACTATTATGTGCCATGTACCGGGCTGAAATCCCAAACAAATTCAATCATTATCTCCCAAGAGAAGTTATCTTATATATATATATATATATTTTTTAAATTTTTTTTGTTTTTTGAGATGGACTCTTGCACTTTTGCCCAGGCTGGAGTGCAGTGGTGTGATCTTGGCTCACTGCAAGCTCCGCCTCCCGGGTTCATGCCATTCTCCTGCCTCAGCCTCCTGAGTAGCTGGGACTACAGGCACCCGCCACCACTCCCAGGTAATTTTCTTTTTTTTTTTGTATGTATAGGAGAGACCAGGTTTCACCGAGTTAGCCAGGATGGTCTCGATCTCTGACCTCGTGATCTGCCCCCTTGCGGCCTCCCAAAGTGCTGGGCTTATAGGTATGAGCCCTTGCACCTGGCCGAGAAGTGATCTTATTTAATCCCTAAAACAACTGTGTGAGGAACAGGTGAAATGTGGCATAGGAAAAGGGTTTATAAACTGTAAAGTGCTATAAAATGTCAGGGATTGTTCCAAGAATGATTAGTTTCCCTCTCCCATCTCTGCAGTTTGCCTGGCAGCCACCCGGTGCAGGGTTGGCACCCACCTTGCCTGTCTCCTTCCCGGCTAATTGGGGAGGCTCTCCAGGCCTGATTTATGTGGACACTCACACATTCTCCCACTGAACATTATTCTAATCAGACACCTCATTATTGGAAGCCAGCCTCCTTGGGGCTGCCTGGACAGGGTTATTACAGGATATTATACAGACCATTTGCATGGCCACCTTCAGGTCATTTCCATCACTTTAAGCTACTTACAGGCCCATTTTCTTCCCCATAATATTTGCCTAATTCGATTACTCCATGGCCTTAGCTGGCTCAAAATGGAATCAAAAGTTACACCTGGGAGCAAAGTCAACTGGATCCTGACACCCTCTCAGTACTTCGGGGCCTACCTGGTCCCAGGTGACTGCTGGTGGAACCAGGCTTCCCGTCTGAAGGGGGACAGCTGAGCCTGGTGAGGAGGGGGATGGGGTAGGAAAAGGGCAGCTTGTTGGATGGGCTAAGGTTTATAGGTTGAGATGACACAGAGGATCCCTTTCCAGCCCCTGAGTTCACCTTTAGTAAACTCATTCAGAGTCCCCTGTATTTCTCCATCACAACCCTTAACAGACTTTGTTGTAATCCATCATGTAATATCTGTTTTCCTGCCAGGGAACAAGTTATGTGAGGGTAAAGACTGCTTGTCTTTTGAATCTTTGATCTCCAGCATCTAGCCCAGCACCTAATGCATAATAACTGATGAATGAATAGACAACCGTTTGTTGATGGACTCATTGAATGAATGGCTCCTTATTGCTTTTAGTCATTCTTTGCTAGGAATGTGTGTCTCTGCGACCGCTCACTAATGAGTCTTGATTTGGTGTCAAAGCTCCTATTCCTTTTACATTGTTTGCCCTCCCCCTGTTTCTGGTCCTGAAGGGCAGTCTGATATTCCTACTCATGTTCACGCACTGTGCTGGGTGAGAAGTCTGGGAGGACAAAACTCTAGAGCGGTGGTTCTTAACTGTAGATCAGGGAACTCCCAGGAGACTTTCAGCAACGTCTGGAGACATTTGTGGTTGTCACGACTGTGGGGATACCAGCAGCATCCATTGGCAGGTCAGGGATGCTGCAAACATTCTGCAATTCACCGTAAAGCATAAAGGCATCCCGTTCAAAGTAGTGATGGCGCTCAGGTTGAGAAACCTCGCCCTAAGGTAACCCAACACATTTAACAGAAGGAGGGATGTCAGAGTTCCTCAAGATCAGCTGAATTCTGCTGAGGTTTAAGGGGAATTTTTTTTTTTCTTTTTCTTTTTTTGAGACGGAGTCTCGCTCTGTCACCCAGGCTGGAGTGCAGTGGCATGATCTCGGCTCACTGCAGCCTCTGCCTCCCAAGTTCAAGTGATTCTCCTGCCTCAGTCTCCCAAGTAGCTGGGACCAGAGGCATGAATCACCATACCTGGGTAATTTTTGTATTTTTCGTAGAGATGGGGTTTCACAATGTTGACCAGGCTGGTCACAAACTCCTGACCTCAAGTGATCCACCTGCTTTGGCCTCCCAAAATGTGAACCACCACACGTGGCTAGTTTAATGGGATTTTTAGATGACACCCTCTTTTCCCTGCCCAAGTTCTGATCATGAATCAGGGAGGAGATCAAAATACCTTTTAGTTGCTGAGAAAGCTATTGCAGAACAGGACTTTAAGTCTGCTATTTGGAGGAGATTGCTAATTCTGCACTCCTGAAATGAATGTATTCATCTCCCTTGAAAACACAGTCCTTCATCTGGGGCCTAGCATGGCAGAGACAGGAAGAGGACACTTACCATGCATAGCTAGCTTCTGTCCCCACTCTGATGAACTCTTCTTTTTATTATTATTATTTATTTATTCTTTTATTTTTTGAGACGGGGTCAGGCTGGAGTGCAGTGGCCCGATCTCAGCTCACTGCAAGCTCCGCCTCCTGGGTTCACGCCATTCTCCCGCCTCAGCCTCCCAAGTAGCTGGGACTACAGGCACCCGCCACCTCACCCGGCTAATTTTTTGTATTTTTAGAAGAGACGGGGTTTCACTGTGTTAGCCAGGATGGTCTCGATCTCCTGACCTCACGATCCGCCCACCTCGACCTCCCAAAGTGCTGGGATTACAGGTGTGAGCCACCACACCCGGCCAACCTCCCTCTTCTATTAATAAAGCTAATATCTCCTCCTTGAGCTCCTCCCTCCTTCTATTCTGGAGTTTACTCGGACTAAAGAGGTCAAGCAGATCCAAGAGTGCAGCAGTGTGAAAACTCCTAAGTCACAAGACAGGTGGACGGGGCGCCCCTTGCCTGGATTCGGGGCTTGCAGCTCTGTGACACACAGCCTTAGCCCTTTTTCCCAGAGCGTGACAATATGTCAGGATAGGTGTCCACAGGGGCTGTTATCCTTGGTGTGCTTTGGAATTTGATGTGGGAAGTGACCCAGACCTGCCTGCAGTGGGCTTGGAGCACCAGATTACTGTGAGTCCTAGGACCCATGCTTCACTGACACAGGGCTGTGGGAGGTGGCTGGACTTCTGATAGGGTGGCTTCTAGGTCCCAGGAAACAGAATGGTAAGCGGTGTGAACTTGGGAGCCTTCTCCGAGTATGGTATGGAGGGTGAGAGCCAGTGCCTTTGAAAGGATCACGGCCGCTGATACAATGGGTATCTCACTAGTGCCCATACTGGACTGAATTTGAAATGTATCATTCTTGCAACACTTCAGTGTGATCCTCAGGTGAGACAGAAACCCTCCAGAACATGCCTAAGATTGAATTTTTTACTGATTCTCGAGAGTGGGGGCTTGTAGCCAAGTTCAGTTTGATTTAGACAAATGATAAAGTGACATTTCTTGCACCAGTGTGTTGCAGAAGAAATTCATACCAGTTATATTGAGCTGTATCAAACATTTTAATCTTTGTCAACCCAGTAGGCAAAAACTGCATTCTTTCCCGAGACAGCGAAGGGGAGAGGAAATCTGTCTCAGTAGATATTTTGAGGCGATGAAGACCAATTTAGGAAAGGTTCCACAAGGACCAGCCAAAGACAGGAGAGGGACAAGGTGACTGAGAGGAACCACATGCTCCACCTGCCAGCCAGACCTGCCAGCCTGTCTCCATCCAGCAGACACCCCTAGATCCCTTGGGCTTGTTAAGGAGGTGCCACCTTTGCAGGGGCTTAGGAAGTTGCACACACTTGTCACAGGGTGTGGCCTCTTAGTTCTAGAATCTTTGTTCTTTAGGACACCTTTGCTACCCACCCTCCTATACCCACCTGTGCACTAACCCTCTTACTTTGTGTGTGTGTGTTTAATTTGTTTTGTTTTGTTTTGAGACAGAGTCTCATTGTGTCGCCCAGGCTGAAGTGTAATGGTGCAATCTTGGCTCACTGCACCTCCACCTCCTGGGTTCAAGCGATTCTCATGCCTTAGCCTCCTCAGTAGCTGGGATTACAGGGGTGCGCCACCATGCCCAGCTAATTTTTTATTTTTAGTAGAGATGGGGTCACCATGTTGTCCAGGTTGGTCTCAAACTCCTGACATCAAGTGATCTGCATGCCTCAACCTCCCAAAGTGCTAGGATTACAGGCATGAGCCACTACGTCCACCACCCCCCCTACTTTTTTTTTAAAAGAAAATATTCCAGATTCCAGAGCCTGGCACAGTGGCTCATGCCTATAATCCCAGTACTTTGGAAGGCCAAGGTGGGAGGATCATTTGAGCTCAGGAGTTCCAGACTGGCCTGGGCAACATAGCAAAACCCTGCCTCTAAAAAAAAAAATTAAAAAATAGCTGTGTGTCGTGGCATGTGCCTGTAGTACCAGTTGCTTGGGAGACTGAGGTGGGAGGTTTGCTTGAGCCCAAGAGCTTGAGGCTGCAGTAAGCTATGATCATGCCACTGTACTCCAGCCTAGATGGCAGAGCAAGAGCCTGTCTCTAAAAATAAATAAATACATAATCATAGATTCAATACAAGCCCCCTGAATACCCATCCCCAATCCCATAGTCCCACTTTCTCCTGTGAGATAATTATTCTCCTGAATTTGGAGTTTATCATTCCCCTCATAATTGTATATTTTTGCTGCAGGTATGTTTCCAAAAACTATATATAAACACATATATACATATACATACAAGTACATAAATGTATGTGTGTACAAGTACATATAGTTTTGCATAATTAAAATGTATATGGACAGTATTATACTATATAAATCTGCAACTTGCTTTCTCCCCCTGAACATTGAGACTTAGCCTTGTGGTTTTTGTAATTTTGGTTCATTCATTTTCACTGCAGTATATAATATGCCTTGTATGACTATACCAGAATCACTTGTTCATTTTTCTGTTAATGGTTGTTTAGATTTTTTTCCCATTTTCTTCTATGCTTGAGCACCTGAGTATTATGTGTGCAAGGTGACAGGGATCTCCTTATACCGTGGGTAGAGAGCTTTGCTGGGACATGTACATAGCAGCTGAATTGCGGGGCTGTGGAGGATATACATTTTTGACACTAGTGGAGATAGCTACATTGTTCTTCCAATTAATTGCTTATCAAACAGTGTATGGGAGCATCTGTTAGTCTATCATCAGTTGACATTGTCAGATTTAAACAAATTTTTTTTGATCTGGTGAGTACAAAACAATACCTCATTGTTTTAATTTGTATTTCAACATTATTAGTGAGGTTAAACATGTTTTCCTGATTTCTGGCCATTGGGCTTCTTTGTTGTATGTGAATTGTCTATCCATTTTCTTTGCCAATTTTCCTATTGGGTTGTTTGTCTTTTTCTTATTGATATGTAGAATTTCTTATAGGTTCTGACTAGGAAGCTATTCTCAGTCGCATGCAGTCTGTGGCTTATCTTTTCATTTGTTCATGGAGTCTCTTGTTCTGCATAAGCCTTTTTAAAAATTTAAATTAACTCTCTTTCTTTTTCTGGGGAAGCCAGGACTTCTAAGAGATGGTGTCCTAGTCCATTTGTGTTGCTATAAATGAATGCCTAAGGCTGGATAATTTATAAAGAAAAGACATTATTTGGCTCATGGTTCTGCAGGTTCTACAAGAAGCATGGCGCCAGCATCTGCTTCTGGTGAGGCCTCAGGAACCTTCCACTTATGGCGGAAGGTGTGGGGGAGGAGGCATCACACCGGAAAAGGAAGGAAGCAAGAGAGAGGAAAGGGAGGTGCCAGGCTCTTTTCAATGACTGGCTCTGGGAGTGAGGGGAAACTCTCTAGGGAACTAAGAGGGTGAGAGCTCATTACATGGGGGACGGCACCAAGACATTTATAAAGGATCTGCCCCCATGTCCCAAGCACTTCCCACTAGGCCCTGTTTCCTGCACTGGGCCTCAAATATATTTATTTAGAGAAAGGGTCTTGCTCTGTTGCCCAGACTGGAGTCCAGTGGTGTGATCATGGCTCACTGCAGCCTCTGCCTCCTCGATTCAAGCGATCCTTCCACCTCAGCCTCCTGAATTCTGGGACTACAGGTGCATGCCACCACTTTTTTTTTGTTTTTACTTTTTTGTAGAGATGGGGGTCTCACTATGTTACCCAGGCTGGTCTTGAACTCCCGGGCTTAAGCTATCCTCCTGACTCGACCTCCTAAAGCACTGGGATTGCAGATCTAGTTCACCTCCCCCAACAGCCCCTTGTGTTCCAGATGAGGATGATGAAGCTGAGAGAGGACATGGCTGTCCAAGGTCACATAGCTAGTGTTGGGCAGAGCTGGGGCCAGGGCCTGGACTAGTCATGTAGACACTCAGGCAGGCTGTGTGTGGGCACCCCTTCAAATAGGCTTTACTAAATATTTGTTCCATGCTCTGTCCGTGGGGTTGGAGTTGGTGCCTAATGAGAGTGTGGGGTTCCTGCCAACCCCTGTCTATTTCAGTTGGAGTGGGGACCAAGTTGCTGAAGAAGCTGTGTGTAGAGGCCTGAGTTTGAGGCACCATATGACTTGTTTGTTGCATTGATGTTTTGGTGTCCCTCGCAGATTCATGCCCAGGGTGTGTGCCCTGAATAAGGTTTTCTAGATCTGGGCTAGAAAGTCTCTTTGGGGAGGGGTGGGGAATGCAGTCTGTGAGAGGTCTGTGGGTAGAGCAGGTGGCTGCTCCAAGGTCCTGCTAACCAGCTTGACCATAGGATTTTTCATCCAAACTGGGACACTTGAGAGTGTGAGGGGAAAGTATTAATGACAGAGGGACAAATAGCAGCGAACTGGGACTATCTCAGGCATTCCGGGACATCTGGTTACCCTGCTTCTAGAGTCTGCCTTTCTGGTCGTTACATTCAATCTTCCTCTGCTGATTTCTGGCAGTCTCTACTCCACCTTCTTCCCACTGCTCTGGAGGGATTTGGGGCCCTTTTCCAATCACCCCAGGCCCTTAACACCACTCTCTCCTTTGCAAAACTGCTTTTAGAAGTCCTGTCTCCTTCTGTCCAAATCCCATTCATCATAAGTCCCCTTGTGGCCACCCAAGCTTGTAGTCAAGTCTCTCCTGAGTTCCTAGAGCACTTACTCTACATTGTTTATCTAGACACTGAACTTGGAACTTTGTGTGCCTTGTCTCTCCCAGTTAGCTTGTAAGAAACTCAAAAATAGAAGCATGCATTACACTTCTTTGCCTCTGTCCTTCAAAGGGGCTGACTTGCCCTTAAGCAAAATGTCCCCTCTCAGCCTGTCCTGCTGTTTGAATGGGGGAGGGAGTCTTTTTTCCTTTAAGAGAGTGGCTTTCTTTTTTCTTTTTTAATTTTGAGACGGAGTCTTGCTTGGTCACCCAGGCTGGAGTGCAGTGGTGCGATCTTGGCTCACCGCAAGCTTCGCCTCCCAGGTTCACGCCATTCTGCCTCAGCTTCCTGAGTAGCTGGAACTACAGATACCCGCCACCATGCCCGGCTAATTTTTTGTATTTTTATTAGAGATGGGTTTCACTGTGTTAGCCAGGATAGTCTCGATCTCCTGACCTTGTGATCCACCCACCTTGGCCTCCCAAAGTGCTGGGATTACAGGCGTGAGCCACCGCGCCCAGCTGAGAGTGGGTTCCTTTTTTGAAATAATTTGTCTCTGTAGCACATGGTAATTGCAACAGTCCTTACTGTGTCTAATCTGCACTTCTGTTTTTGTGGCCTTCTCTCCTCTTTTTAGGCTACTTTCAAAGGTAGTTCTCTGGAACCTGGCACAGCAGGTGGTTCAGCACATCAGCATGTCAAAGTACATGTTTCAGCTTGGTGATAAACACATAGTCATAACCACTGAGCAGGAGCCTCTAATTTCAGGGTTGAGTACCTGTGGCGTCATTAAGAGAGAAAGCCCGCCTTAGAAAAGATTTTCAAAAAAGCCTTCTCGTTGCAAGGACATAGAATTAGTTTTAAGACTTCTTGACTTCTGTGATAATCTCAAAGGCTTCTTTATCAATGTGTGGCCAGATGATGTTGCTCTCAGGTCATAAGCAATGAGCTTATCAGAGCTCTTTGTCATCTTGTGGCTGTGCATAGACCTAGAGGGGTGAGGTGGAGCATCACTGGGCAGAGATGGATTACGTTTATTATTATGTTCTGGTGCAGACTTAGAGGTCTGTAACGGCTTGACATTCCTGGACGTGACCTCAGGATGGTGAGTCCAATACCACAAGACATTTTCCTAGTAGGAGTTACATTGGTTTTGTGATTGTTGCTTTTTGAGGAAGAAACACTTCATAGAAATGGAGTTGCCACAGGATGGCTGAACACCATTTTTTTGTTTTGTTTTGTTTTGTTTTTTTGAGACAGGGTCTCGCTTTGTCACCCAGGCTGGAGTGCAGTGGTGCAATCATAGCTCACTGGAGCCTTGACCTCCCAGGCTTGAGTGATCCTCCCACCTCAGCCTCCCGAGTTGGAAGCTATTGTTTTGTTTTGAGAACAAACACATCGTGGGCTGTACAGACCCTGCTTCATGGTGGGAGAGGTGAAGGGCTGGCTAATTAGAGTAGCAGGGATGTGGTTGTCTAAGGAGGTGGCAGGGAGGTCCAATTGCACACTTGTTTTCTCTTCGCTGAGGAAAGCTGATGTGTGCAGATGGTGTGGGATTTCATGAAGGCCTCTTACAAGTTTCTCTTCTGTTGATTTCAAGATCAGGGCAATAGGCCAGGCACGGTGGCTTAAGCCTGTAATCCCAGCAGTTTGGGAGGCCGAGATGGGCAGATCACAAGGTCAGGAGATCGAGACTATCCTGGCTAACACGGTGAAACCCCGTCTCTACTAAAAAAAATACAAAAAACTAGCTGGGCGAGGTGGTGGGCGCCTGTAGTCCCACCTACTCGGGAGGCTGAGGCAAGAGAAGAATGGCGTAAACCTGGGAGGCAGAGTTTGCAGTGAGCTGTGATCCGGCCACTGCACTCCAGCCTGGGTGACAGAGCGAGACTGCGCCTCAAAAAAAAAAAAAAAAAGATCAGGGCAATATCAGGCCGGGCGTGGTGGCTCATTCCCATAATCCCAGCACTTTGGGAGGCTGCAGTGGGAGGATCGCTTGAGGCCAGCAGTTGAAGACCAGCTTGGGCAACATAGTGAGACCCTGTTTCTACAATTTTTTTTTCTTTTCTTAAATTAGCTGGACTTGGTGGTGCACACCTATTTTCGTAGCAACTTGGGAGGCTAAGGTGGGAGGATCACTTAAGCCCAGGAGGTTGAGACTGCGGTGAGCTGCCATTGCTCCATTGCACTCTAGCCTGGGCAACAGAGTAAGGCTCTGTCTCAAAAAAAAAAAAAAAGATCAGGGCATTTTGAAACTCTGGTTTCACATCTGGAGCTCTGGATGTATGGGGAAGTCCTGGGGCACACAGGTTCTACATTGTAAGGTGCTTGACTATGGATGTCCCTCGATGAGTGACAATTATGTCCCTAGCAGTACTTCTATGGAATCATTCTGTTTCTTTTTCTTTTTTTTTTTTTGAGACAAATTCTCGCTCTGTCACCCAGGCTGGAGTGCAGTGGTGTGATCTCAGCTCACTGCAATCTCTGCCTCCTGAGTTCAAGTGATTCTCCTGCCTCAGCCTCCTGAGTAGCGCCCACCACCATGCCTAGCTGATTTCTGTGTTTTTAGTAGAGATGGGGTTTTACCATGTTGGCTGGGCTGGTCTTGAACTCCTGACCTCAAGTGATCTGCCCGCCTCAGCCTCCCAAAGTGCTGGGATTACAGGCCAATTCACTCTTAATAGCCCTGAGCAAAGTCCAGCAGGAGTGGGAGTTGATTCACTGCTGGATGATACTTGCTTAAATGCCTTAATCACAGGACCCTGTGGTCTCCACAAAGTAAACCATGAGGCATCATTAGCATCAACAAGACTTACTGAGTTTCTGAAATATTTTCAGGTCACCTAACTTAATGATATTTCATGCTTCATCTTTTCCAAACCACTTCAACATTCTGTATTCTGAAGATGTTTATTTATTCATTCATCAAACATCACGGGTAAGTGCTGCGGATACAGCAAAGAACAAGTCAGACATGGTCTCTGCCCTCAGGGAGCTCACAGCTGATTGGTGGAGACAGGTTGTAAACAAGAAGGCATGATGAATGTTATGAAAGAAAGGAAGGTGAGCAGTGGGTGTCTAACGCAAAGCGGCCTTTGCCCTGACTTTCCTCCCAAATGCCCTGACTTTCCTCCCAAATGCCCATTTTTTTGGAGGACATTTGAGGAAATCTGCTGGCATTGCCCCTGGCTGGGCTGTTCTAAGGCAAACCTAGTCCTCTGATTTCTTCCCCAGAAGCTTTAGCCCTGCCCACATGGCTTCTCCTAGAGGGGGTCACCCTGCAGGTCTGAGGTTACTGCTGGCAACGGAAGCACCTTGGGCACTGCAGTCTGGAATGTGCACACTGGCCCTCAGCTGCTGCGCCAAAGGGTGGTGGGGAGAGCCCTGGGAGGGCATGCTTGATGATTCCTTTTATTTTTTATTTTTTATTTTTTTGAGACAGAGTCTTGAGCTGTAGCCCAGGCTGGAGTGTGGTGTAGTGGCGTGATCTTGGCTCACTGCAACCTCCACCTCCTAGGTTCAAGTGATTCTCCTGCCTCCACCTCCTGAGTATCTGGGATTACAGGTGCCCACTGCCACGCCTGGGTAATTTTTGTATTTTTACTAGAGATGGGGTTTCATCGTGTTGGCCATTCCGGTCATGAACTCCTGACTTCAGGCGATCCGCC
This sequence comes from Colobus angolensis palliatus, assembly GCF_000951035.1. Taxonomy (NCBI): domain Eukaryota; kingdom Metazoa; phylum Chordata; class Mammalia; order Primates; family Cercopithecidae; genus Colobus; species Colobus angolensis. The sequence continues at coordinate 3,052,551 of NW_012114977.1, read as the reverse complement.
TGCCTTGGCCTCCCAAAGTGCTGGGATTACAGATGTGAGTCACCACGCCCAGCCATGCTCAATGATTCTGGAGGGGTCCTGGATCTAGCCGACAGCCACCCAGGAGCCGCATCACGGGGAGTGCTGCGCAGGTTCTCAAGTGCACATCTCACGGCTTCTCTGACAGGTGAAAATAAAGATCTTGGAATTCCAGGTGATGTGGGCTGCACCTCCCTTGTGAGTTCAGCACAGTGAGTGCACTTAGAGTTGTCCTTTCTCTGGAGGAATCTGCTCTCTGAGCCTCCAAAGCTACGAGTGTGGGTGTGCCCTGGGCTGGGGTTGCTTTCTTTGGATGCAGATGCAGACGTCTGGAGCTGGTGCTCCCTGAGCCCTGCTGCCTGGGCCAGTCGATGCTGTCTGTGCACTGTGTCATGGGAACAGCAAAGGCCACTCCTGTAATATCTGAGAGCTGGGGTTGTCTTAAGAATAAAGCACACTTGTTGAGGACTCTTTGTGTGCTGAGTGCTGTGCCAAAACTTTATGATTTCACCCCATTTCATCTCAATGTCTTTTCATGTAGGAATTGCCTGTTAGCTCTATTTTCTTTCTTTCTTTTTATTTTTTGAGACAGAGTCTCGCACTGTCACCTAGGCTGGAGTGCAGTGGCGTGATCACAGCTCACTGCAACCTCTGCCTCCTGGGTTCGAGCAAGTCTCCTGCCTCAGCCTCCCAAGTAACTGGGACTACAGGCTTGTACCACCACGCCTGGCTAATTTTTGTATTTTTAGTAGAGACAGGGTTTTGCCATGTTGACCAGGCTGGTCTCGAACTCCTGGCCTCAGGTGATTGGCCCACCTCGCCCTTCCCAGAGTGCTGGGATTACAGGTGCGAACCAGCACACCTGGCCTTCCATTTTATACAGAGGAACCTTGAGGCTCAGAGAGGCTAAGTTACTTGCGGTAGACCAAACAGCTGTGCACGGCTGAGATGGGCCCTGAATGCAGCTCCTCTGAGTCCGAAGCCCAGGTTCTTTCTGTTGCTCACATCATGGCATGCTGTCTCCTGCTGCATCCAGCAGCCTCCCATACTGGGGCTTTCCCTGGGCCCTATAAATGTCAAGCTTGATTTAGGGAAGAGACAACTGTGGAGGACTTTATTGTGAATTCCACATTGAAGGGGGATGGGCAATTTATCAACCAGGAAATCCTGACTGCAGTGTCGAGACTGATGGCATGGCTCAGAGATGTAAGTGCTGCAGCTCTTCAGCCAGGCGCCAGGCCCTGTCCTTCCAACTGGATCCAGTCACTGAATCTGGGAGCAACCAAGGACATTAGCAGCTGCTCCACTGTCAGTATGTGTGTCCAAGGTGGGTCCTTGGTATCCCCAGGTGCCCATGAGCTCTAGCCCTCCTGCAAGCTCGGCTGGGCATAACTGGTCCAGCAGTCTGGCTGTGGTTCTTGTTTTGCAGTTCAGCTCCTCAGTGGCAGAACACTCTCCTAAATCCTAGCCTTGCTGGTTGGAGATCTGTCTCTCTGGCTAACTTTTGCTAGCTTAGTGAAAGCCAGGGCTGTTTTCTGCACCTGCAGGCACTGACTAGGATTCTGCTTAAATCCAGGCAGAGCTCTCTGAAATCATTGAGGACTCCCGCTGGGAGACCGGATCTGCTGAACTCATGTCTATCAGCTGTGGCTTGATTGGACTCAAATTGGGCTCTGTGATTTCAGCCCAGGAGTGGAGTAGTGGCAGCTCTACATCTGAGTCCCTTCTCTCAGATCCAAAATTGTCCTCCTCTCCCTGCTGACACGTGGGTAGGATTCCAGCATCTTTTGCGTCTGAGGCTCGCAGATTCTACCAGTTGATTCCATCATGAGGTCCAAAGTTCGTTGCAGTGAGTGATGGTACCCAGGAGAAGCGTGATTTTAATCATGCCTCAAAAATGTGTAAATTGTCCTGGTTCTAGATAACGTGGGGCTGGGAGGGTTGGGGGAGAGAAAACCTGCAACAGCAAATGTCTGCACCTTTCTTGGGGTCAGGACTACAACCTACTTTTTTTTTTTTTTTTGAGTCTCACTCTGCCTCCCAGGCTGGAGTGCAGTGGGGTGATCTTGACTCACTGCAACCTCTGCCTCCCAGGTTCAAGCAATTCTCCTGCCTCCGCCTCCTGAGTAGCTGGGATTACAGGTGCCCGCCACTACGCCCAGCTAATTTTTCATATTTTTAGTAGAGAGAGGGATTCACCATGTTGGCCAGGCTGGTCTCAAACTCCTGACCTCGTGATTCGCCCTCCTCACCCTCTGGGATTACAGGCATGAGCCACTGTGCCCGGCCAGTGGTAGTAGTTCCAACTTACTTCTTTCCTGAACTGTGTCCTCTGAATGTTTAAGGCAGTGATTCTCAACTGGGGAAGATTTTGCCTCCCAGGGGACATTTAGCAACATCTGGAGACATTTTTGGTGTCACATCTGGGGGCTTGCTTTTAGCATCTAGTGGATACAGACCAGGGACACTACTCAACATCCCACAGCGCACAGGATGGCTCCTACAACCAAGACATACCTGGCTGAAAATGTCAGTAGTGCCAAGGTGAAGAGCTGTGGCTTTCAGGTGAGAGTGGAAAGTTGATGACTGAAGCCGGGGGCCAGCGTGAATCTGAATCACTTGCGTGCAGCAGTGCTTATGTTTAGAGCAGTGTCTTGAGCAACAGCTACAAGCTTAGCGGGTGAGGTCTGTGGTTACCAGCAAGACAGGCTCCAGCTCACAGCAGTGCTGGAGCTGCTGGCACAGATAAGCCCCGTTGTGTGGCTGGTTGGAGTTCTCTATTCCCACGGTAAGCTGGGGTGCGTGCATGGTGTCCCTTTAGCACCCCTAGACTGGGTCTACCAGACTTGGCATTTTCTGAACCACAGTCTATTCTGGAGCGTCATGGGGGATGGGGCCCAGGGATCCAAACGCATACCCAGGGTCCCTTCTCCCACTTCCTGCCTCCATTTTCCCCTCCTCTGCCTCTGTTTCTACCCCACCTTTCTTTAGGGCCATTCCACAAGTGCCTGCAGCCCCCAGTTTTTCTCCCATGGCAGGATTTCAGAGCCAGACAGAAAGGACTCTGCTCCCATGTCAATGACAAAGACCTGTTTACCCACTTTCCAGGACAAGAAAGGCCCAGTTCTTAGAAGCACAAAGGCCCATCCTTCCCTCTTTGAGGGGGAAGTGAAAATGCTTCCCATTCCTCCATTTGAGAGAATTTCTTGCTAAAGCAGCAGAAACTAAAACCAAACACAAATTCAGTCGCCCACTAACCAAGGGTTCAGCAGGAGTCTCTGCTATGCATAAAAAGCAGGTTTCTGTGCTGTGTGCTGGAGACCACCCGGTGCAACGTTCTCATTTTGCACATAGGACAGCAAAGGACCAGAGAGGGGAAGTAACTCATCCAAGGCCATTCAGGTGACTGGTGTAGAGCCTGGTCAGAAGCCAAGCTTCCTGATTCTGAGGCCGTTCAGCGTTGACCTCGCCCCCAAGTCATCAGGTATGGAAACTCAAGAGGTAGAAAACATTAGAAAGAAAGCACAGCACACCCCAACACACCTAATCACTGTGAGTGCTGGGAAGGTACTTCCCTTCTGGCCCCAACTCCCCAGTTGATTCCTCAGCTAGAAATAATGCATGGTCCTTTTTAAGGCCGTTTCACATCCATTATCTCATATGAGCCTTGGTTACTGTGTGAGGGAGGTAGAGCTGGGATTTGATTTTTGTTTCACTCTTGTCGCCCAGGCTGGAGTGCAATGGCGTGATCTCTTCTCACTGCAACCTCTGCCTCCCAGGTTCAAGCAATTCTTCTGCCTCAGCTTCCTGAATAGGTGGGATTACAGGTGCCCGCCACCATGCCCAACCAATTTTTTTATTTTTAGTAGAGATGGGTTTTCACCATGTTGGCCAGGCTGGTCTTGAACTCCTGACCTCAGGTGATCCACCCGCCTCAGCCTCCCAAAGTGCTGGGATTACAGGCGTGAGCCACCATGCCTGGCACTCTCCTTTTTTATAGATAATAAAAGCGAGGTTTAAGCGGTGAAGTGATTTGCAGAAGGGAGATTAGAACCCTTATCTTTCTATGCAAAATCCCTCTGAGATGCTGCACTACAAGCAAGCTGGTTTACCGGAGACACTGCTCTAGGCGCCTCTGCTTCTTTTGTCTGTCTCCATCCACTGCTTTGTTATCATTTACCACTTTATTCTTTGTTTTTTCTTTTTTTCTGATTTCTTCCTGGTTCCTTTTCCTGGTCCTTACATCCTTCAGGTCCGACGCTCCTGCAACCTACAGCAGGCCTGGCCCTTTAGATAGGTGCTCATATGTATCCACGCGTCTCAGGCTGTGAGCAGATTCCTGATGGAGGTGGGGAGGCTCTGGGATGGAGTCTGGATTACCTCGAGCTCGGGCACTTGGTTACTTTCCTGTAGCCCACTTGGGCTGTCTCAGTCTCCCGCTCGAATGGAGAGCACTGCTTCCTGCCCCCTCCGCTTGAGGATGAATTCTGTCAAAAAGGGTTAAAAATTATAGCTGAGCTTAATCTGGATAGAGGTTGGGTCTGCTCATTTGCATATAAGCATCTCCTTCACTCCTAGCCCGGCAATTTGCATCTTATTATCCAGGTGCATCCTTGGTGATTTCTCCCGAGAATGGTTGGCTGCATTAGGCTCTATCCCTCTTTGGCCCTAAGAGCCTTTCTCCTGCCCTCCTGGCCCCAGTACCCTTGACCTGTCTCTGCAATCACGGCTGCAGGCTGTTTCCCAGGTGCTCAGTGGACCCCTCTGCAGAGCTGTTTCCAGGACTGACCAGGGAAATTGCAGAGCCAGAACTGGGGGTGAGGGTATGAACACAAAAGGCCTAATGTGTGTTCGTATGTGTATGTATGTGTACACTCATGAGGTATGTACTTATAGGCATTTGCCTTAACTCCTCTATGCCCTTGTCCCCATCCCAGGTCATCCTTGGGCAGATCCTTTTTTGCTTTGAGACAGAGTTTAATACGCACTTTATGTAATGCCACCGAGGTAAAAGGTTGGGGAGGGGTAAGGGACAGGTTTGGTTTTGTGCTTTATCCCCCATGGCTGCTCCGCAGGTACAGACCCTGGGTCCGAGCCCTCCCGGTGAATCTCTGCTTTTTCTGGTGCTGATGTCTCCCTAGGGAAGCCAGCCCTGCACCCCTCCCCTTCAGTCCTACCTCTGAGGTCCCAGGCAGTTGTAGTAGGGGACCGGCCACATCCAGGGGTGAGCAGAGGGATCACTCGGAGGGAGGAGAAGACCTTTCATGGAAGGTAGTCAGGGACCTGCCTGTAATGCAATTGCTGTGTTGGATTCCCTCCCCTCCATGGCATTGCTTGATGAAGTGAATCAGAACCAGCTCTGCTACTGTAGAGAGTTGCAGGAGAGAGGGTGAAGCACAGTGGGTGGGAAACAGGCCACCGAAGCCAGAGCCTGTGCTGCGTTCACCTGGGGATACAGGGGTGGAGGAGATGGACTGGTGTCTACTGAATGGAACGCACAGTCTGGTGGTTCTCAGACAAGATCATATGGAGGAGTTAGAAACAGGTGAAGAGGGAGAACCTCAGGGCCCTGTGGAAGGCTTCCTGGAGGAGATGGGCTGAGCCGTGACAAGCCTGCAGTTAGAGATGAGAGAAGGACCCTGAGGCAGGTGCATAGAGGAGGAAAGCCAGGCTGTTTGCATGATGACAGTGGGCCAGGATAGCTGCAGTCTAGAGCCTGCGCAGTGACTAAAAGCTTGGCTGCCTCAGGCAAGGCTCTTGGCTTCTCTGAAGTCAATGTCCTCTATTATGAAATGGGAATGATAGTCCCAACAATCCCTTTCAAAGGGCTTTGGGGAGAATGCAGATGAGACAATGGAAGTGACCAGCGCTGGAGATGGGAGGGAACCGAGAAGCTGAGGGCTGTGTGGAGGCACGGCAGAGGTCGTGCAGGTGCTTGCTTTGGGCCTGAAGCATGGGGCCTCCTCAGGAGGTAAGGGGAAGGAGGTTCTTCCTAACTGGCTGCAGGGTCTTCCGGACCTCAGTGTTCCTATCTGTCATATGGGGTGGACAATCCCTGCAGTTGTCATGAGAATTAAATTAGATAATGTGTGGGATGCTAATATTGAAAACGAATAAAGTGATAGAATGCAACGTGTTATGTTTGTCAGCGGTCTGGAGTAGGAGGGTGGTGAGCAGGGCTGTGTCAGGGCTGGGGGAGACACTTGAGACCTTGAGGGTGCAGCACTGAAGGAGCAGGTGCAGACCCTGCACAGGCACAGCCCTCAGAGGGAGGGCCTCCTTCACTGCTGCTCTCTGGGTACCTCTCTCACACTATGCTGGTCTGGGCCCTGGAGGTGCGAGCTGGCCTTCATTCAACTGCAGAGATGGGGACTTTGGGTGGCCAGTGGATTTAATGTTCTTTGAAAAGCTGGATTTATGTTTCTGCAGCCAAGCCCTGCCCGAAGTGGTGGCACCATTCTCACTGGGGTGGTGAGTCCGTTTCATGTGGCAGTTCTCCGAGTGGGTCCCAGAACCTGTAGCATGAGCACCTCCAGGGAACTTGCTAGAAATTCAAATTTTCCACCCCACCCAGACCCACTGAATCAGAAATTGGGGACAGGGCCCAGCAAGCTGGTTTTTTGTCATTGTTGTTGTTGTTTTGAGGCAGAGTCTTGCTGTGTTGCCCAGGCTGGAGTGCAGTGGTACCATCTCAGCTCACTGCAACCTCTTCCTCCTGGGTTCAAGTGATTCTTCTGCCTCAGCCTCCCAAGTAGCTGGGATTACAGGTTCCTGCCACCATGCCCAGCTAATTTTTGTATTTTTAGTAAGACGGGGTTTTGCCATGTTGGCCAGGCTGGTCTTGAACTCCTGACCTCAGGTGATCTGCCTGCCTTGGCCTCCCAATGTGCTGAGGTTACAGGTGTGAGCCACCATGTCTGGCTGCAAGCTGTGTTTTAACAAATTCCAGGTGATTCTGATGCCACAAATGTGTGGGAAGTACTGTGCTATGGACTGGTGGGCAGTTGGATCCTTTGTTGATGGACTGAAACAATATACCAGCATGGAAAATCACTTTCTCCTTCCTCTGCCTTCTTCTTTCTGTCCCCTCTTCCTCTATTTTCCCCTGAGACATGAAATCAACTACTAACACATGTGGTTCCAAACCTGCTTAGATTCTCTAGATCACCTCAGAGAATAGAAATGTATTTCTAACACTGCTTCCACTTCAGAAAAAGACTGAATGACTAACAAGTGTTTGAAGAGAGGTTCAAATACTATTAGTATGAATACATTGTCTGATAGTAATATCAGAGAATGTCAACCGAAACAATTGAGATGTGACTTTGCCATCATCAGAATAAAGTCAGAAAAGTCAACAAAACACCTTTCTGAGGGTAATCTCAGGGTTACCTTTCTGAGGGTAACCAAGGACTCTACTGAATTTGCAGGGAGAAGCACAAACTGGTAGACTGATTTTGGAAAGCAAGCTGGCAAATCCGGTGCTATTCATTTTTAAGAATTAATTTAACATGCCAGGTATAGGGCTTACTGTGTTTTAGATACCGTTCTAGGCAATTTACAGATACCAAGTCAACCAATTACTTATTTGAGTACCCATGACTTAGAAACCAATGATCCTACTCCTAGGAATGGATCCCGCAGAAAGTCTCCCACAGTCCCTAAAGGGACACGTGTAGAGTGTGTTGTTTGTGGCAGAGGGAGCTGGAGGCCCCTTGGTGTCCATCAATGAGGGGACAGAAAAGCGAACTGTGGTGGGCCCCCTCTGGGATCCTACACAACTTTGGAGTCATCCAACCAGATACTGACAGCAACAAGGACAGAGCTGAAAAAAGTAAAATGCAGAATAACATTCAAAATACAATACCACTTATGAAAATTCAAAACACATTTTGAAAACAATGCTCCATGATGTATAAGGATATACGCATATTGAAGACATGCAGCAAACACATGAGGGGAGGTGCCTATAGTGCATATGATTTCTTTGTTTCTTTTACTTATTTACTTATATATTTATTTTTTTGAGATGGAGTCTCGCTCTGTCACCCAGGCTGGAGTACAGTGGCGCGATCTCGGCTCACTGCAACCTCTGCCTCCCGGATTCAAGTGATTCCCCTGCCTCAGCCTCCTGAGTAGCTGGGATTATAGGTGCCCGCTGTC
>NW_012114977.1:3041769-3044156 GCF_000951035.1 Colobus angolensis palliatus | reverse complement strand
CGCCTGCCTAATTTTTGTATTTTTAGTAGAGATGGGGTTTCACCATGTTGGCCAGGCTGGTCTTGAACTCCTGACCTTGTGATCTGCTCACCTCGGCCTGGAGGTGGAGCTTGCAGTGAGCCGAGATCGCACCACTGTATTCCAGCCTGGGTGACAGAGTGAGACTCCATCTCAAAAAAACAAAAAAAACAAAAAAAAAGGAAGACCACATAATAGTTCTGACAGCCGCATCCCATGTGACACAATGATAGGCCATTGTGGGTGATTCACCCACCTCGGCCTCCCAAAGTGCTGGGATTACAGGTGTGAGCCACTACTCTCAGCTGCTGATCTCAAACTCTTGAGCTCAAGTGATCCACCTGCCTCAGCCTCCCAAAATGTTAGGATTACAGGCGTGAGCCACTGTGCCCTGCCGACTTTCTGTTTTGGAAGATTTCGCACATAGACAAAAGTAGAAAGAATAGTATCACAAACCCCCACCCTGTCTAATTCCGTTAGGGCTGCTATAATAAAAATACCATAGACTGGGCGGCTTAAACAACACATTTATTTCTTACAGTTCTGGAAACTGAAAGTCTAAGATCACCGCGTCAGCAGAACCAGTGTCTGGTGGGGGCCCCTTCCTGGTTCATAGACAACTGTCTTCTTGCTGTGTCCTCACGATGATAAAAGGTGAGAAATATCTCTGAGGCCTATTTAATAAGGACACTAATCTCATTCCTGAGAGTTCATCCCTCATGACCTCATCACCACCCCCAAGCCCCACTTCCTAACACCATCGCCTCAGAGGTGAGGATTTCAACATATGAATTTTAGGGGAACAAAAACACTGAGTCTTGAGCAGAACCCTACCCTTCTTTAGCATTTATCAGCACATGGCCAATTTGGGGTATCAACAGAAGACCATGGCTTGGAATAATAGAAATATCTTCCAATTGTATAGAATATTCAGTCTTGCACACGAACATCTTTTACAGACGGTGTTTCGTTCAGTTCTCAAAACCACTATGAAGGAGATATTCTTCTTTCCATTTTAGAGATGAAAAGACTGAGGCCTCTGCCCGTGGTTGATCCTGGTGGTGCTGGCCTGGGTGTTGTGGCTGCCCAGCCAGCCCTCTCCTCCGTGTTCACCAAGAATGCCAGAGCTGTGTGTAGTGGTCACTAGCCCCACTCCCACTATGCATGAGTGCGGTGGCCCAGGGCAAGCCCTCTCCCTTTCTGGGTCTTGCCTAAGGGACTCCGCCTCTAGATGACCCCAAGAGGCCCTTTCCTAGCCTGGAGTCCTGAGGTTCCTGCCACTGTCTCCGTGAGTCCCGCCCTGCCCCTCCCGGAGCTCGGTGCCCTCCTCCCTGGCGTGTCCTACTTAACAGGAATGGAGCAGTTTAGAAACAACCTAGAAAACCGAGAGAGGCCGCCCACGCAGCCCCACGGCCCCTCTCCAGGGGCCCAGCGCTCGCTCTGGGTGACTGGTTGGGTTGTGACAAGCATGGAGAGGGACCCTCACTTGTCCCCCGTTTCCACTCAGGGCTCACTGTAGCTGTGGGGTTCTGGGGATGGAGACTGGTGGCTTACAAGATTCTCGGAGAGAAAACCATGAGATTCTGGAAACTCCCTCAGGGGACCCTACTTAGCTCCCAGCCAGCACTGAGACCAGGTTCCAGAAACAGATCTTTTCTTTTTTTAACCAGCTTTTTTCCCCCCATAGTGACCCACTTTTGTTGTGGAGGCCCCCAGGCGCTGTGGCCACCTTCCTGAGTCTTTTTTCTGAAGGACAGGCTCCCTGAGGAGTCCTAGCTCCCTGCACTGTGTTTGGGAAGGCCCAGGCGGGGGCACAGAGTGCCTTCCGGGGTGAGGAGTGCCCCTCCTAGGTTCTCAGGGCCAGGAAACAAGTGTTCCAGGTTCCTGGAGCCACCATACAGCCCTCTGGTCTGGAGCCCTTGCTTGGTTTCTAAGACATAAATGGAAACTCAGTCCCTGAGTTCTCTGTCCATCTGCTGGGTGCCTTCGGGAGGTGGCAGGGGATGGGGAAAGGAGAGATGGACAAGGAGGTGATGGTGCCAGTCAGCGATACAAGAGCTGTTAACACAGGACCTAAGGATCATTTCACATGTAGATATTGACCACTCCCTAAATATCCAGCCTCGGAGAATGCAGGCTTAGCGAGCTCTAGGTCTAGCAGGGAGCCCTTTGCGGGCAGCGTGGGAGTTGGAGGCTGCAGCCACAGGGGTACACATAGAGAATTCCTGTTTTGTAACTGGTGTGGACTGGGAAATATGGGATGCTTGACAAGGAACAGGGGCATGTTCCTGCTCTCAGGGATTTGCAGTTTAGTTGTTTACACATACACACACAAACACACACACAAACACACACACATGAACACAAAC
>NW_012114977.1:3018013-3041679 GCF_000951035.1 Colobus angolensis palliatus | reverse complement strand
AGAGAGAGAGAGAGAGAGAGAGAGAGAGAAATCACTGAAGAACAATTAAGCACTTGAATTCTGTGGGTGTAACCAAAGCAGTCTGAGAAGAGATTAGCCTAGGTGGGAACACACTAATACTGTTCTATGGCAGAGGTGGTGTTTGCATCTTCTACTTTGCACGTAGAGCTGTGCAGGAGCAGCACCAGGAAGGGGAACAGCATGAACAGAGAGGGTGGAAGTGCACATGAGCCTCGTTTGTTCTGAGGACTCTGAGGGAGATCCATCTGCCTGGGATGGCGTGGAGTCTAGAATACTTCATTCCACGTGTGTGGTGTTTGGCCATGGAAGGTAAAGGGAGGCCAGTGGAGTCAGGAAGCCTGGCAGACACTGGGTTGGGAATGCATCTTGGTTAGTCCAGGCATTGGAGCTGGTTCTGAACGATCTTCTCAAGCCCAGAGGTGGAAGCAGGTGTAGGAGGGAGAACAGGGCACTGCAGAGGCCTCAACAGAGCCAGCAGGGCCTCTTTCCCTATTGCTGTGAACCAAAATGCCTCTTCCCAGCTCCTGTTCCACTTCCCATGCTTGCCAATCCATCCTTTCCCATGGAATAGGGATAATGATGGTTGTACCTTGGTGAGCTGATATTGTACCTTTGAGATTAAATGAGGAGGGATCTCACGTCTTAGTGACAGCGGCTCAACACTGGCCTTCTGATGCTCCTTGGTGCAAGCAGCCTGGGTGCCATGGAGGGTGGCAGCAGGCAAACAGGTTCCTGGGTGGAAGGGGCTGGGTACCCGGTGAGACCGCACCTTCAGGCTGCCAGTCCTGTGGACTGGAGGGGGAACTCGTGGTGCTTTGTCCTGGGCCCACCCATGGCTGCCCATGAATAAATTGGCACACACTATCCTCCTCTGAGGCCGGTTCAGCCAGAGCAGGGAAATGACTGGAGGACCAGCTGCAGAGAGGAGCTACCCTCTCTGCTGATAGCTAGAGAATGTCAGAACGACCAGCAGTAGGGAGGAGCTTCCCACTCCAGGGATGACCTACCTGCAGAGGGTAACAACCCATTCCAGGGCCTCCTCTCTGCTAAGAGCTACAGAGACAACTGGATGACCTGCCAGCAGACCCCAGGCCTCCTCCTCTCTGCTGAGGGCTGAACACTCACTGGGACAATCTGGCTGCAGAAAGGAGCTACCCACAATGGGTCTCTGAGCTGTTCTACTGCTCAATAAAGCTCTTCTTCGTCTTGTTCACCCTCCACGTGTCCGTGTACCTCATTCTCTCTAGTTGCAGGGCAAGAACTCGGGGCCTACCAAATGGCAAGGCAAGAAGAGCTGTAACACAAACAGGGCTGAAACATGCCCCTTGTTCACCACGTTGTGGACAAAGAGAGGGAGAGAAGAGCTGTGGCCCTTCGGGGGGCCCAAACCTGGGAGCTCCCTAAGCCAGGGCTGTGACTCCTCTTTGAGGCCCTGTGATTCCTGCATCTCTGAGCTTCCAGGTGCCACCACATTCCAGGCCGGCACTGGGGAAGCTGCTTGCGGTGTGCCTGGTCCAGCTGCAGCCTCACAGAGAATCGGTGCCCATGCGGGCACCTGGAGCTGCCCGCCCCACTGCAGCAGCCGGCATGCCTGACCGTGCACAGTGACCGGACCCCACGATCGCTCACTCAAACACCCGTCCCCGCTCCACGCCAGGGTTGTTCTTGGCAGGTGTGGGATCCAGGCCGGTAGTGTGAGCTGAGCACAGGCCGAGTGGGTGGAACGAGCTGAGCAGGCCTGAGAAAATGCTGGGCAAAGGTGCCACTGGCCACAGAGGTTTCCAGCCAGAAAAGCGACACCCCAAAGATCCTGTAACATTAGCATAAGGCCTGGCCCTCTGAGGAGTCTGGTGGCTGATTGCTCTTCTGTTGATGGAGCACCTTCTTTCTTCATCTGGTTGATGTCTTCGCTTCCTTGAAGCCCAGCACCACCACTGGCCCGGGACGGGGCCTCTCCGCACTCTGACTGGCCCTGGGGACGAAGTACCAACATGGCAGACTTTTCCCCCAGCACATGGGGGCTTCCTCCCAGGGCCAGTGACTGTGGCTTCTTTAGCCTCTGTCTCCCCAGTACCTAGTGCCTGCTCGTAGGAGAGGCTCAGAACATTTCTGAAGGAATAAATGAATGCACGAAAATGTGTAAGTGCTCTGCAAATTGGCAAGAATTCACAAAAGTTAGTTAATATGCTTCTCTAGAGACTGAGCCTTGGGCAAACACTTAATGAAAAAAACAGGGCTGGATTTCAAGGTGAAGGCTAGATTGGAGCAAGGCTTGTGGGGATGGTTTTGGGGGTGGGGGTGCACATCCTCCTACATCCTCTTCTCAGCAGCCCCTCCACCAGCCCAGGGGCCCAGGTTCTCCTGGCTCCTCAGTCACACAGCCCGGTAGCAGCAGTGCTGTCATCTTCTTTTTATGGGAAATTTGCTCCCCACAACCCCACTGAAATGGTGTTTCTTCCTGATTATAGCATCAATCATTGTAAAACACTCAAATTTCAAACAGCAAAGATTCAACACAGAAGGTTAAAAACAAAATCCCTTCTCTGGTGGGGCATGGTGGCTCTTGCCTGTAATCTCAGCACTTTGGAGGCTGAAGTGGGCGGATCACCTGAGGTCAGACATTTGAGAGCAGCCCGGCCAACATGGTGAAACTCCGTCTCTACCAAAAAAATACAAAAATTACCTGGGTGTGGTTGTGCGCACCTGTTATCCCAGCTACTTGGGAGGCTGAGGTAGGAGAATCGCTTGAATATGGGAGGCAGAAGCTGCAGTGAGCCAAGATCGCGCCACTGCATTCCAGCCTGAGTGACAGAGAGAGACCCTATCTCTAAATAAATAAATACATAAATAATCCCTTCTTATCCATCCCTGTGCCCCGTGAGAGAGGCACTGTTTAGACTATGTCCTCCCAGATGTTTCTCCTAGTGCATTCACTAATTTGCTTACTTGCTTAATCCATCCATCAATTTATGTATTTATTTTACAAAGGCAGGACTCTGCTAAGCATAGCTCTGCCGTTTCCTTCTATCACCCGGCAACACAGAGTGGACAGTTATTTTAAAAATCTATATTGCACTCTTGTTAATGGCCATATAATGTTCTGTGCTATGCAGGAGGCATCACTTATGTGACCAGTCCTGGACTGATGGACATCTGAATTGTGCTAAATGGAAATTGCATTTTGCAGGAGGCCTGAGTGGCAAGGGCGATGGTTGGCTGGAAGAAGGGTTCCTTAATGGTAGAGTTTCAGGCGTAACACTAAGCAGCATTTCTTTTCTTCTTTGCTCCATATCTTTCTTTTCGTGCTGCCTTTAACAAGATGGCAGCATGACCTATGCCTGAGCTCTCCCTTGTGTCCTGCTTTCCTTTCTCAAAGGGGTGAGGGGACACCACAGGTCCCAAGCACACCCCTATCCACCTCTCTTCCCGTATGGCATTGCCAGCCTGGTCTGCTTGTCTTCCATCGGAGGGATCTGGCAGCCCCAGCCTGGCTCACATATCCTTATTTGCTCAGCTTGGGAAGTTGGCGGTGGAAGATCTTGACACATGCCGGGGCTTTGGGGAGGGCCTGGGTAAGGGCACACGGTGAAGATGAGGACAAGATGAGGTGAGGGAGGTGGGCGGGTTCCAGGAGTAACAGTGACTAGGGCAGCAGGTTATTCTGTCCCAGGAGACGGGGAGCCACAGACGACAGTCGCTGCTGTTTGTTATGGCACTTGGGAAATTCGATGATGCAAACAAGACCTCATCCTCTGGTGACTATGAATATTCATTAGAAGCTCTTCTCTGAGCAGCTGGAAATTCCTCCAGGCTTACTAATGAACTTCTTCCTTCAGTCCAGGAGGGCTGGGAGGCAAAGGATGGGCTGTGTTCCTTCTTCATCCTGCCTTTCCTCCCTCTCACCCTCCTCTTACCCCCGCTGACCTCAGGAGTATGGCGGAGGTAGAACCAGGGGTGCAAGGCCTGGGGTCTATGTTTGATTCCAAATTTGCAGGTTTTGCATCTGACCTTGTTGGAGCTTGAATTCCTCTCTGTGTCCTTCTCCTCCCCAGTGAAAATCCATGACCAAGGCTACTTTTAAAAAAGGGCCTGAGAGAGGAGCATAGGGAGCTGGACGGAAATGTGGAGATGGTTTAGAATAGGTGGGGAAACTGAGGCTAAGAGCAGAATTAGCTTGCCTGAGTCATGTAGCAATTAAGCAACAGAATTGGAGTTGAATCCAGGCATCTGAATCAGAGTCCTCACATCTTAGCTCCCTGTTCATCCCTGAAACCAGATTTGACCATTGGCTGTACCCCCAGTGAAGTCCCATTGTGGACTCTTTGTGTATCTGGGCCTAAGCCACCTCGTTCATGAGGCCTGCCCTCTGCACCGCAACCACCTCTGCTGCCCGGGCTCTGCAGTTCTTCTAGGCTAAAACACTCAGCACTTGGCACAGATGTCCTGGCTGGGTCGTTTATCTTTATAGGGGGCACCTGTTTCTTGAAGCTGAGGGTGGGGCCCGTGTCTTATATCTTCAGCCAGAAGTGTGGGGACCTACTTTCCAATCCCAAATCAGGACATGAGGCCTGGTGACTATGACCATTTTGTAGGAACCACAGGAAAGAATGTGTGAATCAGGACTGTCCAGATTAGGATAGCCAGGAAAAAATATGTGTGCATGGACTGAATCGCAGACGAAGACTGAAAGAAGAAAGGAATCTCAGAGTTTATCTCTAGGCCAATGCATTTCAGCTTTTTTTTTAGACGAAGAATCGCTTTTGTCAACCAGGCTGGAGTACAATGGCGCGATCTCGGCTCACTGCAACCTCCGCCTCCCGGATTCAAGTGATTCTCCTACTTCAGCCTCCTGAGTAGCTGGGATTACAGGCATGCACCACCACATCCAGCTAATTTTTGTATTTTTAGTAGAGACAGGTTTTCACCATGTTGGCCAGGATGGTCTTGATCTCTTGACCTTGTGATCTGCCCGCCTTGGCCTCCCAAAGTGCTGGGATTACAGGTATGAGCCACTGCGTCTGGCCTTTTTTTTTTTTTTTTAAACAACCACCAAACCTTTTTCCCAAGTGCAATCTTACTGGAAGCCTGACAGATAAAACAGACAATAGTCAGGCGTCAGGCTGCTCAGGTGCAGAATCAGATGAGGGGCCTGGAGTCCCTCCTGCTTACTCCTCAGCAGCAACTTCTGACCAGGTTGGTTTCAAAACGATGATCTCTCCACCTCACTGGTTACACAGATTTAAAAAAACCCTGAGGCTCAGAGAGGTAAAGGATTTGCTGAAAGTCACACAGCTCCGTATAACAGGAGTGGAATTAGAAACTGGGTCTCACTCAATTGTCCTGCCAGGGGCTCTGCCCAGCATAGACCCTGAGTCTTTGAGGTGTCCTGGTCTAAAATCTGGGGGTCAGCCAGACAAGTGGGTCTCCATTCCCCTCCATCAGCCCTTGACAGTTGAGGCCTTTTTGATGCTGTTGAGTTTGGAAAGATTGGCATGGGAGAGGAGGTGGGCTTAGAAGGAGCTAGGAGTGCAGAGAGAAAGAGAGAAAATTGTTCCAAGTGGAATTTGATTTGGACAACAGTGCTTAGCGTGGGGGTCTCATTTGGTTCAGGATGAGGGGTGGGGAGAGGCAGGGAGGATACTGCTGCTGCTTTATCTCATTGAGGGAGGGGAGGGAATTGAGAATGTTCAGGGAGCGTAAGCCTAGTCCTGTGCCTCTGCAGACTTTATCAGGGCCCTTAGTGCAGCTGCAGCCTGTGGGACCAGCCTGTCTTGTGGCTCCTGCCATTATGTTCTTAGCAAGTGCACTGGACATTTCCAGCCCTGATGGCTGCTGGCCCTCCTGGTCCCACTTAGCTGCTCTTCTCTCCTCCCTGTGCTTTCCATGGCTTCTTCCTGGTTCAGGGCCTTTGGAGCCCTTCCTGGCTGCTTCCCCTCTTCCAGGGCTTGTAGAGAATTCCATCCAAAGCTCCTTTATGTGGCACTCAGGGACAAAAATAAGTAAACAGGAGGATGTGGAATAAAAGAGGAAGAAGGGCAAATATTGTCCCTCAGGGGAGGATTTTCATTTATCTGTAGCTATGCCTCTGGGGTTTGCCAAGACTCAAGAGAGCAGGCAGGGTTTGGTCGGCTGGGACTCATCAGCTGGTGGCTAATTGTGTTCCCTGGAGTGGTGCCCAAACCCCACTCTGCAGATTGCCATGGCCTTTCCAAGCCACCTCTGCCTTCTCAGTTGGAGATGTTGTATTCTTCTATCATCGATCCATCCATCCATCCCTCCATCCACTCATCCATCCCTCCATCCATTCATCCATCCATGCATGCACCCAGTAAATAGTTCTTAGGAGTGCCTGCCAGAACCAAGCACTCTGCTAGGTGCTGGACACACAGAGATAAGAAGGCATCAGGAAACTCACTGCTCAAGAAATTGTGAATGGGTAATAGCAGCTATAATACAAAGCGCAACAGGGATTTTGAGTTAGTTTTAGAGTGGATTTATGCCTCCACCCCTCATTTGATAGTTAACGGTGTGATCGTGTGTGAATTACTTAACCTCTCCGAGCTAGGACCCTCAAGGAAGGCCTCCCAGAATACTGACACCTGAGAGAGGCACTGAGGTAAGAGGGGTTCCGCTGAGCCAGGATGGGAGAGTGCAGGGTGTCGCCCACAGAAAGGAGTGGAGCTTGGTTAAGGATGTGTGGGAGCACTAGTGAGGGGCAGAATGGAGAGGCTGGGGGCTCGGGCCAGGTGGGGAGGGCACTGACTGCCAGGCCAGGAAGGAGTTGGTTCAGGAGACCAGGAGGGTTTTTGAGCAGGAGAGTGAGACGCAGCTCCTTGGCTCCCAGGGCAGAGCTAGCCTTCCAGTCCCTTGGTGCCTAAGCCATGAGCTACCTCTCGGAACCATACATCAGGATCTGATGATGAGATTCCTAAGGGAGGACCCGCTCAGTGTCAGGACCAGCTAGGCGACCTTGGTGAATCACTTTGCCTCTTTGGGTCTCAGGGTCATTATCAGGTAAAAATAGAAACTTGAAAGCAGTCCTCCCTCCAGCACTGGGCTCTGTCACTAGCATCTCTTCTCCAGTCTCTTTGTGCCTGCGTCTTTCTGCCTGTCCTCCTTCCTGCTTTGTCTATCCATGGCCTGTGAGCAGGGTGGAGAAGCCGATTTGCTTCTCCTTCCTGGCACCTCCTTCCTGGGCACTGAGTTTCCCAGCTTTGCTGTTAGGCAGCTACTGCCTGTGAAGGTGAAACAGCTCTCACCTCCCTTCAGACCTCCTGGGCACAGCTATCTATGAGCTGACGCTGGCACTTCCTCTCACCTCCCCAGGGCACTGGGGAGGCAGTGGGCAGGGCAGCAGGCCTGGCTGGGTCAGAAAGTGCACAGCAGCCACCCAGGTGGGTGATGTCCCAGCCTGAAGCCCCTCTGAACCCTGACAGCAGGCAGCCAGGGGGGACAGGAGAGCTTCCTTGGTGAGTGGGAGCAGTCGCTTGGTGGGCCCCACCCCGAGGCAAGGCCCTGTTCCTGGGGAGAGTTTGTTCTGGTTGGCAGAACTTTCCGAGTTGGTGCCTGTGGCTGGGAATCTTCCATGGGAGTTTGGGTAGGGGGCACAAAGGCAATGGGTGGCTGGGCGTGGTGGCTCACGTCTGTAATCCCAGCACTTTGGGAGGCCAAGGCAGGCTGATCACTTGAGGTCAGGGGTTCGAGATCAGCCTGGCCAACATGGAGAAACCCTGTCTCTATAAAAATAAAATAATAATAATTTAAAAAATTAGCTACGTGTGGTGGTAGGCGCCTGTAATCCCAGCTACTGAAGAGGCTGAGGCAGAATTGCTTGAACCTGGGAGGTGGAAGTTGTAGTGAGCTAAGATAGTGCCACTGCACTCTAGCCTGGGTGACAGAGCAAGACATGGTCTCAAGCAAACAAACAAACAAAAACAAAGGCAATAGGTGACATCTTTTCTCCCTGCTTGGATGAAGCGAGTCACACAACCAGGACTGGCTTGATGAATCAGTACAGGAGGAATCTTCCCACATTGGACTAGAAAGGTTACAGGGAAGCCCCTCCTGCCCGCCTCAAATATCTCCCTTATTACACCTGGAGACCCCAGTTAAAAGTAATTACCCCTGGCAGAGGCCATACCTTAAAGTGACATTAGTGCGTGCATTAGATTCCCCAGTGGCTGACTGAGAGTTGGAGAGGCCTTTGCAGGTGGTAAGGGGCAGTGCCAGGGGCCCCAGGGGTAGGGAAATGAGACCAGAAAAGGTAAAATAAATAAATAAATAAATAAATGAATTAAAAAAAAAAAAGGCTGGGCGCAGTGGCTCATGCCTGTAATCCCAGCATTTTGGGAGGCTGAGGGTCATGGATCATGAGGTCAGGAGTTTGAGACCAGCCTGACAAACATGGTGACACTCCATCTCTACTAA
The DNA here is from genome assembly GCF_000951035.1 of Colobus angolensis palliatus. Classification (NCBI taxonomy): domain Eukaryota; kingdom Metazoa; phylum Chordata; class Mammalia; order Primates; family Cercopithecidae; genus Colobus; species Colobus angolensis. The sequence goes on along the minus strand of NW_012114977.1, from coordinate 3,033,231 downwards.
AAAAATTAGCTGGGTGCTAATTTTTGTATTTTTGTATTTTGTAAAAATACAGAAATTAGGTGGTGCATGCCTGTAATCCCAGCTACTCAGGAGGCTGGAGCAGGAGAATCACTTGAACCCGGGAGGTGGAGGTTGCAGTAAGCCGAGATCATGCCATTGCACTCCAACCTGGGCAACAGAGCAAGACTCTGTCTCAAAAAAACAAAACACAAACAAACAAAACAAAAAGGAAAAAAGAAAAAGACAGTCTTCTGACCACTTCCACTCCCACAGCCACCACGAAGTCCTCTGTACCCATCCATGCTGGGGAGGCGGCTGGGCGGAGACAGATTCCTCTGTAGCTAAATCAAGAAAGGCTTTGCTGGTGCAGAGTGAGGGTGGGGTCAAGAAACCAGCTCCAGTGGGGCTCACCTTCTGTCTCCTTTGTTTTTTAGCTGGGTGACCCTGGGCAGGTGACTTATCCCCTCCAGCCTCAGTTTCTCCATCTGTAAGAAATCATTACCAATTACCAATTCGGTAAGAGTGCTGGATTTAGTGAGACAATGTGGCGTATTCAGAATGGTGCCCTGTAAGTGCAGAGAAGGTGTGGCTGCCCCGGTCGGGGAGGGTTCAGGCCTATGTTCCATGAAGCCCCTGGCTCCCTGTCTGCATATTCCTCGGGCTGCCAATCAGTCTTTCTTAATAAGCCTCTCTTTATCTGCTCCTCTTCTTCGCCATTGCTCAGCTTGTCCTGTATCTCTGTCTGCTGTCATATTATCTCCCTGTCTATCTTGTTCCTATCTCTGCTCTGTGCCTGGCTCCATCTCTCCCCACCTCCATCCCATCCTCCCTCCTTGCTCTGGGTTTCTCCTTGCCATCTGTCTGGCACACACTAGTCCTATGGACCCCCGCCCCAGCCCATCACTATCACCCCCTCCCCACAGCCCCCCGGGACTTTCCTGCCCGAGCCTGGCTCCCTGTGCCCGTCTTCCTGTGCCCCCTCTTTCCCACAACAGCTTTGGCCTGAGCCCTGTCCTGGCACTCCCACCCCACCCCGAGCAGGCGGCGTGGAGTGGAGCAATGCAGGCAGATGAGGGGGAGTGCGGTCTCCCGAGGTGAGGGTCGGGCCTGCTAATTCCCCCGCTCTGGGTGGAAGGCGCATAGGCCTCATTCAATTATGTCACATCCACTCAGCCGCTCCACCCAGATGATACAGACCAGCCCGCTCACCCTCCCCTGCCAGGACCTAATGGAGAGAGATCTTCTTCGGCCTGGCCGAACACAGGGTCCTCCTGGACCTGTATGGGCCCAGCCTGTCTGGCCTCGGGGCTCTTGGCCCATTGCGATTTGCTGTTCACTCCAATTACACCCAACAATTGGCCTCTGGAGTTTGTCCCTCTCACTGTAATCATTATGGAATTGGATCTCAGGGCCTCTCATTCCATTACTGCCACCTCCCCATGTGGCCAAGGCCTGCAGGAACCAGGCTGGTCTTGCCCCTCCCTTGAGGCCCCAGCCCGTGGGGAAGCAGACCAGGGAGGTGACCGCGGGGACACAGGACCTGCTTCTTCCATTTGAGATACACACCTGAGGGCATCACCATGTTGTTCATTCCAGGCATCAGTTCTTTACTGACTCAAGGCTGCGCCAGGTGCTGTGGCAGATTCCAGAGAAGCCCCCAACCCTTCCCATTCCTCAAGAAGTTCAGTCTGGGGAGACGAAGCCAACAGAATGAAACAGTTATGCCCAGTGCTGGCCACAAATAGAAGTGGATTCAGGAAACAGAAGATCAGGTATCTGGAGGACACACGTTTATTGGGAGTTTACTGGGTGGCAGATTCTTTCATGTGCATGATGTCATTCAATCCTCACCAGTCTGGGAGGAAGGGATTGTCTGCATGTTTGAGGGGTCTGGGGGTGGAAACAGGCCCAGAGTCATTGAGAGGCTTGTCTGAACTCAAGCTGCTGGTAAGTGACACAGCCAGGGCTCAGCGCCTTAGGGTCAAATTGTTTCTTTCCCGGCGTCCTGTAGGAGCTGCCATGTTTAGGGTAGGCTCTGAGGCAGGATAGGGTGGGCAGAGGGGAGGAGGGAGGACCTCAGGTGGGGGCAGCTGGAGCGAGTTTAGAAATAAGGACATTTCAGCCAGGTGCGGTGGCTCATGCCTGTAATCCCAGCACTTTGGGAGGCGGAGGCGGCAGATCATGAGGTCAGGAGATCGGGACCATCTTCGCCAACATGGTGAAATCCTGTCTCTACTAAAGATACAAAAATTAGTTGGGCATGGTGGTGTGTGCCTGTAATCCCAGCTACTTGGGAGGCTGAGGCAGAAGAATCGCTTGAGCCTGGGAGGTGGAGGTTGCAGTGAGCCGAGATCACACCACTGCACTCCAGCCTGGCAACATAGAGAGACTCTGCCTCAAAAAAAAAAAAAAAAAAAGGACATTTCAGGAAACAACAGATGCTGGTGAGGCTATGGAGAAATAGAAACGCTTTTACACTGTTGGTGGGAGTGCAAATTAGTTCAACTGTTGTGGAAGACAGTGTGGCGATTCCTCAAGAATGTAGAACTAGAAATACCATTTGATCCAGCAATCCCGTTACTGGGTATATACCCAAAGGAATATAAATCATTCTACTATAAAGACACATGCACACGTGTTTATTGCAGCACTGTTGACAATAGCAAAAACTTGGAACCAACCCAAATGCCCATCAATGATAGACTGGATAAAGAAAATGTGGCACATATACACCCTGGAATACTATGCAGCCATAAGGAAGAATGAGATCATGTCCTTTGCAGGAACATGGATGAAGATGGAAGCCATCATTCTCAGCAAATTAACACAGGAACAGAAAACCAAACACCGCATATTCTCACTTATAAGTGGGAGTTGAACAATGGAGAACACACAGACACAGGGAGGGGAACATCACACACTGGGGCCTGTTCGGGGGGTTGGGGGCAAGGGGAGGGAGAGCATTAGAACAAATACCTAATGCATGCAGTGCTTAAAACCTAGATGACTGGTTGGTAGGTGCAGCAAGCCACCACGGCACATTTATACCTATATAACAAACCTGCACGTTCTGCACATGTATCCTGGAACTTAAACTAAAAAAATTAAAAGAAAGAAGGACATTGATGGGGGTAAAGTGAGAGGGCTGCCGGCGGGGTGGGGGATGCACTGTGGGGAATATGAGAAATGTGGCCGGCTAAGGAAAGTGGGGGCCTTGCATAGCTCACGGAAGAGTCTGGGTCTCAAAATTTGGCAGAAAGGATCACTTGCAAGGGAATGAGCAGCAGACCAGTACAGTGGGATGGTTCGTCCCTCAAAAAGACATGTCTACGTTCTGACCCCTGGTACCAGGGATTGTGAACTTATTTGAAAATGGGATCTTTGCAGATACAATTAAGGATCTGTAGGTAAGATCATCCTGGATTTAGGGTGGGCCCTACATTCAATGACTGCTGTCCTTCTAAGATTAAGGACAGGGCAATTTGAGACGCAGAGGAGAAGGCCACGAGAAGACAGAGGCAGAGACTGGAGTGAATCAACCACAAGCCAGCCAATGCTGGGAGCTGCCAGAAGCTGGGAAAGGCAAGGAACAATCCTCCCCTAACGTCTTTGGTACTGCTAACACTGTGATTTCAGATGTCTGGCCTCCAGGACTGTGAGAGAATAAATCTTTGCTGTTCTAAGTCACCCAGTGTGGGGTAATTTGTTGCAGCAATCACAAGAAACTAATACCGGCTGGAAGGAGTCTATCTGTCCCACATAAGGAAAGTGACAGGCAGGGACAGCAAGTGGGGAGCTGCTTTGCCAGGATAGTTTGGGGTCCACCCTCAATCCAGGGTGATGGTCTTCTCCCCACCGATGTCCCTTGAGGCCTTGTGGAGTCGCCCCCACATGGCTCATGGCAGCAGGACTAAACAGGGGATTCAGCCCCCTGCCCCTTGCCATTGGCCAGGGAGGACATGCTGAATCCCAGAACGAGCATCCTCAGAGAGGCCGGGGGAGGCAGTTTTAGGCTGCACAGAAAGAAGCCCTCCTCACACTGCGGGTAGTAAACATAGGATCGCATTAGCCCTTGAGAGGAGGTCCGCTAGAAATAGAAACAGGTTCCCTAGGGGCTGCGTTGACTTGGCGGACAGTGGCTCCGTGACATGGTATTAAGGGGAATGAGGGATGCTCTAGGATGAGCATAAGGAAAACCAACTGCACCAACTCCTTCCCTCTCCACCGGCCTTCAGGGATACATGGGGTGCCTGTCACAGGGAGGAAGCCTGGTCTCCCTGAGTGGCTCCTGGACTCCATTTCCAGCTTGAACTTAAAGAGCAGAATTCAGGGAGATAAGCCTGAGTTTGGTTAAGTGTGAGTTTGGTTTTGAGAGACATTTACAACAAATTGAGAAATCTCTGTGGGAGTTGATGACAGAGAGTGAGGTCAACTGCAGGTATGGAAGTTAAGTGAAAAGCATCTTACAGCAAGGGCTAGGGCAGGGCGCAGTGGCTCACGCCTGTAATCCCAGCACTTTGGGAGGCCGAGGCAGTTGGATCACTTGAGGTCAGGAGTTCGAGACCAGTCAGACCAACATGGTGAAACCCCGTCTCTACTAAAAATACAAAAATCAGCTGGGTGTGGTGGCAGGTGCCTGTGGTACCACTTACTCAGGGGGCTGAATCACCAGAATAGCTTGAATCTGGGAGGCGGAGGTTGCAGTGAGCCAAGATCATGCCATTTCACTCCAGCCTGGCGACAGAGAGAGACTCTGCCTCAAAAGAAAAAAAAAAGAAAAAAAAAGCAAGGGCTCGGAATAGAGAGATATGGGGCTTGAATGTTATCAGATGTTCCTCTGTTTGGAGGCTGGCTTGTGGGCACAGGGAAGGAGAAATGGAAAAGCATGTCGAAGAGGGAGAGGAAGTGAGACTGGGGCCACTTATCTGACCACAGGCCTCAGTGCCCAGAATGTTCCTGTCTTTCCTCCCTGCTGATTGTAGCTGTTTGGTTGTGGTTTTTTCCTTCCTCGAGGGCGAGGTGTTTTCCAGCACCACCCTCTGCCAGAGCCGTCCTGTATCACACTCCTCTCTCTGCCTGACTGCCTCCCTCCCTCCTGGACAGCACTAAAAAGGAGACCCAGATAATTGTCAGCAGCCGAGGCCTTCGACTTGCTTCCAGTCTGTCTGTGAGGGAATGCTCTTAGTGAGGCTGCCTCAGTTTCTCTTTTTAAAATGGGGGCAGTTATTCTGGGATTCGCTGTGTTCGGAACTGACACAGAAAGGATATCTTGGGCTGGGTGTGGTCACTCACGCCTCTAATCCCAGCATTTTGGGAGGCCAAAGTGAGAGGATTGCTTGAGCCGAGGAGTTGGAGGCCAGCCTTGGCAACATGGCAAGACCCTGTTTCTACAAAAAATACAAAAATTAGCTGGGCATGGGGGCACACACCTGTAGTTCCAGCTACTTGGGAGACTGAAGCAGGAGGATTGCTGGAGCCCAGGAGGTTGAGGCTGCAGTGAACTGTGATTGTGCCACTGTGCTCCAGCCTGGGTGACAGTTAAAAAAAAAAAAAAAAAAAAAGGATCTTCCTATCTGTCCCTCTCTGTGGCTCTAGTTTCTTCCTCCTCAGCTGGGAGGAAGCCAAAAGCTGACTGTCTGTGTGTATGTGATGTGTGTGGGTGTGTGTGCTCCTGTGTACTCTCACACAGCTGAGCTCGGTGTGCTGAGCACCGGTCTGCCGGCAGGCCTCATTTGCTAGGTCAATGTCCTTTCTCCTTGCAACACACCTTTACCAAACTTTCAAACAAAGCACACTGAGGGGTTCTGGGCTGTGTCCAACCAACACTCTTGCTCCCCCAGTCTCTGCCCACATCTGCTCAGGACCCCCAAGGCCTATATATGCCTAATGCCTTAAAGTCATCCCTCCCAGAACATTACTGCTGCAAGGGTCTAGAAGAACCTCGCCCAGCCCCTTGGATTTCAGATAAGGATGCTGAGGTTGAGAGAGGACGTGGCTGTCCAAGGTCACATAGCTAGTGCTTGGCAGAGCTGGGGCCAGGGCCTGGACCAGTCATGTAGATGCTCAGGTGGGGTGTGTGCTGGCACCCCTTCAAACAGGCTTTCTAAAATATATGTTCCACGCTCTGTCCGTGGGGTTGGAGTTGGTGCTTAAGGGAAGTGTATGGGAGAGTTCCTACCAATCCCTGTTCATTTCAGTGGAAGCGAGGACCAAGATACTGAAGAAGCCAAGTGTAGAGGCCCAAGTTTTGGGCACCATATGGCTTATTTGTTGCATTTTTTTGAGACAGAGTCTTGCTCTGTCGCCCAGACCGGAGTGCAGTGGTGCGATGTCGGCACACTGCAAGCTCTGCCTCCCGGGTTCATGCTATTCTCCTGCCTCAGCCTCCTGAGTAACTGGAACTACAGGCGCCCACCACCACACCTAGCTAATTTTTTGTATTTTTAGTAGCGACGGGGTTTCACCGTGTTAGCCAGGGTGGTCTCGATCTCCTGACCTTGTGATCCGCCCGCCTCAGCCTCCCAAAGTGCTGGGATTTCAGGCTTGAGCCACCGCACCTGGTCTTCTTCTTCTTCTTTTTTTTTAAACAGGGTTTTGCTCTGTCGCTCAGACTGGAGTGTGGTGGTGCGATCTGGGCTCACTGCAACCTCTGCCTCCCCGGCTTAAGTGGTTCTCCTGCCTCAGCCTCCCCAGTAGCTGGGACTACAGGCATCACGCCTGGCTAATTTCTGTATTTTTTGGTAGAGACGGGGTTTCACCATGTTGACCAGGCTGGTCTCAAACTCCTGACCTCAAGGGATCTGCCTTCCTTGGACTCCCAAAGTGTTGGGATTATAGGCGTGAACACCACAGGCATGTGCCTGGCTGCAATGATATTTTTGTGTCCCTTGCAGATTTGTGTCCAGGTGTCCCACCCCTTAATGCAGCCTGCTGGTCTGGAGCCCTGAGCCCCGCCTCCCCGCTCCAGCCTGCTTTCCTTCGAGCCCCAGCATCTTGCTCATTGCACAGGGCTGTTGTGTGCCACGGGGGCTCCCCTCTCCAGGAGCTGTCATGAAGACCCTGTGCTCCCTTTGAGCCTCCTTCCTGGTCTCTGTCCCCTGGCCTTCCTCCTCTTCTGGCTCCTTCCTTCCCAATTCTTTTTTTCTGGAGACGGAGTCTTGCTCTGTCGCCCAGGCTGGAGTGCAGTGGCGCGATCTCGGCTCACTGCAAGCTCCGCCTCCCGGGTTCACGCCATTCTCCCACCTCAGCCTCCGGAGCAGCTGGGACTACAGGCACCCGCCGCCACGCTCGGCTAAGGCGGCTCGGCTAATTTTTTGTATCTTTTAGTAGAGACGGGGTTTCACCGTGTTAGCCAAGATGGTCTCGATCTTCCAACCTCGTTATCCACCTGCCTGAGTCTCCCAAAGTGCTGGGATTACAGGCGTGAGCCACCGCACCCGGCCCTTCCTTCCCAATTCTTTTGTCTCCACGGCCTCTTTGATGCCTCCTACTTCTCCAAGCTCCCTGGCCTAGACTAATGTGGCACTTTTCCTTCCCATGTGCCTCTCTAAAGCTCATTCCTTAGACTTTTGCATTCTCAGAGCCGTGACAGCTTCATCCCCATCTAAGTCCCAGCTGTGTTTCCTGTCCCCCATGCGGACTCTGTGGTCTGTCCCCTCTAGCCCTGGCACCTACCTTTGTGTGACTGTGAGAGGGACGACTATCTTTCTGCTCTATTTCTCTGACTACTTGAGGGTGTCTCATCAGAGACTCAGGTCTTTGGCTTAACTGCAGGTGCCCCTGCGAGTGGCCCCACAGGACACTGTTGTCAGTGCTGGTGTCTTTTTGGGGAAAATGGGGTGTCTAAGTTTCAGTGTGAGCTCATATCCAGCTGTCAGACTATGAGGAATGGTGTTTGGCGGATATGTAGCAAGTGCAGATTGTCTAGGGCAGGAGTGAGTAAACCTTTTCTGTAAAGGACCCGAGTAAAGAGGCTGTCGGTAGTAAAAACCTATCTAGAATAGTCTCTGTGGGCCCATAAGATCTCTGTTGCAACTGTGTAGTTCTGCTGGGGTGGCAGAAGAGCAGCTCCAGCAGTGTCATGAGTGAGCTGTGCCCCCAAGTTCACATGTTGAATTCCGAGCCTCAGAATGTGACCGCATGTGGAGACAGGGCCGTTAAAGAGGTTATTAGGCTAAAATGAGGTCACTAGCGTGGGCCTTGATCCAATGTGACTAGTTGACTGGTGTCCTCATAAGAACAGGAGCTGAAGACACTGACACACACAGAGGGAAGACCACGTGAAGACAGGAAGATAGCCATCTCCAAGCCAAGGAGAGAGGCCTCAGAAGGTACCAACCCTGGCAACAGCTCCATCTAGGATGTGCAGACTCCAGAACCATGAGACAGTAAGTTTCTCTTGTCTAAGCTACCCAGTCTGTGCTACTTTGGTGTTTTGTTAAGGCAGCCCTCACAAAGTAATACAGGCAGTTATGAAACAAATGAGTATGGTCGTGTTCCAATAAAACTTTACTATGGGCTGGGCGTGGTGGCTCACACCCATAATCCCAGAACTTTGGGAGGCTAAGGTGGGCAGATTATTTGAACCCAGGAGTTAGAGAACAGCCTGGGCAACATGGTGAGACCGTGTCTCTACAAAAATTATATAAAAAAATTATCTTGGCATGATGACGCATGCCTTTAGTCCCAGCTACTTGGGAGGCTGAGGCAAGATGATTGCTTGAGCCCAGGATGTCGTGGCTGCAGAGAGCCACGATAATGCCACTGCACTCCAGCCTGGGTGACAGAGTGAGATACTGTCTCAAAATCAAAACAAAACAACTTATGAACGTTGAATTCAAATTTCATATTATTTTCACATGTGATAACATATTATTCTTTTGATTTCTCTCCCACCTCACCACTTACAAATTCAAAAAAATGCCAGGCCTGGTGGCTCATGCCTGTAACCCCAGCAATTTAGGAGGCTGAGGCGGGTGGATCATGAGGTCAGGAGATCGAGACCATCCGGGCTAACATGGTGAAACCCCATCTCTACTAAAAATACAAAAAATTAGCTGGGCATGGTGGCGGGTGCCTGTAGTCCCAGCTACTTGGGAGGCTGAGGCAGGAGAATGGTGTGAACCTAGGGGGCAGAGCTTGCAGTGAGCCAAGATCTTGCCATTACACTCCAGCCTGGGTGACACAGTGGAATTCCAACTGAAAAAAAAAAAAAAGAATTTCAAAAAAGCATTCTTAGCTTGTGGACTGTGCAGAAACAGGTAGGGTGAGCTGCATCTGGCCTACAGGCTGCAGCCTGCCATCCCCTGGCCTGGAGCTGTGGGATATAGAGGTCAGGGTGAGCTGAGGCTGGGAGGGTAGACCAGGTCCACATGGGCAGAGTCTTGAGGGTTTCTTGAGCTTTAAATTTCATGGTGAATGAGAGTTGCTGAACATTTTAGAGCTGGGAAGTGCTGTGACTAAGACAGGATTTTCAAGGCAAAGCTAATTTTCCTTGATGTAGGAGATGGAAAGAGCTAGGATGTCTGCTTTCTTGCTGGAGCCAGAGAGGTGCTAGTACAGCTAAAGTTGTTATTATCTCTTTAAGATTTCTTTCTCCTTTCTCCCCCAGTGAAATATTTTGCAATTGTGTAGACAGAACCTTGTCTCCAGAAACTGCTACCCATCGTTCTTAAAATACCTTCCCCTGTAGAGACTCCGGTTACTGGATTGTAGCTACCTTTTCTCCAAATGTCTGGAAAGTAGACGTTCTAAAGTCTTCAACACGTGTCTCTCTGCTGTTCTCTTTCTGGGCTACTCTGAAGTCTAAGATGACATGTTCACTTTCTTCTAAGATCCTGTCTCTTCTGTCTATGGTTTCTGTCATTTCAGGTTCCCAGTAACTTCTTCCTGGTGGATCAGAATTAATCCTGAAAAGACTGTTGCCTTTGTTACCTCCTAAAACTTCTGGGGATGAAAGTGTGATCAAGGTGAGTTGAGAGGCTTTGAAATGCTCTGTTTCTAAGACAGTGATGTTCATGTGTGTTTGAATCAGTGTTAATGCATCTTGATTCTCTGCTGGGTTTGTGATCTGTATCAGGAAAGCATCGTTCTGTTTTGACGCCTCAAAATAGGAGGAAGACAATGGCATCTGGGGTCCCAGGACATTTTCTGTAATCTGAAACCTGGTACATGGAACCATTTAGCACTGCTCTGGTCCTGAAAGGCAAGTGGCAGAGAAGCAAGAATGAGGGTAGTCCTACCATTTCATAGGGGGAAGAAAATCTGGCTTAGAGAGAGAGACAGCCAGTCCCCAGCAAGTCAGAGAAACAACACAATCGCATCTGTGTGACGCTCCCCGGTCACCAACACCCCTCGAGTCCCTGTTGGGCCTACATGAGTCCTGCTTGCACCACCAGCTCCTACTATCTCATCAGCAGGCATCTCTACCCCGTTTCCTGATCCTCCGTTTTAGGCAGAAAGGAGTTCTTACTCTTTCCTGTTCACCTCCTGTTTCTGGACCTTCGCATGTACTGTCCTCTGTCCCGGCGCCTTTCCTCTTCCTCTCATCTTTCTAGGTCATGGCGATCTTGGAGGCCCAGCAGGATCCCTTACCAAATTTCCAAACAAACCACAGCGAGGTTTGTTCCTCGGCAAGGCCCTTTCTAACCACTCAGGTCTCTCCTTCCTCTGACCTGGAAGCTCCTGTTGCCTGGACTCTTCGTTGGCACACATTGTCTTATTATATCTAATACCGATACTTGGCATTTCATAAATTGCTTTGTCTCCACCAGGAGATCACAAGGGCAGGAGTTGTCTTAGGAATCTTTGTGTGCCTGTAACATTTAGCATGGTGCTAGAACGTGGAGATTGCTCAGTGCATCATGTGGACAGTCAGGAAGTAAGAAGGGAAGAAGGAGGGAAGGAGGGAAGGAGAGAAGAGAGAAGGAGGGAAGGATGGAAGGAGGGAAGGAGGGAAAGGAAGGAGAGAGGAAAGGAAGGGAAGAAGGAAGGAGGGAAGGAGAGGAAGAGGGAAGGAGAGAAGGGAAGGAGGGAAGAAGAGGAGGAGGGAAGGAGGGAAAAGAGGAAGAGGGAAGGAAGAAAGAAGAGAGGAGGAAGGAGGGAAGGAAGAAAAAGGGGAGGAAGAACAGAAGGTGGGAAGGAAGGAGAGAAGAAACGCAGCTCAATGCCAAAAACCCTTCATGCTGTTGGGACAGAGAAAAGTGCAGTCTCTAGGAAGGGAAGTAAGTGGGGAATTGGGGTTGGGTGACCTCCTGGGTGGGCAGCCAGGAGGGAAGTTAGCGCTGGGTGACATGGAACCTGGGAAGGACCAGTTCCACTCTGGCAGCCATGTCACCTGAGTATGTGTGTGGAGGTGATGAGGGGAGTGCAGGAGACGGAGGACACACTTCCCCAGTCATGCCTCTATTGTATTTCTACCAGTGGTGGTGAGTAAAGCTGGGCTGGGGGAGGTGAGTGTTAATGTCTTTGGTGACAGGAGATAAATGAATTCATCCTAAACAGTGGCTCCTTTTCCAGTACTAGAGCAGCTCAACTCTTGACTTCGCTGCCTTGGGGTTTTAATTAAATGTCAAATATAATTTAGGGCTGGAGTGTTGATGGATGTGTGAACATGAAGTCCAACGTCTCATCTTTATGGGTCTCCCTGGTACTTGCCTAATTTTGGGGGGTTAATTGGTCACTCTTTATTTGAATGCCCCATGAGAAAACACTTGATTTCCCCTCTCCCCTCATCCTTGGTTTTGAAATAATAGTTGGACGAGAAGAAAAAAAAAAAAAAAAAACAGTGGCTCACGCCTATAATCCCAGCACTTTGGGAGGCTGAGACAGGTGGATCACCTGAGGTCAGGGCTTTGAGACCAGCCTGGCCAACATGGTGAAACCCCGTCTCTACTAAAAATACAAAAAATTAGGCCAGTCACGGTGACTCACGCCTGTAATCCCAGCGCTTTGGGAGGCTGAGGTGGGTGGATCACGAGGTCAGGAGATCGAGACCATCCTGGTTAACACGGTGAAACCCCGTTTCTACTAAAAAAAATACAAAAAAAATTAGCTGGGTGTGGTGGCGGGTGTCTATAGTGTCAGCTACTTGGGAGGCTGAGGCAGGAGAATGGCGTGAACCCGGGACGCGGAGCTTGCAGTGAGCTGAGATTGCGCCTCTGCACTCCAGCCTGGGCAACAGAGCAAGGCTCCATCTCAAAAAAAAAAAAAAAATAATAATAATAAATAAAATAAAAATAAAAAAAATTAGCTGGGCATGGTGGTGGGCGTCTGTAATCCCAGCTACTCGGTAGGTTCAGGCAGGAGAGTCGCTTGAACTTGGGAGGCAGAAGTTGCAGTGAGCCTAGATCGTACCATTGCACTCCAGCCTGGGCAACAAGAGCAAAACTCTGTCTCAAAACAGAGCAAAACTCCGTCTCAAAACAAAGTGAAACAAAACAAAAAATACCCCTTAAACTTGCATATATGTTATATATAGAGAAAGAGTCAGATTGGGTCCTAGGTCATTTGGGACCTACAGAAATATGGACATTTGATCTGCAATTTTTCTTCCCAAATCAGGCTTGGAGTGGCATAGCTATTGACCCATTTTCTCTGCTCAGTTCTTGGGATCTGATCAAATGTCCGTCTGCTCAGTGCTTGGGCCTTGATCAAGCATCCCACCAGCTTTCCCCTGCCAATTTTATGAAAGTATGAAGAGGATAGAAGCCAGGACAGGCCTCCTTGTTGTTGGAGGGAATCAGCCACAGGCTAAGTTATCTTACTGTGCAGTGAGGAGTCTGACACCTAGGGAGGGAAAGGATCCAGCTGACATCATAGCTGAGAACATGGCTGCAACCTTTCTGAATAGTGATTGATTGAAGTAGCGTGGGTCTCACAGAAATAATTAGGGTAACATCATGTCAATTCAATTCAACAAGTATTAAATGGTGACTGTATTAGAGGCTGTTAGACACCACAAAATTGTACCGACATCATCTATGTCTGTAAGGGGGTCAGGGTCCTTCCTTTATGTGATGGATACAATTATTTCCCTAAACCCAAATATGATGACCATCTGACATCATTGTTTGAAGCTTTGTGAACCTCTGCTTTGAATTTTGCATGACAAAGTGAGTGTTTTCTATTCTTCTCCTAGCCCTCCTGGGTGGCCTCTTTCCCTCCACTGTGTAATGCACAGTCTATTCTCTAGACAAACCGAACCTCTTCTAGGTCCCAGGCATGGCTGATTGCACATGGCTGATTGCACCTGACCTCTCTCACTTGGGTGGGTTCATATTGCCTTGGGTTGTGAGTACAGGATACTGGAGTAAGTGGGCTTAAACATATAGGACTTTATATGTCTCATGTGATAAGAAGGCAGGCAGTGGCCAAACACTGGCTGTTCAGAAATGCCACCATAATTCCAAATTCCCTCTCCCTTTCCACTCTATTGTCTTTAGCTTGTTGGCTTTTTGTCCTCGTGCTCAATTCCTGATGGTCACAAGATGGCTATAGAGACTTTAGGCATCACATTTGCATTCAAGACAGGAGGAAAGGAAAGGACAGCAGCAAATTCGTCTGCTCTTTAGCTCAGGAAAGCAAATGCTGTCCCAGAATCCTCCCTGGCAGACCCTCTTATTACCTTAAAAAACAGAGATCTGGGGTGTTGCTGTGTTGGCTAGTCTGGTCTCAAACTCCTGGCCTCAAGTGATCTTCCTGCCTTGGCCTCCCCAAGTGCTGAGATGAGATCACAGGTGTGAGCCATTGCACCCGACCCTCTCTTACTACCTTTATTGGCAAGGGCCAGTTGACCTGCCCACTGCCAAGTGCAAGAGAGGCTGGAAAACCAAGACTCTGGCAAATGGGCATAATGATTTTGCAACGGGCTCAACCAGTCCTGGAGAGGCACCTGGGCCTGAGCACAGTGCACCCTAAGTAGAACTAGGTCAGCTAAGAAGAAAGGGACAGTGAAGGTGATGTGCAGGCAAGCAAAGGGACAAAGAAGGTGATGGGCAGGAAAGCAGTCCCCATTGCATCTCTTCTTTCTCTTCTCAGAGTTAACTCCTACCTGGTCTTCAGGATTCAGCCCAGATTTGATCACATCTAGGGAGTCTTTTTGGATCTTTGGGAGAACCACCTGCTACCTCCTCTGTGCCTGGACACTTTGTGGCTTCCTAAATTGTAGTATTTTCTCCTTTGCTGATGTTTATTTGTGTATCTGCCTCTGTCTTCTGCCCGGTAAGTTCACCTGTGTGGAAGCTGGGGCTGTCAGTTTCCTGCTCATTTCCCTCAGACCTTACCCTTATTGAGAAGTTTGTTCTGGGAACTTCACCCGCCACTGTTTGCATCTCTTTGCACGAGGGATTTTTCTGGAAGGTTACTCCACTCCCCCGAGTGAGTGGAGCAGGCTGGAAGGGCTGGGGCACTAACACCCCTCAGGAACAGCTTGAATCAATGCTGATGGCGAGCGGGTTGAGAGAGACCTCAGCTTCCTCAATCCTAAAGTGGGGATAATTTTGAGGTGCGCTTTACACTGTTTTCCAGAGCTTCTCCATGGGATTGGGCTTCAGACATCCACTGAGGTAACAGGCTTAATAAAATGCATCTTCTGGATCACTTTCCTTCATCCTGCTGGTGTTCTCTGCACTTCCCAGGTTAACCAGGGACACTGTGATCCTCAGCTTAGGATTGCTCCTGGGACCATCCGAACTGGGACAGTATCTCAGTCACTTCTGTATTCCCAGATATTAGCATAGTGCTTGCTTTACAGCAGACCACCGGAAGTTCTGTGGAATGAATACCTGAGGAGCTGGGGAGGCAAGACTCTATGTTTGTTACATACATAGAGTTTTGAGGCAAAACACCTCAGGCAGGGTTACTGTAGAGACATTTGGCTGGGCCCAGAGGCTCACACCTGTTCTCCCAGCACTTTGGGAGGCTGGGGAGGCAGCAAGACCAGCCTGGGCAACAAAGTGAGACCCCATCTCTACAAAAAGATAAAAAAATTAGCCAGGTGTGGTGGTGCATACCTGTGGTCCCAGCTACTTGGGAGGCTGAGATGTGAGGATCACTTGAGTCCAGGAGGTTGAGACTTAACTGAGCTGTGATTGTGCCACTGCACTGCAGCTCCCCTCCCCCCCTTTTTTTTTTTGAGACAGGGTCTTGCTCTGCTGCCCAGGCTGTAGTACAGGAGTGCAATCTCGACTCACTGCAACCTCCGCCTCCTGGGTTCAAGC
>NW_012114977.1:3001249-3016718 GCF_000951035.1 Colobus angolensis palliatus | reverse complement strand
TCCCACCTCAGCCTCCTGAGTAGCTGGGACTACAGGCGCATGCCACCATGCCCAGCTAATTTTTGTATTTTTAGTAGAGATGGGGTTTCACCATGTTGGCCAGGATGGTCTCGCTCTCTTGATCTTGTGATTCACCTGCCTTGGGCGCCCAAAGTGCTAGGATTACAGGCATGAGCCACTGTGCCTGGCCTTGATTTCTTTTGTTACCACAGAGTAATCTAGCCTAACTGGTGCTACCCATTCATTGACACTTATTTTTGAGCTCCAGGTGCTGGGGGAGAGGTAAGTAGAGAAACCTAGTTCCTGTCCTCATATACTTTCCTCTCCCTGGTCAGAGTGGCTCCAGCCTGGCTGACCCCATCACTCTACTCTGTTCTCCCCCACTGCACTCCTGGTGTCTTTGGAGAAGTTAGGCAGATTTTAGGTGCTTGGTACTATTTAGGACGGAAGGCATTCATATCCAGTGTTTTTCAATAGGTGTTGACTGCAACAAGCAGTAAGGAACGTTTTTTACATCACATCAGTATGTAACACATATATATGTTCGTATGCATGCTGTGATCAATTTTTATCACAGACGGTATCTCCTCATATTTTGTATTCTATTTTGTTAAAGAATGCTCATTGCAACGCACTGAATTGATGTCTATGACCTGCTAATGATACACCACCTGCAGTTCAAAAAAACCTTCCAGGAGCTGGAAAATGGAGGTAAACACTGTGGCCTGGGGGTGATCTAGGAGGGCTTCCAGGAGGAAAAGATGCTTGACCAGCCTTGTAGAGGATGGGTAGGGGCTGGATTGGTAAAAGTAAATCATTCTAGGACAGAAGATTCTAGGAGGAATGGTGGTCAGACTATCTGTAGGGGAATAGGTATCTGGGGAGAAATGGGAAATAGGGAAGCAGGCGGAGATGATGTTCAAAGTAGCTAGCACCTTGAACAGCGTGGGCTCTGATCAGTCAGAACATGCACCCGCGGTGAACTCCCCCCACCTCGCCCCACTCCAGCAATGGTGCTAGTGTGAGGCTAACCCTCATGCTGGAAACGGGCTAGGCAAGGAGAGGGGTTAGAACCTGAACAGCGGTGGAGGAGGGCTGGGTACCAGAAGTTCTGCAAAACGGCAAAACAGCTCTGCAGTATGCTTTCTAAAAAAGAGCAGTCGATCCTCTTTGCGTGCTCTTCCAAACTCCTCAAGGTTGTGAACCTCTCATCCCTGGGTGAGGGTCATGTCGGGCTGAAGCCTGGCAGAGACGCAGGACTCCACCAACGGCAGGGGTGGGTCACACGTAGGACCCGCTGTGAGTGCCGGGGCACAGACACGCAGATCGCCTGCCAAGTTACCTGTGCTCCATGTTGCTGGACTGGATGCTGAGAGAGGCATCGGGACCTGGCTGTAGGTCCAGCCCCACAAACGTCCTTTAGCTTGAGTTTCAGTATCTAATAAAGGAAGTACAGCAAGATCTATTCTGTAGACCTCAGAATTACATGGTGAGCTTATGATGAGGAGCAGTGAGAAATTGCCTTGAAAGGGAAAGTGTTTTACAAGCAGAAGCACCGCCTCGGGGTGGTATAGGGAGTACTTTCCTTGCAACTTTCCCGAGAAGGAAAATTTTGTTTAAATAACACAAATGTAATAATAGAACTGTCCAAGGTACATGATTTCAGCAATGAAATTTGTGGAACCTAACTCATGGTTCTCTTAGGTTTATAACAGTGTAAAAATAATACGTTTTTCATCGAGATAGAAATAAAAACAACAATAAAAAATCTAACATTTATTGTGTGCTGATTATATGCCAGGAACTATACCAGGTACTTTGCATCTCATTTAATTCTCACAAACATCCTGTGCGCTGCATACTATTATTGTCCTCATTTTGCAAAGAAAAATGATGAGAAAGTTGGTAGAACTCAACTGACAATGACACACTAGTTATTTCGTGTTGTGGCGAGAGCTAATGTTATGGTGTCATAGCACACATTGCTTCTCCTTCCTGCCAGTGTTTGAGTCCGATGTCCACAAAGCCAAGGCGTTATAGGATGGGTCAGCCCTCTAACCTGTTCCTGAGGTGTGTAGGACTGGGTCTTCCCCACAAAGCCACTTTCTTCCCCCTTGCCCCCTCCAACCCCACTCTTCTCTGATTTGTCTCTGCCAAAGCCTCTTACCTTTTCAAGACCTTGGGTAGGAGCGAGGGGTATAGAATTTGGGCTCTGGGAGCACAAGAATCCCATCATTTTCTGTGAGGTCTGATCAGTCCACCTGTTAATTCAGGAGTGGGGTTGAAGTATGTGGGGGGTGGCGAATGGGGTAGACAGATATCTGGAAACTAAATCAGGAGTTTGGGTTTCTTCTTACTCCCATCAGCCTAGACACAAAAAACCCAAGGGAAAGGGAGACCTGTGGGTTTTACTAGGTTCTCCTTGGCCTTCTGTCAGTTTCAGTGTCCTCCCAGCTTTCATCTGCCTTTCTACATCCTCCCTGTTGAAGATCAACCTCCAGGCACTGTACTCAGGGCTTTTTTCCTTCTTGGTATAGTGTTTGTTAACAACTGGCCATATGTGGGCCTTACTGTCGGTGAGTTGAATGTAATCCATGGAAGCCTGTAGCTGGGATATTCCAGCAGGTAGCTTTCGGGGCTTCTTCACTTGGGACACCCTCACACATTCCCAAACCCACTCAGATTCACCTCTCTCTGCCCCTGATGGATATTTATGAGAAAGAATGGGATAATGGACTTGAATTTCTCGCCTGCCACTTTTTATCTTTGCGACCTTGGGCAAATCACTCCATTACCTCAATCCTGAAATGGGGATAACGATACCTCGAAAAGTTGCTGTGGAAATTAGAAATAATTTATGTAAAGCGCTTACCACAGCGGCTGGCTTCAACAAATGGCCCTGGGGTAGTGGAATAAACCTGGTATCAGGAGAATCGAGTCCTCGTTCTGACTCTGAAACTCTCTGGCTCAACTTTAGCCCGTTACTTCTTTCTTTGGAGCCTCTGTTTCTTCGTTTGTGGAATTAGCAGACAGGTCTGGATTGTAGTTGAGTCTCTTCCAGTTCTCATTATTGTCTCTGACCCAATCCCCAACCCCCGCAAGGCCTGGATGAAACGTTTTCCTGCTGGGAACCAAGCCAGTAAGACTCAACTTGAAATCCCAAGCACTGGAGTTCGAAGGTGCCTGCTTTTCCCCTGGATCTGGTTCGCTGTCTTTTGTAATGGGGAAAGGTTGGGTCCTTGGCTCTTTCAGGCCTGGCATGGAGAGGAATGAGGGGCAGGAAGGAAAGAGGGAGGAGGACAGAGTGACCTTGAAGTTAGAGCCCCGTCATCAGCCCAGAAATGACAGGTAAAGGAGGAGTTCTGGCATGTTGCTCTTCTCAACTTCAATTACTGTAATTCAGAGAAGACTTGCGTGTAAGCCTTAGAATTCCTCCATGGAAAACCGTGTCTTTGCAGCGTCCGCAGACAAGGACGTTAGCAAACTGGCAGTCATCGCTCCATCAACTCCCCACGCAGGGAGGGCCGTCGCTGACAGATGGAGGTGTGTTGGCAGCATGGGTCAGAGCCTGCCCGTGCCCCTCCCGCCTGCCTGGCTCCCCTTTCTCTGCAATCACATGGCTGCTTAGCCACAGTCACAATTACAGAGCTATGAAGACATCTCTTACCTCTGGGTGGAGGGATGGGGTGGTGGAGAGAGGGGAAGGAGCAATTCTAGAGAGGTGAAAAGAAGACAGGATGGGAAGAATCATGGACGTTGGCTTTGTACGTCTTTATGCTTGGCGGCACGTCCGTGTCAGTGGAGCGTAGTCTCTGGTGGGTGCCTTCCTGTGTGTGCGCGTGTGTGTGCGTGTGCACGTGCGTGTGCGTGTGTGTGATTCTCATGGTGAGTGAGGGGGAAGGAACAGCTGGCTTCCACACTTGAGAAAGTGCATCAGGCCCAGAAAGCCTGGACCTTCCCTGATTTTGGAAATGATTATTCAGTAATTTCAGTGTTGACTCTTGGTAAAATTCCAACTTCTTCCTCCTTGTGATCGCTGTTTGATTAGAAAGTCAGTGTAACAGGGCACTTCAGTTTGGCAGGGGCGGTAGAGGGTGGCGGGTCAGAGGTTGCTCCTCTCCTCATCCATGTGCATATGGGACTGAAGTGTCACAGAGTGGCCTTGTGGGCTGTGCCTCTCTTATGTGTCTATTTTTATTCTGAACTTATATAGGGTCAGATGGGTCCCCACAGAGACTAGGGAATGGGACCCCTATCCTCACATGGCTGGAGAGAATGGCTGCAGTGAGGTGAGCAGGCAGGAAAGAACAGCATGTTCCCCGAGAGCACACTCACCACAAGAGAAAGGGAAGCAGGACTGGGGCCAGGCCCTCAGGACCATCAGCAGGGGCAGCTGGCATGGATACCTGGCTGCTGCCAGAACCCAGGGCCAGTGTAGAACTCTGGGTGGGCCTTGGGAGAAAGCTCTATCTATCTATCTATCTATCTATTCTATTATCTGTCTACTATCTTTCTATTATCTATGTATATCTATTACATCTGTCTGTCATCTCTCTATCTATATTTAGACAGGGTCTCACTCTGTCACCCAGGCTGGAGTGCAGTGACACAATCATGGCTCACTGCAGCCTCTACTTCCTGGGCTCTCAAGCCACCCTCTTACCTGAACCTCCTGAGTAGCTAGGACTACAGGTGCAGGCCACCATGCCTGGCTAATTAAGAAATTTTTTTTTTTGTAGAGATGGGATCTTGCTCTGTTGCCTGGGCTGGTCTTGAACAACTGGTCTCAAGCAATCCTCCTGCCTCGGCCTCCCAAAGTGCTGGGATTACCAGCATGAGCCACCACACTCAACCTAAAGCTGCATACTTCTGATTAAAGGTGCAATACTTAGGTCCCAGACAGATGAAATGTCCTTCTTCTCATCTCACAGAGCCATCACGCCCACCCCCCCGCCGCCCAAATCAAGCAGACATCCATGGCTAGACCAGACAGCAGAGTGAGCCTTTCTGAGTTTCTGCTTTCTTTGCAGGTAGCAGCCATATAGCCTCAAAAGGCCTGAGTTTTAGACAAGTGTATGTATACAAACCTAGGTGTTCTTGGGAACAGCTGGGAATTAGACCCTTGGCTAAGCGGGTGGGGACTCAAGTGGGTTGGTCCGTCTGCGAGCAGGCAGTGCAAAATCATTCCTGGCAGCCTCGTGAATAAATGAAAAAAATAAAGTCTGGTTGGTAGCTCACTTGGGTGGATTTAGAGCTGCTGAACAATGGTTTGTAAAGGGCTTGCTGGGATCCCAAATCTCAGTCTTTCTCCTCTAGAAGGGGCACCTGGTATTGTACCAGAACACTCTGTTCTAAACCCTGCTTAATTCGACGATTTCATCTATGACGTGGACGAAGATACACACAGCAGGATGATTAAATTTCTAGATGACAGAAGGGATAATTGAAGTTCAGAGAGATAGCTGAGTATTTGAAAGCATCCTGAGAAGCTGAAAGGATGCCTGAAACAAACAAGATGAAATTTAACAGGACCAAATATTAAGCCCTATATTTAGGTAATAAAAGTGAATTATGTAGGTACAGTATGGGAGAAGCATGACTTGGGAGAATTTCCAATTAAAATCCTGCGGCCGGAATGCTCTGAGCGCAGGCTGCCTGATGGGGGCAGCAGAGAGCAGGGTGCGGGAGGGGCCCGCAGGAGGGGAATGGAGCCAGCAGCTGAGGCCCAGGCAAGGGCAGCCATGGGTCTGGAGTTGGAACGGGACAATGCGCCGTCAGGCCGGCAGAAGCTGGCAGATGAGGGCCGAGTTGTGGCACACAGGTGCCAGGTATGTGAGTTGTCTGCATCCAAGTGAGACTGAGTTCCCTTTGTCCTGGGCCACTTGTGTCCCAGGACTGCCTGCTCTGGTCAGCTGGGATCTACCCCTTTTCCAAGGTGGTTTCCAATGGCCGCACGCTTCAGTAGGGACAGAGAATGGAAATGACAAAATGACAGAGAACACAGATGGGTGATAGCCAGGGGCTGGGGGAGTGTAGAATGACGGGATCTATGTGGAGAGGGAAGAGTTGCCAATCTTGATTTCCCAGTGTTGGTGAAGTAATCAAAGGGCATGGAACTATAGACACACATTGTAACCAAGTCAGTTTCCTGGTGTAGCATAGTTATGTAAATTGTAACTGTTCAAGGGAAATGGGCAAGGGTCTGTGAGATTGCTCTGTACTATTTTTACAACTTCCTGTGAGTCCAGAAGTGTTGTTTTAAATTAAAAGAAAACAAGAGCCAAGGTTTTCTCTGCAATGAGAGGGCTGGAGGTTGGGGGCTGGGAGGTGCGGGGGCAGATCTTCATTCACTTGCAGGGGAAGCTATCTGTTAGGATAGCCTGTGGGGAAGGTGGGGGAAGACTTGTATGCCCGAGAAGGCCACGGTCCCTGGCCTTTGAAAAGCCTGTGACAAAGGGCCCAGGACATTAGGAATGTAAAACTTAAGCCAAGGCTGTTCCTCCTACCCGAGTGCCCTAGGTGGGTGGAGGACCGGGAGGCACCAGAGTCTTGGGTTCCTGCCTACGAGTTTGGTTACTTGTTGCCAGGGAGAAATGCTTGGGCATTTAATTCTAGGAATGGCACTTAAAAGGCCTCTGATCCAGCCTGGGAAAACCCATCCCGAGTTCTCTAAGAGCTGGTAAAGTCACATGTTAAGATCTTCTGCTTGGGAACTTAGGAGGGGTTAGAGTCCCAGGGGAGACACTCCCTCTCAATCTCAGTCCAGCACTGGCCGACGCAAGGACCCGCTGTGAGGATGCCTCACCGGGAGGCTGATTCCTGCTTCTGTTCCAGGGGAGGCCCGAGGCAGAAAGTACAGAGGGATGCTGCTGGCTGGGCCTCCACAGGGGCCCTCAAGGCCTCTGAGGAAGTGGCTGCCCATGCCGGCTATGTCCTGGCCCCTTTTCTCTGCAGGCTGCTTCCCTTCTTGCCTGGGGCCCAGGAGGGGCCAGCCACAGGCCTGCTTTTGAGATTAGTGTGATTTAAAAATGGGTTTTCTGGAGAAGACAGAGTGTCAAGCAATTCTGCGAGGCTGTCAAGAGGCAGCTCCTTCCCCTGATGGGAGGCCAGGTGGCTCCCCAGGTGCTTCCTCTCCCAGAGTTGCTGGGAAACATGACTTCCTTTATACCCATAGGCTGGTGGCCTGGTTGCTGGGGGTTGCTTGGGTACTGGGGGCTCCTCTGCAGCCCACCAAGTCTGGTTCCCAGGACAGGAGCCTCACTTATGCCTCAGTGCCCACCTCATTTCATTCCAGAGGCCCCCTTCCCAGAAGCCTGCACCAACTCCTTTTTTTCCCATAGAGTCCTTGAGAATTCAGGCTCTGTACCTGACATCCCTACTGTTACCATTGGCTCCACTGAGTGCCTGCAGCCCCCTCCCATGATGGCGTATCCCAGCCCCTTGCTGCCATCACAGCCACTGAGAAGGGGTCTCTGAGTGACAGCTCCTTTGGTGCCTCCATTACCCCCAGTGCCAGCCAGGACCTGCCATTTCTCTGCTTCCCTGGGGCCCCGTTCTTTTGTATTCTGAGCATGCCAAGGAGCTGGCACCAAGTGGTCACAGATTTTGATCTTTATTGGCAGCACAAGCCCAGGAAGGACTCTGTCCAGGAGGGGAGGACTTGACGGGATTCTGGGGCTACAGCTCCAGGTCGGTGAGGGGGGTGGGCAGAGGGAGGAGGCTGACCTTCCGCAAGCTGGAGGGGATGCTAAGGAGGGAGTGGAGAAAGATCGCATGTTGTGGGTCAGTTCCACCCCCACAGTCCACTGTTGTGGATGGTATCTGGGGGCACGTTTGGGTTTGGGGCTCCTGTGTTCATCAGAGAGGAAAGCCGGAAGTGACGCGCTGGTGGCTCAGGTGTGGGAGGGGTTGGATCCCATCTGTCACGTGCTTTTGCATTTGGCTTTTTATGGAGCCTGTGAGGCTCACAAGTTCTCCTCCTTGAGCCGAGCTGGTCAGAGACCAAGGCTTGTTTATTCTGCAGCCTATTTCAGATCATGCGTTGGGGGATGATCAAGGAGGGTAAAATATGTGTTCCAGTTCTGCCCAGGACTGTAGGAGAAGCAGCGTCTGGTGGCTTAAGGTACTGAATCCCATTAGCTGCTGCAAATTTATGTTGCTGTGTGAGGGTGTGGGTGATGTTGCATTTGCTGTTCCCCTATTTCCCTTCCTGGGCCGTGTTCTATAGCTAAAGACCTCTCCCACCCCTGGTGCCATTGGGCTTCCCAAGGAAGTTACTGCAAGGCTGTTTTTCAATGACCCAACAGAGGTTGCAAACTCAAGAGCAATTAGTGGCCAGACAGCAACACAAAAGTGTGGGCAACACAGTATGATGATGCAGGGGCCAGGTAGGGAACTGGGGGGCACAGGCATCAACTGAAATCATTCAGATACAGATTGTTCAAAAACTCTGCCAAAGGAGATACATCTGCAGGGGACATGCATTCCGTCCTCTCCTGCCCTTGGAAGGACTCTCTCCTGGTCCAGTTACTCAGGGTTCCTCCCACATCAGCCAGCGACAAACGGGAAAAAGCATGGAGTGCGGGTCTAGGCTCAGCTCATTCACTTACTCCTTGCATGATGTTGGACTGACACTTGACCTCTCTCTGCCTTGCTTTACCCGTCTGCTAAATGGGCACACTACCCTTGTTATCCACTCTGAAACATGGCCCCAAGGAAGAAATGAGGCAGTGTATTTTTAAAATTCATACCCTGCTTCATTCCACAATGCATTTGAGGCAGCTTCTAAAAATACCCGTGATAAAAAGAGATAGAAATAAATAATATGTGAAATCACTTTGCAATTGTACCGTAAACTCATTTTCCTTATTGTCACTCGTAGCAGTGTGGAAGTGATAATAGATATATTTCCAGACTCATTTTCGATTCAACCTTGGCTTCAGGGCCTTCACTGAAATGCAGCTCGGGTGTGGGAAGCTCAGACCCTGAAGCAGGCCATCCACATGGCCCTAGGGCCCAAGGGCATTTTGCTGGAGGGGGTTTGGGTGGCTGGGTGGTGGTCAGTACTGAGACTTCAGATCCTCTGGATAGAGACTCCTCCAGCAGCTTTGTTATTATTAATGCCAAATCTCCCTGAGCATACTCTTTGTGCCTGGACCTGCGCTGGAGGCTTAGCTGCAGAGAAGAAAATGACCGAGTCCCGTCCTGCAGGGGTTCACAAGGAGGGATAACGGAAGTGAAAGGCACGTATTAGGCTTACTCTGACTTGGGAAAATTGACTAATTCCTTTTTATTTCAATTCCTCGTCCATAAGATGGACATCATAACACCTCTTCCTCCATCATAGCAATGCTGGAAGGATAAAATGAGACCGTGCTCTGATAAGAAAAATTGCTATGCAAATGCAAGAAATCACTATCTCTATTCAGTGCTGCTCTAAAGTGATTTCAAAAATAACAGAGCCATTAGGATTTGGGAGCCGACATGATGAGAGGGTTTGCCTTAAATTCTCCACCATGGAGTTTTTCAGGGGTCTGTGCAGGACTAGGAACTCAGGCCACAAAGATGAGCCCTTCCCCCAGAGAAAATGGAATGCCTACCAAGTTTGGAGGATGTGTTAAATATTTAATATGTGCCCAGCCCTGAAGTTGGCACTGTGGAGTGAAAAGGTGTTATGAGCTGAACTAGTTCCCCTCAAAATTCATATTTGGAAGCCTTGACACACACTACCTCATGTGAGTGTATTTGTAGGAAGGGTCTTTAAAGAGATGATTACATTAGGCCGGGCGCGGTGGCTCATGCCTGTAATCCCAGCACTTTGGGGGGCCGAGGCGGGCAGATCATGAGGTCAGGAGATCAAAACCATCGTGGCTGACACGTGAAACCCCATCTCTACTAAACAAAATACAAAAAATTAGACGGATGTGCTGGGGGTGCCTGTAGTCCCAGCTACTTGGGAGGCTGAGACAGGAGAATGGCGTGAACCCGGGAGGCGGAGCTTGCAGTGAGCCGAGATCGCACCACTGCACTCCAGCCTGGGCAACAGAGCGAGACTCCGTCTCAAAAAAAAAAAAAAAAAAGAGATGAATACATTAAAATGAGGTAATTAGGGTGGGCCCTAATCCAATCTACATCTGCATAGTAATTTTTCTTATCAGAGCACAGTCTCATTTTATGCTCCTAGCATTGGCATGATGGAGAAAGAGGTGTTATGATGTCCATATTACAGACAGGGAATTGAAATAAGAAGGAATTAGTCAACTTTCCCAAGTCGGTATGTGGCTTTCACTCCCAGTATCCTTTCTTGTAAGCCCCTGTAGGATGGGACTTGGTCATTTTCTTCCATGTTTTCTCTGGAGTTCTTATAAGAAGAGGAAATTTGGACACATGAAGAGACACGAGGGGTGTGCAAGTGCAGAGGAAAGGCGATGTGAGGACACAGCAAGAAGGTGGCCATCTGCAAGCCAAGGAGAGAGGCCTCAGAGAAGCCTTGATCTCAGAATTCCAGCCTCTAGAACTGTGAGAATATATATAAATTTTTGTCATTTAAGCCACCCAGATTACAGTACTTTGTCATGGCAGCTGTCTTGGTTTGTTTTCTGCTGCTATAACAGAATACCACAGACTAGGTAATTTACAAAGAATAGAAATTTATTTGGCTTATGGTTCTGGAGGCTGCAATGCAAGAGCACGGTGCTGGCATCTGGTGAGGGTCTTCGTGCTGTGTCATCCCATGGAGGAAAGTGGAAGGCAAGAGAGGGTGAGAGTGAGCAAGACAGCAAGAAATGGCTGACTCACTTCTGTAACAAACCCACTCTTGCAATAATGAGCCCACTCTCTCAATAATGACATTAATCCATTCATGTGGGCTCTCAATGATCTCAGTGCTGAATATTAATGTAGTGGCAATTAAATTTCATTATGAGTTTTGGAGAGGACATTCAAACCATAGCAGCAACCTGAGCAAACCAATACAGATTTGTGCAGAAAAGTACGAGTAACTTGCTCCTTTAATAAATACTTATAAGGGACTATGGGATTATGTTAGGTACAAGAGATACAAGGATGAATGAGAAAGATGTGGTTTCTGTTTTTAGGAAGCTTGAAGTGACCAGTAGGAATGTTGTAGCTGCCTTTGAGATAGGAAGATAGGACCAATGCCCTGAGAAAATATGATGACATATCATATTTGTCATATGTGTGGATACAAAAAACATATGTGTGGATACAAAAAGTTTATATTGAGAACAGATGCCCCTCTATTTACAGTGGAGTTATTTCCCAATAAATCCATTGTGAACTGAAAATATCATAAGTCAAAAATACATTTAGGCCAGGAATGGTGGCTTGTACCTGTAATCCTAGTGCTTTGGGAGGCAGAGGTGGGAGCATCACTTGAACCCAAGGGTTCAAAAGCAGCTTAGGCAACACAGCAAGACCCCATCTCTACAAAAGTTAAAAAAAATTTAGCTAGGTATGGTGGCTTATGCCTGTAGTCCCAGCTACTCAAGAGGCTGAAGCAGGAGGATTTCTTGAGTCCAGGATCCTTGACTGCAGTGAGCTGTGATGGTGCCTCTGCACTCCAGCCTGGGTGACAGAGCAAGACACTATCTCAAAAAAATACACTTAATATACCTAACCTACCAAAAATCATAGCTTAGCCTAGCATACCTTAAATGTGCTGAGAACACTTACATTAGCCTACAATTGGGCAAAGTTATCTAACATAAAGCCTATTGTATAAGAAAGTGTTGAATATTTAATGTAATTTATTGAGTACTCTTCTGGAAGTGAAAAACAGAATGGTTGCATGCATATTGGAAGTAGTTTCTACTGAAAATGTATCTCTTTTCCACCATTGTAAAGTTGAAAAATCGAAAGTTGAACCATCAGAAGTTGGAGACCCTCCGTAGCTCTGACGTCAAGTGATAGAAACTCAGAGAAGATAAAAAGAAAAGAAAGCAAAAAGGGGCAGTTTTGTGGAGAGGAGTCTTGAATAATTAGGGTAGATGAAGATCTGGGCTGCCTCGACCCTTTGCAGGGCAGTTATAGGACCAGCAAGAGGTGGTTTACCAGAGGCGCCCATCCCTGGGGACTGAGCTCCAGGTGACTGGCCAAGACAGGCTTCTCCCCGAGGGAACTGCCACCCTCTGGGGCCCAAAGCTTCTGCCTTGCAGCCACTGGGGCTTGGCCAGCCCTTCTGTGGTTATTTGCTGTTGTTTCTCCAGGCAGATGGGGACTGCTGGCTGTTCATCAAGTTAGCAATTAACAAGTAATTCATTAGGTGCCTAATGAACAAATTATTAACCTGGCAAACCATGTCCAGCCACTGACTGGGGAGAGAAATGGCTATTAATAAGGTCTTGGAGTGGCAGCTGCAGTTTAGTGGTTAAGGCATGGGACAGGACCACAGGAGATGTGGGCTCTGGAAGCTTGGGCCAAATTGCTTTATGTCTCCCGGCCCTAGTTTGACTGCTCATGTAGTGGGGGTAACCAGACCCTATTAATGGGGGCAAATGAAATGTCAGAAACTGTATGAATGCAGAGAATCAGATTGTATAAACTCCAAGGCCCCTTAGTTCTTAGTCTGCATGACTCTACCTCCCCAAGCCATTGTAACATATGGGCCACCCCATAACCCCGTAATTGGTAAGTACTCACTCGCTGCTTCAGCTCTTCCTGGAACTGTGCAGAGGGCTGTGCAGCATAGGGAAAATATGTGTAATATGTCCCCCGCTCTCATGGAGCTTACCATTTGGTTGGGGCTACCAGATGTTCATGCCCAGCAAACTAACTAGAGTGTAAAGCAATTTATGATAGGGCCGAGAACTATAGAATTTCACAGAAGAAACAGAATTGTAAACTAGGATGAAGGGGAGGGGCTCACAGGAAGGTAGGAACTTAAAACATGACTTCATCGTGCTTTTTTTTTGATGAGAAAAACATTATGTGCTCATTCCCCCAGATCTCCAAATGGAGGAAACTGGAAAGGAAAAGGTAAAGATAATCTGTAATTTCATCACCCGGAGACAACTGCTGTTGACATTGCCTTGTGCATCTGAGGAGGACTTTGACAGGTGAGGTGGTGGGAGGATATTCTAGGTGGGAGGCATGCTTTGAGTGAAGGCTCTGGGTTTGGGGAGAATGTTTGGTGGACACTTCCGGGGATGGATGTGTGGACCAAGCATGCTGGAATAGTGGTCCTGATGCAGAATGGAATCAGAGGCTGGAGCAGGGGAGAAAGGGCTGGAAAGGGCAGTAGGGGCCATTTGCCAATGAGGCCAGGGTGAAAGAGGGTCGGGGGAGCTTATGAGCCCAGAAGCCCCAGCCAGCAGGCCAGACACTCTGCTCTTCAATAACACTCATGACACAATGGAACTTATTGATGTTGCTGCCCCACTTAGCAGAAATCCTGCACAAACCTCTGCAGGAAAAACAGACAAATCTGAGGCTGTGCTCGAGCTGCCAAACAGAGCGTGGGGACAAAGGAAGAGGCAGGGTGGGCCCACTTCTGGTTGTTGTTAGGGGCTGTTTCGGGGGTGCTAGCAAGACTCCTCAGAGTAAGGCATCTGTCCTATTTTGTTCACCACCCAGGAGGTGTGACCTCGCTTCATCCCTAGGGCATATCTAATGCACCAGTTTTTTTTTTTTTTTTAGCAGAGAAGTTTATAGTTGAAAAAACTCTTTTCTATCAGATAATTAAATAGATAATAGATATTTCTATTATTCCTGTTTTGCAGATGAGGAAATGGAAGTTCAGAAAGGTGAAGGGACTTACTTAAGGTTATGTAACTAGTGACAGAACCAGGCTGAGAATCCAGATCTTGGAACTGCAAATTGTGTGTATGCGTGTGTGTGTGTGTCTGTGTGTGTATGTATGTATGTAAAATTAGTGACTCCATTTCGCTATAGGGAGTAGTATGGTTTGTGGTAAAGTGGAGACAGGGGACTGACTTCTGCATTCAATTTCCTGCTCTGATACGTTATGAATTAAAAAATATGAAGAATCTTTGGCTTGTTCTTTATTATCTTCATATATCAAATGGGACTATTAGTACTATTTATCTTGCTGGGTTGTGAGGCTTAAATAATATAATACAGGTGATGTGGACTTAGCACACATTAAGTGTTTACTTAATGTTAGCTATGGGCTGTGCACAATGGCTCACTCCTGTAATCCCCGTGCTTTGGGTCGCTGGGAATTTGAGACTAGCCAGGGCAACATAGCAAGACCCTGTCTCTAAAAAAATAAAATAAATTAACCAGGTATGGTAGTTTGTGCCTGTAGTCCCAGCTACTTGGGAGGCTGAAGTGGGAGGATCACTTGCACTTAGGAGTTGGAGATTACAGTGAACTATGATTGTGCCACTGTACTCCAGCCTGGGTGACAGAGTGAGATCCTGTCTCTTCAAAAGAAAAAGTTAGCTATGATCATTATTGTGTTAACTCTGTGCTCATCTGAGTCATAGAAATAACTTGAGTCTTGTTCCTCAGTTCTCTGCCATTGCCAGTCACTTTGTAGTTAGGAAGAATACATTTCCAGTTCTGCAGGGATTGCTTGGCTCTGAGGGGACCAGACTTAGAGTTCCCTAAAGGACTCTGATTAGCCAAACACCCCAGTTCTTTGTTGTCTGTGACAGAGGTCTTGATGCTCACCAGACATTCCATTTCCTCATATCTTCTAGTCCCACTGTTGTTAGACAGGAGCATGTAATTGATTCTGGCCAATGGGCTATGGGTGAAAGTGACATGTATTCTGGCCAGCTCTCTGCACTTCGGTTGTCTCTCCTCTTGCCTCAATGACTGAAGAGGCCTTGTGTTCTAGGTGTAGCACTTTCAAGATGATAATGCATGAGTCAGCCTGGATCTCTGAGTGACTGTGTGGAGCAGGGAGTCCCCTGCCAAACTACACTGAACATGTTGCATGAGGAATAAATAAACCTTGGTGGTGTTAACCCTCTGAGACTTTGCAGTAGTTTGTTGCTGCAGCAATAAACTTAGCTTAACCTAGCTTAACTAATACAACCCATTTTTGCTGACTGAAGTCTGATATTTTACATGAATGCTTTGCACTATACAACTCTCCACAGCCTATTATAGAGTGGGTTCACACCCATCATCTTTTTTGATATCTAGAACAATTATGTATATGGAAGTACCTCCTGGGAAGAGCTTAGCAAGTGTTATTTCCTTACGAAATGATTTCTCTGAAACCTCCATTTCTATGTGTATGCATTATCCAGTCAGTCCTTCTCCCCACTACACCATAATGCTACCACCATAGCTTCCAAACATTATTGCACTTATTCGTTTGTACATCTGCCTCCTGCTACTAGGCTGTACGCTTTTTGGTCCTGTCTTATTGAAGACAGAAGGCCAGGCGTGGGGGCTCACACCTGTAATCCCAGCACTTTGGGAAGCCAAGGCGGGAGGATCACTTGAGCCCAGGAGTTCTAGACTATCCTGGGCA
>NW_012114977.1:2988042-3001199 GCF_000951035.1 Colobus angolensis palliatus | reverse complement strand
AGCCAGGCAAGGTGGCACATGCCTGTAATTCCACCTACTCGGGATGCTGAGGCATGAGAATTGCTTGAACCTGGGAGGTGGAGGTTGCAGTGAACTGAGATTGCACCACTGTACTCCAGCCTGGACAACAGAGTGAGACCCTTTCCCAAAAAAAAAAAAAAAAAAAAAAAAGAAGAAGAAGACAGAGGCAACGTGTCTATGTCAGTGCCTGGAACATAGTAGGTGCTTTAAGGCTGGTGGAATGAATCACCAATGATGTGAAATAGGCTGGTGGAATGAATCACCAATCATGTGAAATGGGCAGGGCAGGTGTTATTGTCCCTGTTTTACCAAGGCACAGCCAGATTTAGGGACTTTACCAAAGCCAGGCAGCTAGAAAGTGGCAGCAGGATTGAGCCCCATCTCCTGACTAAAGAGCCTCAAGTAACAATCACCAGCTGTTCACTGAGCAGGTGATTTTGAGCATCAGCTGAGACGGGATGTGTGAGGGCAGTTTGTACAGGGTGAGGAGTGAGAAGGGTGAGACATTCTGATTCCTTTTGCATTTTCAATCTGCAGACCGCCAGTCAGGAGTCCCGCGTGGTGGTGTCAGAAACGGAAGGACCTAACTAGAGCAAGGCAGCGTGCTGAGGGGCAGAGGGGATGGAAGTTCCCTGGGGGAGGAGGCCTTGACTGCCACACCCTTATCTGCAGGACAGAAAGGACGCCTTTCTCATTCTCCAGCACTCGAGTCCCATTCATGCTTCTGGGTCCTATCCGAGGGGCGTGCTGGATGGAGCACTTGGCGTGGGCAGTTTGGCGAGGGCTGCGGGCAGCACCTTGTGAGGGGATGCCGCCTTCCTCAGGGCTGATGAGATGTGGGGCCTTTCTGTAGCAGGGATTTGTTTTAATGAGTTGTCAGATTCTCGCAGGGGCTGATGGTTTTTCGTGGCAGGATAAGTCTCTAAAAACCCACTTCCTTTACCCACTCTGCCTGGAGCACAGTAGGTATCTAATGCCTTGTTCCACAGAATCAAGGGGAAGCAGGAAAGAAGGCTCTCATTTGATCTCAAAAGGGCCAGGCCTGTGAAGGGTGTGGGTGGGGTGGGTGTGGTAAGGAACCTGCTGGGCTTCCTTCCTGCTCTCCCTCTGGCTGCATGAATTTCCTGGGCCCATAACAGTGTCTGTCTCAGGCCCCTTGCTAACAGCAGCAGGGCTGTGTTGACTGCTGAGCAGATGACATTGCGTGTGGCTGGCTATTGGTTGCACCTGTGCAGCCCATTTCAATGCTCCCAGAAGGCTCATTAGCAAGCACAACGTTAGCCCTGCCCTCCTGCCTCCCAGTCCTGCAGCCGCTGTGTTGGGAGGCCTGAGGTGACTCTCACTGAGAAATGAGACCATGAGTCCCATTCATACTCCTGGGTCCGATCCAAGGGGTGCGATGGATGGAGTATCAGGTGTGGGCAGTTTGGCGAGGGCCGTGGTGACTCTCACTGAGAAATGAGACCATGAGTCCCATTCATACTCCTGGGTCCGATCCAAGGGGTGCGATGGATGGAGTATCAGGTGTGGACAGTTTGGCGAGGGCCGTGGGCAGCACCTTGGGATGTCCCCCTTTCTCAGGGCTGATGGGACGTGGAGGCCCTTCTGTAGCAGGGATTTGTTTTAATCAGTTGTCAGATTCCAGCAGGGGCTGAGTGTTTTTCTTGGCTTAATAGGTCTCCTCCACAAATCTCCTTCCCTGTTTTCCTTAGGAAAGTGGGATGGTTTCTCTGTCTTCTGAAAAGTCTTGTGGATGCCCTCACTGGCCTTTTTTTTTGACAGCAGGTCTCATTCTGTCACCCAGGTTGGGCAGGAGTGCAATCATAGCTTACTGTAGCCTGGAATTTTTGAGCTCAAGCCATCCTCCTGCTTCAACCTCCCAAGTAGCTGGGACTACAGGTGTACAACACCATACCTGGCTAATTATTTTTTATTTCTGTAGAGATGGGGTCTCACTGTGTTGCTCGGGCTGGCCTCCAGCTCCTGGGCTCAAGCCATCCTCCTGCCTTGGCCTCCCAAAATGTTGGGATTGCAGGTGTGAGCCACCATGCCTGGCCCCCTATTGAACTCTTATGGTATGGCTGGGCATAACACAAGTCATCCATGGTATGAAGGATAGAGGGCTTCTCAGTCACCTCATAGAAGCCCAGATTCTACAACTGGAGGGGACTCAGAATTCATGGAACCAGAACTTGCAGGTGGATTAGATAAACTTGTGTGCCACTCCAAGTGACTGGTTGTGTGCCTAGAGCATTGCATCCAGAAGTCTTACAATATCTGCCATGATTAGGAGGGGAAGTGGCATGTGAATGCTGCAGATTCACCTTCTCGGATCTCATTCGAATCCCTTCTTCATGGTGTGGGACTTCTAAAGTTGGAGATCTGTTATTTTGCATTAGGGTCTTGTGTCTCTGTTAACATTTCTTTAAAATGCGTATGCCTCAGAGGGGAGTAACAAGAAGGTATTGAAGAATTCAGTGATTGATTGAGATTGATTGCAAAAAAGGGCCATTATCAGTTTTGCTGGTTCTGGAAAAAGAGTTTACTGCACCAGTATCTCTTAAAATAAATAGATGATCGCTTCCCTTAGGATCTGTTTACAAGACTGTCTTCCAAAGTGGCAGTTGGCTGAAAGGAAATGGGAGAACAGATCCGTTTGGTGGAAGGTGAGGTTGGAAGCTGGAGGTGTCCCCTAGCCAAAGTGCACCCTGCAATGGGAACACCAGGGGGCCAGAGGTACGGAGGCACTGACTACCTCTGCGAGGGCACAAGGCCAGCTCTACCTTTTCCTCTATTTAGAAGCCACCAGCTCTTGATCTCCCATCCAGAGAGCCTTGCTTGGTTTGTCTGCACAGGACACAGGCTTCTTGTTGGGGGAGCCATGTATTCCTAGGACTGTTGCTAGCTCTTTGTGGGCCATGCCTCCATTGCCCACTTCTAGGGGGATTGGCTTGGGGACTGCAACCCCTTTGTTTCTTCAGACTGACGAGTGACGTGGTTCACTGGGCGGGAGGGTGGTGGGCAGGGGATCACACTGCTAATAGGTAAGAATGAGGCAGTGTATTGTGTGGATTGGGAATTCTAATGAGTCTGTCTCCCATGAATGCACTGAGTCTTTATAGAATTAGACTTTAAAGTCAAGAGCATAAGTCAATCTAGCTTGAATTAAAATAACTTAAATGGCTAAAAAATCCTCTGGTCAGGGCTGGGTGCAGTGGTTCATGCCTGTAATCCCAGCACTTTGGGAGGCTGAGGCAGGTGGATCATGAGGTCAGGAGATTGAGACCATCCTGGCTAACATGGTGAAACCCCGTCTCTAGTAAAAATACAGAAAATTTAGCTGGGCATGGTGGCGGGTGCTTGTAGTCACAGCTACTCAGGAGGCTGAGGCAGGAGAATGGTGTGAACCCAGGAGGTGGAGCTTGCAGTGAGCCGCGATCGTGCCACTGCACTCCCACCTGGGTGACAGAGTGAGACTCTGTCTCAAAAAAAAAAAAAAAAAAAAAAGAATCCTCTGGTCAGATTGATCAATTTTCCCTAAAGAGAACGAAAGGGGAGGAAAGGGAAACATTTATTATGTAGGTCAGTTAGACCCTAGTGAGTCCCAAACAAGTAGATAAGTGGTTTGAAACAGGCTAGTGATCCTGGGACTCAGCCCCTGTGCTAAGGTTATATTGGGTTAGAGGCATCATTTGCCCATTCATTCATTCTACACTCCTTTGGCAGTTATCATGGGCCAGCCCCTAAGGCTGTGGTGATGAAGAGGATATAGGTCGTGTTCGAACAGAGCTCCGAGTTGAGTGAAGAGTACAGATAAGAATGGGAGATTTCAACAGGATGCAAGAAGAGCTAAGAGAAGCATACACAGCAGGACCTGGAGGCCTCAGTATTCTTACTTGTGAAAAGGGAAAGATCCTTTTTACAAAGAAGTCCCAAGTCACTGGAGTAGCAAAAGCTGTCCCAAGTAGTACAGTGGCCAGGGAGTACTCATCCTGAAACAGATAGCAAAGGGTCATCCCCAGAACTCACCATGGGATGTGGGCTGCCTGGAAAAGTCAACAGGTTCTTACATCTGCAGGGCACCACTTACATTTCAAAGCATAGTCATATTCAGTGTCTCATTTGATCATCCTTGTCCCTTGTGACAAGGGCAGGGTAGAGGACTGTTATCCTAAAGGAACTAAAATCACATGGTCAGCTGGTGGCAGAGCTGGTAGCTGAATCCAAGTGTACCTTGCTGGCTCATTCCATGAGGTGAACTGGATGGAAGATGAATTTGGGGAGTTAGGTTGGAGCAGAGATGAGGAGAGCACTGAGATTCAATGGTACACACATCCCTCCCTCCCTCTCTCCCTCCATCCCTTGCTTCCCTTTTCTTCCTTTCCACTAGGAAATCCTTCCTAAGGGCTGATCATGGGCACTGTGCTACCCCAGACTGTGCTGAACTCTTTTCTGGGCTGGCAGCAAGTCCGGGTCAAAGCTAGAACTCAAATCCTTGTCCAAGCCTCTTTCCATAATACCAGGTGGGATGTTCTCCCAGGAGTCAGGTAGGAAGAATATGAAAGGCCGGGCCCATCCCAGGGCAAGGGAAGATGGCAGAATCCTGGGCTTCATTGCCGGGAGGAGGGCAGAACGCCTAGCCCAGCCTGCCCCTCCCCTCCCAGGGAGGAGGGACTCACCTGTT
The DNA here is from genome assembly GCF_000951035.1 of Colobus angolensis palliatus. Lineage (NCBI taxonomy): Eukaryota > Metazoa > Chordata > Mammalia > Primates > Cercopithecidae > Colobus > Colobus angolensis. Next base: position 2,996,494 of record NW_012114977.1, on the reverse strand, counting down.
TTGTAGTGGGGAGGCAGCAGGTGCCTGTACCCCTGGGAATGTCCCATCCTGGAGCCCACTGTGTGGACTGGACGTGATGGTGACTATGTGACTTATGCTGGGGAGTAGGAGGGGGAATTGTAGCTGCTTGCTATGGCAAGGAGCAGCCTGCTGCCGTTGAAAGCAAACAGCATCCACAACAGCCAGCACTTCAGGGGCAGACATGCTGCTTTCTGCCCAAAAGCCACTGCAGTCCGAGTGACTTCCGGGATCCTCCCCATATACTGGATCCTTGTGGACATGGGAGTTATGGAAAGGCAAATTCCATATTGGCATAAGGAAAAACCACTCACCAGCCTGGGCAACATGGTGAAACCCCATCTCTACAAAAGGTACAAAAATTAGTTGGGCGCCTGTAGTCCCAGGCGTGCACCTCCATGCTCAACTAATTTTTGTATCTTTTGTAGAGACAAGAGGCTGAGGCAGGAGGATCACCTGAACCTGGGGAGGTTGAAGCTGCAGTGAACTATGATGGCACCACTGCAATCCAGCCTGGGTGACAAAGTGAGACCCTGTCACAAAAAAAGAAGAAGAAGGAGAAGAGCCACTCAATTGTCCAAGTTATCTGTGACTATAGAATGCGGCCCCTGAGTCAAACAAGATCCTGTCACTGGAGATGTTTATATGAAATTGTCTTTGTTCTTAAAATTAAAAAGTATTTTATTTTATTTTACTGAAGCATTTAAGCAAAAGATAACTCACAAATAGGGAATTTGGGGTTAGGACACCTTGGTCCAGTCCTAGACCAGCAACTTCATGACTGTGTGATCCCTGTCACTTAGTGGGACAGATTACTTGATGCCTGGACTATATGTCTTCCTATGTGAGAGACACTGACTTCAGAGAGCTCTTGGGAGGCCCAAGGGAGGCAAACTTGTAGAAAAAAGCACCAAAGGCTGTTGAAGGCTGTGCACTTGCTGGTAGTTTATTATTGTTGTCATGGAGGGCTCCTTCCAACCTACAGCAAGTGATGACTAAAATTCTACCATTAGCAATTTGTTCTTTGAGGTTAAACATTGCTCCACCACCTGGGGTTTCCTATTCTGGAAAGAGAGGATAGCAGGAAAGCAGGAGTGCGTGGGGACAGTGTGGGGAAGGAGACAAAATTCTAGATGATGGGAAAAGAAGTTTCCAGAATGAAAGTCAAGGTGAGGGGGTAGGCATACAGCTAAATGTGCTCATCTGGCCAAACTCTGGGTTGGGCCCAGGGAAGGCATGTGTCCTCAGAGAGAGATACTTGTCTCTGTTTTCTAGCCAAAGCCCTTTGGGAGCCGCCCTCTGTGTCCTGCTGTCGGACTTGTGCCTTTTGAGTGGCAGTCCAGCTCAGACCTAGCCCTTGACTAAATAGATACTGTCTGTGGGAGCTGTTGGGACTGAGAGCTCTCTGCAGGGGGCGTCAGGCAGCAGGAGCTGGCTCCCCAAGGCTTGGCAGGAGGAGTCATTGCCCCTCTTCCTTGATTCTGCCTTGACCTTGGGTAACCTGACAGATGGCCAGTGTCTTAAGAGATGTGGTGGGTGTGTGTGCCCAGAAGAGAAGCTGTGAGGTTTCTCCAGGCAGTTTTCTTCTGCAAACACAGCACCAACTTCAGGACAAGGCTGGGGCGTAGCCAGTAGGGTGCCAACTACAGAGGGAGTGCAGTGTCACTGGGGCAGCAGGGGCAGACCAGACACCCAGCTAGGATATTTTAGGCTTAGGATAGCTAAACAGAAGGGTGGTTTACTAGCTCAGCTCCTGCTGCCATCGGGCAGCTGTGAAGGGGGAAGGTGAGGAATGAGGTTTCACAGTTTTCTTGGGAAGTCTGGGATTTCTGGTGAAACAGGAATTCAGAGAAACAACCCTTCCCAGGTCTGTCTTGGATGACACAAAGACGATACCAGATGACTTGAGTGTTTTTTCCCTGCCCTCCATGATCCCCTATTGTGGGACAAAGCAGCAGAGAAGCCTGGGCCTGTAGTAGGTGGATGCCTGATTTCTGTCCTGTGAGAGAGGCTGGGTTGGAATTGGAAAGCCCACTGGACAAGTCCTTAGCACTGCCACTTGCTGGCTATGTTTTAACCTTGGCCATGTCATGAGGGGTCTTCAAGAGTGAGTTTGCTCCCCAAGGCTGGGTGCGATGGCTCACGCCTGTACTCCCAGCACTTTGGGAGGCTGAGGTGGGTGGATCACCTGAGGTTGAGAGTTCGAGACCAGCCTAGCCAACATGGTGAAACCCTGACTCTGCTAAAAATACAAAAATTAGCCAGGCAAGGTGGCACATGCCTGTAATTCCACCTACTCGGGATGCTGAGGCATGAGAATTGCTTGAACCTGGGAGGTGGAGGTTGCAGTGAACTCAAATGGTGCCACTCCACTCCACCCTAGGTGACAGACTGAGACTCCGTCTCAAATTAAAAAAAAAAAAAAGACAGTGTGTTTGAGTTTGTTCCCTGAGAAGGGAAACTAATTCTCTCACGCCTCCCTCCCAGGAATGTTGTAAGGACTTCGAGATCATGGATGTGGAAGATGCTTTGTACAGCCGGGAAGTACAATAGTCACATAAGGTGGTCTTGATGGCTTCCTGTCGGAGCAACTTCCCATCTGCTTCCCCGCTCTGCCCACTCTTTCCAAACCCCATGGGAGCTGCAGCAGCTGCAAGTTCCTCCCTCTCTAATGGGCTACCCTGGGGCTTGCAGGACTCCCTGGGATGGGTGGGGCTGCAGAGAGGTCTGTGAGGCCCTGGGGAGAGGCTGGGTAAAGCCAGAGCTCCACCTCCTGCTGGTGCCTACCTCTAAAGAGAATGATGAAGCACTGAGAACACTGACCGAAATCAATTAGAGAAATCAATGGCCCTGAGTGCAGTATGCATTTCTTTCCTCCTAGCCCAGTCCCACCCAGCCTGCCCCAACAGCCCTGTTCATTCTTTGGGATCAGATGGTTTATTTAAATTCCTCTGGTCTCCATTCCCAGGCTGGGACTCTGGGATCTGGAGTGTGGAGGGAATGTTGGTGAGGGGTCAACCTGCCAGTAGGAGGGAGGCAGGGGCTGGGAAAGCCCATGCATGACCCAGGCCCAGGGCACTTAGCTGGGCACCAAGCTGGGCACCTGATAGAATCCTTTCTAGGCTCTAGACTTGAACTTCAAAGGTTACGCCACACAAAGTCCACAGTAAATATTTTATTTATCTTTTAAATAAAAAATAAAGTGCTTGGCTGGGCGTCGTGGCTCACACCTGCAATTGCAGCACTTTGGGAGACTGGGTAGGGGGCATGGATCACCTGAGGTCGAGAGTTCGAGACCAGCCTGGCCAACATGGTGAAACCTTGTCTCTACTAAAAATACAAAAATTAGCTGGGTGTGGTGGTGGGTGCCTGTAATCTCAGCTACTTGGGAGGCTGAGGCAGGAGAATCACTTGAACCTGGGAGGTGGAGCTTGTGGTAAGCTGAGATCGTGCCACTGCACTCTAGCACTCCAGTGTGGGCGACAGAGTGAGACTGTTTCAAAAAAAAGAAGGTCACTCTCAGGATATGCTTAATTTTTTTTAGAATAAAAAATAAAACAAGGTCCACAGTAAAGATTTTTTTTTTTTTTTGAGACGGAGTCTCACTCTGTCGCCCAGGCTGGAGTGCAGTGGCACTATCTCGGCTCACTGCAAGCTCTGCCTCATGGTTTCAGGCCATTCTCCTGCCTCAGCCTCCCAAGTAGCTGAGACTACAGGCGCCTGCTACCACGCCCTACTAATGTTTTTGTATTTTTAGTAGAGACAGGGTTTCACTGTGTTAGCCAGGATGGTCTTGATCTCCTGACCTTGTGATCTGCCTGCCTCGGCCTCGCAAAGTGCTGGGATTACAGGCATGAGGCACCGCGCCTGGGTCACAGTAAAGATTTTAAAAGCAATTTCAGGCTGGGCACAGTGGCTCGGACCTGTAATCCCAGCACTTCGTCAGGGTGAGGCAGGAGGATGGCTTGAGGCTAGGAGTTCAAGACCAGCCTGGGTAACATATGGAGGCCTCATCTCTGTTAAGTAAATAAATAAGCCAGGTGCAGGCCTGTAGTCTCAGCAACTAGGGAGGCTGAGGGCCAAGGATGACTTGAGCCCAGGAAGTCAAGGCCACAGTGAGCTATGATTGCACCACTGAACTCCAACCTGGGTGACAGAGTGAGACCGTCTCAAAAAAAAAAAAAATTATTTTGATTCTCATGATATTTTCACACTGTTGCTGGACAGGGAAGGGAGGAAGAGGGTATCTCAGGTATTCTGAAGGGGAATATGAACATGTGTGGGCCTGGAAAGCCACCACTTTTCTTGTTGATACAAGGCACAGAACTGACCAGTGAGGGTTGCTGGATCCTGACTGCCCGAGTTTGAATCCAGATTCTGCCACTTAAAATATGACCTTGGGCGGTTGAATCACTTCTCTTGCCTCTCCTCTCTCATTTGAAAATGAGGCTATTAATAGTACCTAATAATAGCCATCGAGTTATTACAGAAATTGAAGGAGTATTAACATGTATCTAGCTATAAAGTTGGCCACTTTAATTATTATTTTTCCAAGGACAGAAGCTGAGCCGCTAGGCTGGTCACTTTGTCTTGGCCTGGCGACTTTTCCTGTGTTCCAGCATCATGCTGATTCATCCTTAACACTGCTTCTAACAACCCTCTCCCTCTGTCCACGCCCACTGCCACTCCCTGTTGGGCCCTCATTACCTCCGCCTGGGACTGTTAAAATCTCCTCCTAATTGGCCCCTGGTCTCTATCCCTCACACAGTTATCAGATCAATCTTCCTAAAACATTATTCTCATCATGACACTTGCCTGTTCAAAAACCTTCAGTGGCTCCTGGTGTGTGAGTCTGAAGACTACAAGGCTTAGTTCTCCACTTGAGCACCCCAACTGGACCCTCTAGTTCTTCCCCAACCTGTGCCCTTGGCTCCTCCCACCCACTGGATTGTTCCTTTCCTGAGAACTTTCTCTTTTTTTGAGGCAGGGTCTCGCTTCATTGCCCAGGCTGGAGTGCAGTGATGGGATCTCGACTCGCTGCAACCTCTGCCTCCCAGGTTCAAGTGATGCTCCTGCTTCAGCCTCCCGAGTAGCTGGAACTACAGGTGTGCGCCACCACACCCGGATAAGTTTTTTGTATTTTTTGCAGAGACGGGGTTTCACCATGTTGGTCAGGCTGGTCTGGAACTGCCAGCCTCAGGTGATCTGCCCACCTCTGCCTCCCAGAGTGCTGGGATTACAGGCATGAGCCACCGTGCCCAGCCTCCTGAGACCTTTCTAACCACTGTGCTCTTGCCTCCGCTGTTTGCTTGCCTGGAGTGTCCTCCTCTGTGCTCAGCCAATTCTACCCATCCTTCCAGCTCCAGCTTGAATCCTACCCCTAGCAAGTCCTCTCTGACTGCACTCCTGAAAGTCAGTGGTACCAACTCTTCCTTTCTCTCACTGTGCCTTTGGTTTTTTCAGTATCTTCTCATAGCTACACGCCTGACTCTATAAATGCTTCCAGGGCAGGGGCAGTCTTGCTGTATTCCCCAGAGCCTTTGGCACTGTGCTGGGGCCAGAGAAGGCATTCAATAAGTCTGTGTTGATGGATTGATTGTGGGGTGCCCTGGATCAGGCTCTGTCCCATAGACGAGGACACTTCCATCTTGCCAGTTCTGTGGCTCCTGACAGTCTTAGCTGGATGTGAGACACCTTCTTTTGACTGCTGGTCGATTTTTATCTCATGGGTCAGGGAACCCTCAGCCTTCCTCCCTTCACAAAGGAATGAGATTGTGGTGAGCGAGCAGTGTGGCCCAGGCCTGGGTGCGCATGTGTATGTGTGTTGGGGTGGGGCTGCAACGCCCTCCCCTCCGCTGGTCCTTCTTCCCTCTCCTGCTGTCCAGAGAACCCACTCCATAAGCAGAGAGGACTAGACAGGTAAGAGAAAGGGAAGGAATGGAAGGTTTCTGTGTTCCCTTTCCCTCCCCTGCAGATTCGGACTCTGGGATCTGTGATGGGGAGGGGCTGTGGGCAGGAGGCTCAACTGCCAGTGAGCTCAGGAGCACTGGAATGAGCCAGGAAGGCTGTGAAAGGACTCAGGCACTATGGAGTGTGTGGAAGGGTGTTGGTGAGCCTAGGGCTTGCTTCCTACCTGCTAGAGACTTCGTCTTTCCCTGTGACTACCTCTTGTGACATCTGCTCAGTAGTCTCTGTTGTCCTTGAACCCCCGTAGCTTTTTGTTTCTGCTCTCATTTGTCCCTTAGGTTTTATTGCCTTGTCACAGGTCCCTAATTCTTCTTGTAGAACCCAGAGTAAAGCAGTAAACAACTTTATATGGGCCAGGCATTGTACTAGCCACTTTGTGTAGTATCTCATCTAAGTTCTACAAGGTTGGTTTATTATCTTTTTTAATCCCTATTTTATAGATGAGATGACTGAGGTTCAGAAGTCCTCTTATCTGTAACGTGTCATAGTACGTGTCCAACCGTGTTTCCTCTGTAGATCCCAGCACAACGGGGGGGGTCCTTCCTCACGGAAGATGCTCTGGACATACGGGAAGACGCCATTTCGAAGAGCAGCTTGGGTTGAGTGTTGGGGTGGGCAGAGGGTGGGGTGTCATGGGATATGTTTGTATAGGCAGTAGGTAAGAGAGGGTCCAAGGTCAGAGCGCCCCGCAGCCACACGAGCTGAATGCTGGTGGTGACTGATTGGTGTTCTCTACAGTCTTTGGGATGGCTGGGTGGTCTTGGGTCCTAGAAGGGTCACTTACCTCCTGCTACTGGAATCCTCTCTCCTACTCCCATGGGAACTCAGAGCCATCCCCAGGGCTTCATTGCTGCTTTCTCATTTTCTGGATAGGTAGGAGGGGAGAACTACCATATATGATTCAGCGAGTTTCCCTCATTATGCTCAAATGAGGTTAAAAGAAAGTGAAATTTTTTTTTTTTTTTTTTGTGGGGAAGGGGAGAGGGATATGCTGAGCAGAAATTCTGGAGTTTGGAGCGGGGTCCTTGGAAGAGGGAAGGCCTGCGTGAGATTCCGAAACGGGTGGTGGTGGGGAATATTTGGACAACCAGAAGACCCTGGAAGTCGGGGAGCTGGGAGTGGGGAGAACATTCACTTCGGCCAGGCTCCCAGCCTGGGGCCTCCAGGCCCAGACTGCCTGGCAGTGTAATTCCTGTCAAGTTTTATCTTTTAACCTACACTTATCCAAAGCCAGTTCCTTACACTCCCCAATTTTTGGAAACAAAGCCAAGAGACCTGGTCAGATGCGAAGTCACTTCCCAGAACAGGAGAGGCTTGGAGGAATGACAGGGAGAGCAGGCCTAAAGGTGGCTTTCCACAACTCCAATCCCTAAGCCCCCTGTCCCAGACTCGCCACTACCCAGCTAGGGCCTAGGCTCTAAGCAGGCACCACTGGACGGCTGGAGAAGATGGAGGGAGGAAAGTCGATGCCCCAGGACGGACCACAGGAAAGCGGCCTTCACAGGAGACTCGCTCTCTGTGCTTCCAAGGCCAGGAGCAGCCACCTTCCCGCCCAAATCCGCAAGATGGAAGTTGCTCCCTCTAGCTTTCCCAATAGCTAAGGCTGCTGGTTTTGTGAGTGACCCATTCCTTCTCGTCCAAGTCGATTTCTAGCATTTACTGGATTCCAGAGTCTTGTTATTTAAGAATGCATCTTAACCGGTACTACTAAATTCATCTTACGTGCAGCCCAGATTCAGTTTTGGGCAGCACGAAAAGTTTCCGAGGCGCTGCGCGTACCGCACCCCAGTACACCGCGTGTGCAAGCCGAGCTGCGTGCGAGGAACGTGGCGCCAAGGCCGGGGGATGCCTGGTAGCTCCCCGGCATCCCGGGTGCCCGGCTACGTGGGTGTGAGTCCTCGCGCGACCGCGGGCCCGCGCCTCTCCCGCTCTCGCCTGAACGTGACCGCAGCCGCACCTCTCCTCCAGCCCTTTCCCAGCTAGACGCTTTCTTTTTGATCCTTCTGGACGTTTATTGCAAATTCTGTGACTAAAACACGCCGGTGAGCCCGGCCCACCGACAGATCGATCAATCGCCCCCTTCCCGGCTAAGCGGGGAGGAAACACCCCACCCCGGAGCCTCGGGAGCCGGGTGCTGCCTTGGGACGAGCTCCTCGGAGCCCAACAGGCCGTGGAGCCCCGGCCCGGGTCGGTCTCCGGGCGCTCCTGACAGGGTGGGGTGCAAGCCTCTGCCCGATCCCTCTGGGGCGACTCGGGCAGGTTCGCTGGCCTCCGAGGAGGTGGTCAGGGCGCCCCGGCGCAGCAGGCTTCTTTCCGAGCCGGGGGAGGGGAGACCGACTGGGGAAGGGGCGTCTCGAAGGGGTGGAGGCCGGAACGGGCGGGAGGCGAGCGCGCCGCGGGCGTGAGGGCAAAGTTCCCGAGGTCCGCGCGGAGAGCACACGTGTATGTGCGCGCGGGGCTAGGCCGG
>NW_012114977.1:2935339-2987322 GCF_000951035.1 Colobus angolensis palliatus | reverse complement strand
AGGGAGAGGAGAGAGGGAGAGGAGAGAGAAAGACACACGCACGCAGAGACACACGGTCACTGGAATTCCATTAGAAAAAAGTGAGCCGAGCAAGGGTTAGCGGGAGATTTTTTTTGAATCTTGTCTTCGTCTTGGTGCGAAAGAAGCGACTCCAGTCTCTCGTCCTCGAAGCTCCGACTGGATTGTTCCTGGGCGCTGACACCCGTCGGTGGATTTCATTCCTATTTGCATTTTATTCCGACCCCCTCCCTCGCCGCTTCCTTCCAGCCCTTTACTCGCAAATCGCCTCTCTCCCCACCTCACCAGGCCCCTCCTGGGAAGCGCAGGGGAATTGGACCCGCGGGGACTCACGCCTTCCCGGACGATTGGAAGGGAGGGCTGACCCCAGGACCGGGCTCTTGGCTTAGAAAGCAGATACACAGATACGCGTATATTTGATTGTAGCGGGCAAGAGGGGCGTTGAGAGGCAGCCCACCGCCCTCCTCTCACCCCACCCCCTCCAGCCAGAGGCGAGAATCGCAGGACTCGGGATCTTCATCGGGTGGACTAGCTGGGATCTCCGCATTGGATTTGGGGCTGATTACCACTGCTTGACTATTATTATTGTTGTTATTGTTATTTTTTTTACCCAAGGGAGAAAGACAAAAAACGGTGGGATTTATTTAACATGATCTTGGCAAACGCCTTCTGCCTCTTCTTCTTTCTAGGTGAGTACCTGCGGGTGGCGAGCTCAGGGAGAGGCGAGAAGCCGGGGAGGCGGGGGGCGAGCGGAGCGCCGGCGGGGTGCTGGCGGGAGGCCGGCGGGGAGAGCGCGCCGTGGAGCGAGCCGGGCCCGGCGGGGGCGAACCGAGCGGGGCCGGGCAGCGGGGACGCGGACGAGGGACCGGAGCCGCGGCTGGCTGGCGACGTGGGGGGATCGGGAGGGAGACTCAACATCCGAACCGGCCCCGCAGACCCGCACACACACACACACACCCGCGCTCGCTCACATGCCAGTATAGCACTCATCTCCCCCGAAATAATGGGTTCGAATTGCGGTAACTTAAGGAAAAAAAATATCCAACTCTTGATCTGCAAGGAGGGAGGGAGGGAGAGGCTCCGAGGCGTGGAAAGAACAGTCCTGCCGGGTCCGCCTTTCCTGGTCTGCTCCCCAGTCGGTCGTGGTGGAGGGCGCGGGTTTCTCCGGCGGCTACTGCTTGGACATCGCGGGGGGCAGAGAGCGCTGGCAGTCACTCCCCACCTGCCAGCCGCGCCTGGCAAATGCAGCCCGCGTCCCCAAGCCCTGAGCCCCTAACCGGCGGCTCCACTCCCTGGAACACTTTTCAAGTTTCTCCCTACCCAGTCCCGAGCCAGATGGGTGGGCGGGAGCGGAGGATTGTGAGCAGCCGTTCCCGGCCTTCCCTCCTCCACCTCTGGGGGCCGCGGACCCCCGTGACTGGTGGGAAGAGACCGGAGGGAGGCCAAAGTTTGCTTCCTCCGTTGAAGAGGGTGGGAGGCGGGGGAGGAAAAACAGGTCTTAACAAAGACCACTGCTCCTTTTGTAAGAGCCCCCCTCCCGACCCCGCCTCCAGGACAGGGAGGAGGGGCTGCCTGGCGCCCCGAGCCCCACGCAGTTTCTTTTCCACACAGAATTCCCAGCCCCTCGCTACCTTAGCTTAAGCTAGGTGAACTCTCAGCTGCTTGGGAAATGGGTCTAGAGAAGGAGGGAGGTGAGGAAAGGGCGGGCGTTTGCAAGGCTGTGCACCACGGAGGTCCCAGGCAGGGCTGCTGCCAGGGAGTAGGTGCTCCCGTAGAGGGAGCTGGGTAACTACTGCGTGTGTGTGTGTGTGTCTGTGTGTGTGTGTTTGTAAGCAGCACAGTCTGCTTCAGTGAGGGTGCAGTTCTACCACCTTGGCTTGCTGTGTAGCCAGTGTTAAGCCAGCCTGCCCAGCCGGGGTCATGATCGCACCCTCTCCCTCCTGCAGCAGGGGGATCCGGGAAGGCCCCAAGTGGGGAGGTAGGAGGTGGTTACAGAAGGATGTGTGTGGTCTAAGAAGTGCCCACCAGACTAGGATAAGGGACCGGAGTCATTGGGTGTCCACGCAGGCTCTGGACTCTCTGCCTGTCCCCTATGCTTCCCACCAGGTGCGAGTCTCCAAGGGGGCAAGGCCCTGCTCTGGTGTGTGGCTTTAGAGATCCTGCCTCCCTCAGCCAGAGGCAGCTTCTGTCTGGGGTGGGAGGGGCTCATCGAGGAAGCTGGAAGGTGCTCTGGGCCTGCTGTGATCCCGAAGCCCTTTCTGACAACCCTGGCAAGTGGACTCTCGTTCTGAAGGGGCTACTATAAAATCTGACCTTTTCTCCCACTGCTGGCTTGAAAACCCAGCCTTCTGGGTCCAAGCATGATCAGGGCCAAGGGGAAAAAAAAATTGTATTTCAGGCAAAGCAGCCTGATTGTCTACTGCTGAGCTGCACACCCCAGGATGGGCAGGGCTCCCAGGTGTGGGTACCATCTGGGGTCGGGGGCTGGAGAAGAGCAGTGTGGGCCCCTGGTCATTGCAGGCAGGCTGAGGAGTCCACCTTTCTCCTTCTCAGAAGTGGGTGTGTATGCGTGTGCTTGGGGGATGATCAGAGAGGCCCATCCCAATGTCTGCAACCCTGGAGGCTGAGTGTTGAGAGGTGGGGGTGAGAGCAGAAGAGCAGCAGGCTCAGCATCCCCTTGGGTCACAGCCCTTCAGTTTCCTTTCCTCGAGAAGTCCCCTTCCAAAGCTGGGCTGAGTGGAGTGACCACAGATACTGAAAGACTCTGGGTTAGGCCAGTGGAAAGGAAGGGATGGGTTGATGTTTAGGAAACTTCAGCCTTGGGGCCCTTTTCCTGGCAGGGAGTTGGTTGAAAATTCTACTGGGTGGGTCGGTGGAGGGTGGGGGGAGATTTTGCTGGGGCTTGAGACTTGGTAGTCAATTTCAGCTGGGGGCAGAGGCCTTTTGTGTGCCCCTACACTGAGATTCTGAGTGAGGTCTGAGCTGGATAACCCTTGGTGGAGGGAGAGAGAGGCCTTTCTTGCCTAGTATCTTGACCTCAAGTGCTGACCCAGGGAGAGAAGGAGATGGGGAAAGTGACTTGGGTGGGGGTGTTGGGCTGGCCAGGGGGCCACTTCCGACTGGCTTTCTAGCACATGTTCTAACTGGTGGGATGCAGTAGGGCAGTTGTAGCTCTGTGTCGCTTATCCACCCCCCTCTACCCCCGTGTCTTGTTGGATCAAAGTTTTCTCCTAATTTAGGATTTGGAAACATCACCAGGATACCCCCTGCCCTTCCCTCTCTTAGGATTCTTAGCTAAAGGCTGCATGCTGCATGCTGTAGGGATTCCTTTCTTTGGCTAGGCTTGATTTGTTCTGGGGGTCATGGAATGCACTAGAAGAGTCAAGGATGGTTTGGTGAATGGATGCCCTGGCCTTTCGCAGAGTGCGTCCCTTGCCTGGTCACACGAGCCAGATGGCAGGATGGGGGAAGCCCTCTCTTTTGGCATGGGAGCCTCCCTAAGATTGTGTAAGGATCATCCTGTGGGGCTCTAGGCCTCAACTGTAGGACAAGCAAAGTAAACGTCCCTGTGGCCTGAATCCCCTGGGCTAATCTGACCTTTAAGCACGCTGTGAATTCTGTGCCTACAGAAGGCTAAGGAAGCCAGGAAGTTCCATTCCCAGGCCCCCTATGACAGTGCAGTCTTAGTTTCAGTCAAGGTGGGAGGGCATTAGCCTATGGGGAGGCGGGGGGTGAAGTCCGTGGAGGGCCCAGGGCTGTGCTGTTCCAGAGGCTCCCGCAGGCTGGCTGGGGGCCGCAGGTGCAGGCGGGGCCGTGTCAACTCATCTGCTCTTGGGGGCCCAGCTGTACCTGGGTCCTGCTCAGGGAGGTAGGAATCTGCTGAAGCTGGGAAAGAAAGATGCTGCCTCAGCTTGTGTGGAGGACACCTCTCCAGCCTTTGCCCGGCCTCAAACTCCGCGCTGATTTCTTCTCTGGTCTTGTCGCAGCCTGGCCGCATCCATCAGCCTTCCTGTTCTGGGGCAGAGGTCTGGTCAGTGGGAGAAGGGCACGTTTTTTGCTCTGGGCCCGGAAGAAGCCTTCTGTACCCCAGGCCCACCCCTACTGCTCTTCTCTGTTGCCTCCTGGGGGTGGGTCTCCCGCCCACCTGGTCCTGCAGGGAGTGGATGGATTCCTGTTCCCCGGGGGCTCTCAGGAGTGAAGGCCCGCTGTGCAGCGCGCTGCCCCTAGGTGTCGCTGTCTCCCTGCGGTAGCGCCCCCCTGAGCAGGGCCTCCCAGGGGAAGGCCTGAGAGTGGCTTTTCTGGGTAGAGATGGGGGATTCTGCGGTATTGAGGAGGGGACATCTAGCCTAGGATTTTATTATGTTCTAGAGCTAGATGAAGTCGAGGAAGCCTCCCAAATTACTCTTTGGGTCCAGGAAAGAGCAGTCATGGCTCTGGGCCCTGGTGCGTGCTTTTCCTGGGGGCAGGATCTGGAGTTAGGGGCTTAGCAGAGGACGGGGGAGCTGGGAAGACCATGTCTGTGTCTGGAGGAAACCATTTTAGGAGCTTGGCTTTGAAAGGATCAGGCGAGCCTGTCCTGCCGTTTATCTCTTCTTCCTTGTCCCCTCCCTCCTGAGGCACCGTGGGTGTGGACACTGGGGCCAGGATGGGAAGGTGGCCTGATAGGGGGTTGCACATTGGTGGAGGAGCAAGGTTCCATTTGCAAGGCTGGGGTGCGAGGAGGGGAGCTTTTCCCTTTTGCAATTGTTTGGCTTTTGGAAGGAAGAACAAAATAAGAGACAGAGGGGAAGGGGGTTTCACAGGAGGGTGGAGAGGAAAGAAAAAAGAGGAAAAACAAGGCCATTCAAAGATAAGAGGTAAAAGGTGATGAAGAAACAGACCTCTTGGGAGACTGTTAGCAAGAGAAGCGCAAGATACAGCCAGGCACAAGCCGAGCTCGAGTGGGGAGGAGAGAGCAGGGTGCGCAGGGGGCATGGATGCTCCCCAGGCTTGACAAAAGCATTTTCTATTGGAGGGGGCTGGGGTGGAACTCGTCTCGCGGACGGCGAGGGTTCAGGTCTCCGTCTGGTGTGAAGTTGGACTGGAAGGTGTGGAGGGGTGAGGCGGGAAAGGGGTAGCGCCTCCTTCTTGGGCTTGCCGGGACGGTAGAGTTAGGCTCATCTCTCCCTGTCTTGTCTCAGAGTCAGAGTGAGAGTCAGAGTGAGTACACTGGGAATCTGAGGGGGCGTTTCCACCGCTATGTGTGACCTTTATTTGTTACCACCGTTCTTCGGGCCTCAGTTTCCCTAGGGTAAAATGTGGGGTTGGACTCTATGGTGTCTATGAGGTCCTAACAGGCTATGACAACGAAATGACTTGGCACTACTTCCAAGGCTTAGTGCAGCGCCATGGGTGGGCCTCTGGCTGGAGGTTTATTGGGGTTTATAGGAGGCCTGGGTGGTATGAAAGTGAGATCTTCCCCAGTCCCTGCAGTCCCCAGCAAGCTGTGCAGCCTCCAGCCAGCCGTGCAGTCCCCAGCTCTCTGCTGAGGCTGTGACATTCTCATCTGGGCTCCTGACGTCTTAGACCGTGGTCTTGAGTCGGGATCTTCCTGGCTTTATTGTGCCTTGCTCCTAGGCCCAGGGCCGCTGCTGAGGAGGAATGGAGTGCAAACGGAGAAAACTTGCTCTTCCTTCCAGGGGAGGATGACGCCTGAGTTCTCCGTCGGGTGTGAGGAGGGCTGCCCACAGAGTCGCCTTGGTGTGCTTTGGTGTGAAATGGGTGTGACGTTCCCAGCAGGGCCCAAGGCCTGTATCTTGGGTGGGAGATTGTGGCGGCCGTCATTCATGCTTGTCTTCCCTCCCCACCACCCAGACGAGACCCTCCGCTCTTTGGCCAGCCCTTCCTCCCTGCAGGGCCCCGAGCTCCACGGCTGGCGTCCCCCAGTGGACTGTGTCCGGGCCAATGAGCTGTGTGCCGCCGAGTCCAACTGCAGCTCCCGCTACCGCACGCTGCGGCAGTGCCTGGCAGGCCGCGACCGCAACACCATGCTGGCCAACAAGGAGTGCCAGGCGGCCCTGGAGGTCTTGCAGGAAAGCCCGCTCTACGACTGCCGCTGCAAGCGGGGCATGAAGAAGGAGCTGCAGTGCCTGCAGATCTACTGGAGCATCCACCTGGGGCTGACCGAGGGTAAGCCTGAGCGGGGCTGGCCCAAGGGGAGGGGGTGTGGCACAGGCGGAGAGGACGTGTGGCGGGCCAGGGGTTCAGGAGGGAGGACTAGGTGATGGGGCGAAGTGGCCAGCTGTTTATGTATACCTGCTAGGGGAACCTAGAACCCAGAGAAGTCGCCGCCCCACCAAGGAGGGTGGCATTGTCGGAAAAGGCCAGGAGAGACAAAGGGGAGGCAGAAGCGACAGCTGGAGAGGAGAGAGGGAGGTGGTGGGAGGAGGAGAGCACACGATGGAGGAAGCGGGGTGAGTGAGGTGGGGGAGGTGGGCAGGGGCTGGGGAGGAGCAAGACCACGTGATTCAAGCAAGGACAGTGTGAAGTGGTTCCAAGAGAAGGTGAGGGTAAGAGTGACCAGGCAGAGATGGATAAGTGAGAACCAGGAGAGAGAAGGGGCAGGCTGGGTGCAGGCAGAGAAATTAGCCACTTCAGCTGTCACGGCTGCTGCCCTGCCCCGGCTGCTGTCCTGCCCTGGGGCTGATCCCAGAGCTGGCTGCCCCTACTCTGCCCTTCTGGCTCCTGCCTCCCTGCTTCCAGGACATCAGCCCTTCATGTGGCTTCTGCACCCCACGGCTGGCCTGTCACCTTCTACAGGGCTTGGGGCAGTGTGCAGGCAGCAGGCCCCACATCCTTTGGCAAACCTGCCCCTGAGTCACCAAAGTAGAACCTGTAATCCCTCCGCCAATAACACACTCTCACATCCCCTTCCCCTTCTGACCTGGGTGTGGAGGATTTGCATCTGTTTAGGAGGTGGGTCACTGTAACCAGTTTATTAATTGAACGCATGTTTATTGAGAACGTATTGTCTGCTACGTTCTAGGTGTTATAGGAACAGTTGAGGGCAAACTGGTGCAGCCTCTGGCCTCCTGGAGCTGAGTCTGGGTGGGGTGTGGATAAATAAGGGGGCTTCTCCCATTTGATGGCTTAAGTGCTGTGAGAGGGAAGACACAGGGTGTGATGGTAGCAGCTTGGCGGGGGCGTCCACGCCCTTGCTGTGAAATCTAAAGCATCTTCCTGGAAGAGGCAGGCTTCAAGCTGAGGATGAAGAGTGAGTCAGAGTCACGAAATGGAACATAGGTGAAGGGAGGCAGGAAGAGTGTGGGAGGTGGAAGGAACAGCATGGAAAGGCCCAGTGTGAGAACCGAACCTGTTTACAGAGCTGCAGGTGGCCTAGAATGGTAGTGGGTGGCAGGTGGTGTGTGGCGGGTGGTGGTGGAAGTGGGGAGGAGAATTAGGGGCAGAGGGAAGGATCCCTGAAGGGTTTTAAGGGCGATGATCAAGATCTGTGCTTCAGCAAAATGTTTCTGTGGTACCAGTGGAGAGAGTAGATTAGAGGACTGTCCAGAAGCTGCTGCTGTGATACAGGCCAGAAACAGCTGTGGCAGAACCAGGACAATGGCAAGGAAGGAGGAAAGGGTCTAAGAGCTATTTATTTATGCATTTATTATTTTTATTGGGGTCTCACTATGTTGCCCAGGCTGGTCCCAAACTCCTGGGCTCAAGTCATCTGCACGCCTCAGCCTCCCTAAGTGTTGGGATTACAGGTGTGAGCTACCACACCCAGCTAATTTTTAAATATTGTTTTTGTAGAGATGGGGTCTCGTTATGTTGCACAGGCTTACCTCAAACTCCTGGGCTCAAGCAGTACTCCCACTTTGATTTCCCAAAGTTCCAGGCTTACAGGTATGAGTCACTGCCCCCCGGCCCTCTGAGAGCTATTTAGAAGAGAGAATCCACAGGTCTTGGTGACCGACGGGAGAGGAGAAGGTGAGGGGAGAGAGGAGTCAAGGAGGGCACCCAGTGTCCTGTTTTAGGCAGCTGAGCAGGTGATGGAGGCCTAAGAAGAATCAGTCCAGTCTTTGAGTGCAGAGAGGAGGGCAGGGGGATGGGGAATCTATTTTGGGGCCCGTGCCTTGTTGACCACACCCTGCAGACATGCAGGTCTGGAGTTGAGGGAGGAAGTGGGTCTGAGCGAGACTGAGGAGTGGACATGAGCCTGCAGGGCGAAGTGGGTGGGTAGGACCACAGTGGGGTGGGTAGGACCACAGTGAGAGGGCCAAGGGGGTGGGTAGGACCACAGTGAGAGGAGGGCGGTAACAGACCCCGGGGACCAACCCCGGGGACCATGGCATTTAAGGATTTGGGGAAGGGAGCCTGCAGGGAGCTGAGAAGGTGCTGGGGAGAGGTGGGAGGAGCAGCAGGAAAACAAAGAGGGGCTCATCCCAGAAGAGAGGACCCTCAACAGGGTCGGATGCTTAGGGTAAGCTGAGGCTGACGCTCTTAGATTCTTAGGTACCTACTGTGTGCCTCAGAGGGTGACACACTGGAGGAGCCATGCTCCCCATGCCAGCCATCGTATGGGGCAGGAGACCTTTCCCCTGGGCCCTCCTGCTGGAGGGAGGAGCCTGGTTAGGGAGCGGACAGGAACAGGGGGATTGGGAATGATGAATGCAGATGACTCTTTCTGGAATTTTAGTGTAAAGAGGAGAGAACAAAGGATGCTTAAAAAAAAAAAAAAGATGGGAGAGGATTGAGCAATTTAAAATCTAAGGTCGGACAGTAGTGATGGCGATGTTGCCATGAAGAAGACAGAAGGGTCTTCTGTGGAATGATGCCCTTGGGAAGGGGAGGGGCTGGGTCCAGGGCACAGAGTGGGCCAGGGGATAAGCCTTAGAACAGGGGAGCAATGCTCCCTCTAGTTGCTGGGAGGGAGGGAGGAAGTGGCTGCAGGTGTGAAGCCAAATAGACAGGGATCCTTGACCAGTCAGAGATGGCTCGAATATGTTCTAAATATAGGAATAAGAAATGCATATAATTACTACCATCATTAATAGCAAAGTATTCCTCATGAATCAGGCAGTGCCTTCTCCCTAGCAACCTGGATTCCTAGAACTAGCATGAGCAAAGGGAGCAATACTGTCCTGAGGGTACTGCACTCTATTCTTCGGGAGATAAGGCGCTGTCTTCACCCAGAGCCGGACTCTGTGGCGTACAAAGAATTAAAGCGCTCGATGCCTGAGCTGAGTAGTTTTGTTTCTTGTCTTCTTTCTGGCAGCCTTCAGTTTCCACCCAAGGGAGACTGGGCAGCAGGTTCGGGTGGGCTGCAGAGTGGACAGGGGAGGGGACAGGACAGAACTGTCAGCCAGAACAGCCGGGTTGAGCACTTGGGCCTTTTAGCACCAACAGCCCTTCCCATCTCACTGGCTCCCTCTGTATCACTGCATCAGGCCACAGGAGGACTGTGCCGATGGGATCCAAGGGAAATAAGCATGATGCTGTGTGCATTTAACTGCACACTGCTGTGTGGTTTTCAAGGCCGCTTGACTGGGAGTGCCTGACTGCAGATGGTTTCTCTGGTTCCACATCTTGTTTTTTTGAGACAGGGTCTCACTCTGTCGCCTAGGCTAGAGTGCAGTGGCATGATCACAGCTCACTGCAGCCTCCGTCTCCTGGGCTCAAATGATTCTCTCACTTCAGCCTGCCGTGTAGCTGGGACCACTGCAGCCTGCTGCCATGACTGGTTTTTTTTTTTTTTTTTTTTTTTTAAAGCAGAGATGAGGTCTTACTATGTTGCTCAGGCTGATCTTGAACTCTGGAGCTCAAGCAATCCTTGTGTCTCGGCCTACCAAAGTGCTGGGATGATAGGTGTGGGCAACTGTGCCTGGCCTTGAGTCTTTTTATTTATTTTTTAATGAGAACAGAGTCTTGCTGTGTCACCCAGGTTGGAGTACAGTGGCAAGATCATAGCTCACTGCAGCCTCAAGTTTCTGGGCTCGAGTGACCCTCCTACCTCAGCCTCCCGAGAAGCTAGGACTACAGGCACGTGCCACCACGCTTGGCTAATTTATTTTTTATAGAGGTGGGGTCTTGCTATATTGCCAGGCTGTCCTCGAACTTCTGGCCTCAAGCAGTCTTCCCATTTTGGCCTCCAAAAGTGTTGGGATTATAGGCATAAGCCGCTGCGTCCCGCCTGGTTCTAAGTCTTGAGATGGTTTATTAATTCATTTATTCAACAACCATCGGTTAAACACCGACCGTGTGCTTCAGAAGGTAACAGCACTGTAGGAACTGTGTTCCCTGTGCTGGCCAGCAGGCAGGTCGGGAGACCTTTCCTCTGGGCCCTGCCTAGAAAACACACTCTTACTTTTTTCCTTCCACAGAAGACTGCATCTTTTCCCCGTAGGGGAATTCCACCTTCTCCTGGGTCTTGGGAGCCCAGAGGTAGTTTCTGCCCAGGGCTGACCAGGGGAAGCCAGGAGGCCTCCAGGTAGTGTTCTTGTGAGTGGCGGGGTCTACCTGAGAGGTAAGCATCCATGGCCTGTTGAGCAGTCTCCCTGAGGGGGACTGCGAGTCCTTCCTCCCTGTTCCTTGATAACATGTAATAACCTGCTGCAGGCCTGGGACTGCGGAGAGGGCAAGAATCGCTGAGAGGAGCAATGTGTGTAGGTTTGGATTTTCCTTCTGATTCTCAGCCTCTCCTTGGCCCCTGCTGGTGGGCGTGATTTACCGTGGGGCTCTGCTCCGCCTTCTTCTGCTCCGTGGAACTTAGCTCTCAGTATGCAGTTGAGGTGCACAGCAGGTGCGAAGAGCCTGTGGCGGGAGTGGGGAGAATGGAGAGTGGGCTGGGGTAGGAATGTGACCTCAAGATGTGGCTGCTGAGCTCCTAGAGTCTGAACTGCAGAGGATCTGGTGATCATTCGGGCTCCCCACTACCATCTGGCAGGGAAACTGAGGCATGGGTGGGTGAGATAGCCTCCCAGGACACACAGCAAGCTCGTGACAGGACCCAGAGTGGGTCCCAGGGCTCCAACTCCTTATCCAGGTCCCTTTTCACTGCCGGGGGCGGAGATCCAATGGCTTGGGCCCCGTTTTCCTCCACTGCCACCTTTTCCTCCATTACCACCACCATTATTTACACAGGGGACTGTCACTGTTGGCTGCATGGGGACTTTGAGACCAGGTTTCGTGCCCTCTGCAAAGGTGACACTGAAATTCAGGGTCTTTTGGTCTGAAGATGAAGAGCAAGGGCTTCTTCCATTCCCAGAATCTGACATTCTGGCTCTGGTTTCAGTGGCTCATGCCTCAGGATTTCTCACTGATGAATTCTGCGGCAGAAACAGGCTACACAAGTTGACTTAAAGAGGCTGGGCCCCTCCAAACCAGTTCCGGAAGAGGCTGTTCCCACCCTGCCACCCCTACGCCATTAATCAGACTGGCCTAGCTCTACCTAGGCCCGTGGCCTATAATCCCAGCACTTTAGGAGGCTGAGGAGCATGGATTGCTTGAGGTCAGGAGTTCGAGACCAGCCTGGCCAACATGGTGAAACTCCATCTCTACTAAAAATACAAAATTTAGCCGGGCATGGTGGCAGGCACCTGTAATCCCAGCTACTCAGAAGGCTGAGGTGGGAGGATCGCTTGAACCCAGGAGATGGGAGTTGCAGTGAGCTGAGATCATGCCACTGCGCTCCAGCCTGGGTGACAGAGTGAGACTCTGTCTCAAAAAAAAAAAAAAGAAAAAAAAAGTCTTGTTTGGATTAGGCTGTCAGCAGATTACAGCTGGGCACCTGCTGTGTGTCCTGGGTGTTGCAGGGCATGAGGGATGCTCTTAGGAGGTGACTTGAAAGGTGGAGGCTATTCCTTATGCAGGGAATGTGCCTCCTTCTCGTCATTTGGGGCTGTCCCTTTTCCTAGGGGTCTGCCGGGAATAACAGGCAGCCTCCTCGCTTGGTGAGCCTGCAGGGGGCTAGTTGAGTCTCCACTTCCAGCCTCTGGGTGATCATATGCAGAGGGGTTGCAAAGCCCCTTTCAGATGCATGATACCTTGGTGCAGGTAGCCCTGAAGAGGCTGCCCCACCTGTGCTCACTCCTAGGCAGAGGGTGCCTGCCTGGGCACTGGGCCCTCCTGCCTGGATGGGAAATGAGTGTGTGAGGCTGTGGGTCATCACCTGTGCCCTGCTTCTCACTACACGCACACGCACACACACACACACATGCACACACACACACACACAAGTGCAGGATGAGTGATGAGCCATCAATTTCCCCTCGCTGATAACATCTCAAGAGGCTATTTTCTTTCCTGCTGAGGACTTAGCAGAGGAGGGTGGGATTCCTGACACAGTGGTGGGGTCTTAAGGGGAGCCCTGGGCCATCCATCCCCTGTCACTCACTTGCTTTTCCATTCCTGAGCCCCTGAGGCAACCAAAGCCTCGAGGAAAGGTCCAAGGACCTGCAGGTGGTGGGGAAGACAGGAGGGCCCTCCCCTGCGGGAGAGGGGTCACGCAGACTGAAGCTGGGGATCAGATCACCCACTGAGCGGAACTTCAGCCCCTCCAGCAAGATTCTCCTGGTGACACGACGGGAGGCAGAGAGGAAATTCTGTCCTCCTCAGTGACCTGGGCGGAGCTGGCATGGTGTGATGGGTGGAGCTGGCATGGTGTGATGGGAAAGGATGCTGGTGGGAGGGCCAGGACAGCAGAGTCTAGCTCTGGCCCTTCCAGGAGTAGCTGTGTGATCTCAGGCAGGTTTCTTCACCTCTCTGGGCCACCTCAGAGCCCTCTGTTGTGAAATGGGGAATGGTCATGGAGAACCCTTTGACTTCAAATCCTGTGATTGATACCCGGCCTTACGTGGGCCAGCATTGTCCCTTTTCGCCCAGACGCACCTGGAAGTCCTTCCAAGGGGGCTGGCCATGCATTCTGGTCACGAGAGAGAAGTGTCAGGCAGTTCTGAGCTGCTGTCAGGGAGCTTCTCCTCTAGTTGGGAGACAGACCTGCCCGGGTGAAATGCAAACATTTCGTTGCTAACGTGCCCTGGTCCTGCACTCTTCACTTTGGGAAGGGCTGCTCTGTCTCTTATCCCCTGGGTGGCACGAGCTTTCCCCTGTTAGAGAGCTTTCCTCCGGCAGAGTTGCTAAGTGCCGGCAACACTCTCACCCGGAGAAACCTGTGTCTGATGCCTGTTCTGTCTTCCAGGTGAGGAGTTTTACGAAGCCTCCCCCTATGAGCCGGTGACCTCCCGCCTCTCGGACATCTTCAGGCTTGCTTCAATCTTCTCAGGTAAGTGAGCTCACACTGGGACTTGGCCAGTTCTCTTGTCCCTGTGGCGTGGCAGATGGAGCACTGGGCTTGGACAGGCGTCCTGGCATCTGATGATGGCCCTGCTGCCCATCAGCTCGCCCTTAACAGTTCTGAGCCTCAGTTCCTCCTCTGTAAAGAACACGATGCCCACCTCCCTGGGTGCTTGTGTGGAGCAAGGTGTTGATGGAAATTGTCTGGTCAGCTGGCTGTCATGGGGTAGGGCTTGAATCTGGAACCTGGTGTCACCCTTCTATCTTACGCTTGTTCCCTCTTTCCAGTTCCCTGGCTCTCCTGCTTTGGAGCGCTTCCACTTGGTCATGTTGCTTACCCTGTCTGGGCCCCGGTTTCCTCAGTTGTGATGGGAGAGTACCGTCCTTACCTCATTGGATTGCTGTGAGGTCTAAGTGGGACAGTGGGTGGTGAAGTGCTCAGCACGCTGCATCAGTCAGCATCAGCTGCGGCTTGGTGTTGCTGGTCCTGTGACGATCTGTTCTGCCCTGGGTTTTCCCTCTCTCTTGAGGGCTCTTGTTTCTTGAACCACATGAAGGGAAGTGTCTGCAGGAGTCGCTCTGGTCCTCAGGCCACCCCCTGTGCCGTCCACCCTGGGAAGTGATACAGTCTGCATTGGGTTCTAGCTTTGTCTACCAGGCTCCACATGTAGGGGCCAGGTGAGCTCTGGGGGTCTTTCTTCTTGGCTTTGTTCTCTGTGGCATCTGGGAGACGCTGGGCCCAGGGCAGCCCACCCTGCCTGGGCGCTAGGGAGGGGCTTCCGGTCTTGGGAGTGCTCTGTGGGGGTGGGGGGTGAGCTCCTCTAGAGACTGGTAGAGACTGATGCTCCGGGGGTGGCCAGAGTGGGGCTTGATCTCAGAGATCTTTGAGCACAGGAAATCTGGTTTACAGGCAGTTTTGTGGCAGTCTTTGAAATCCTGTGGAGTTTCTATGGCTCTAAAGCAGGGTTTTCAACAGCAGCACTATTGACATTTTGGCCTGGGTAATTCTTTCTTGTGGGAAGAGCCGTCCTGTGAGTCTGAGGATGTTCAGCAACGTCCCTGGCCCCAATGGATTCCAGCAGTGCTCTTGCAAGCTGTGACAACAAAGATGTCTCCAGACAGGGCCACATGTCCCTTCAGGGGCACAGTCACTGCCAGTTGAGAAGCACTGCTGTAAACCGTGAGCTGAAAGCATTTCCAGTGGGACCTTAAGCCCTTTCAAATAAAGAACTCTCCAGGGCCATGTTTCTCAACCATTCTTTTTTTTTCATTGTTGTTTGCTGGGGAGAAAAAATAATTCTTCCTAACTAGAGAGATTAAATACCAAGGAATAACATTTTGTCTCGAAGGTTTGAGTTTTGGAGGACCATAAGCCATTTTAAGATCTCCTTTTTCTTTTCCTTTTTGCCCACTCAAGAACCAGCTTTTGCTCCCTTGAGGTGACGCCCTTCCATCCCGTGGAGGAAGCACGCTCTAGGAGATTGAAACAGGGATGATACACGTGTCCCTGGTGGGAGAAATCTTGGATGCCCAGGAAGGGAGGTATTGGCCAGGGGGTAGCCGTCTGGGCATGGCCTTGGGCCCTGGTGGTGGTTGGGGTGGTGGTGAATGGAGTGGAGACCTCAAAGTCAGCTGTGTTGAGCACCTTGCCCTGGGCTCTCAGCATCATAACCCCCCCGCCCCAGTGGGATCATAACAGAGGCTCTGAGCTCAGAGCAGCTTCCATGCTGGCCTTGCCTGTGGGCACCATGGCAGCTCTATGGTAAGTCTTGGCCAAGGGCTGGACTGGATGGGGTTGACTGAGAGTCTTTCCTGCACAGGCATTCTGATTCTTACATTTCCTGATGAGTTTTGCATGGAAATCCACTTTGGACCATTCCTTCTGAGGCAGTGCTCTGGGGCTCAGAAGCAGGTTGAAGACGCCATTAGCCTGTGGATGCTGTAGTGGGCATGCCCTGGTGGCCCCCATATGCACCCACGTTCTACTCTGTGTGAAGCTCAGGTACTGGCAGATGACTACTGTGTGCACAGGTGACACTGGGCTTCCCTCCAGTAATAAATAGCTTTGACTTGCTCCTGGATGTTGAAGCGCAGAGATCTTCACCTTAGCCCAAGCCCCTGCTGCTCCTTGGACTCACACTTAAATATCTTCCTAGCAGAAAATCTTTATGTAATGGACTTGACACTCTGGGGGACAGGATGTTGACAAGACAAATGAGGAAATTACTAGGTCTGCAGCTCACTGAATCAGCCTGCTTTCACCTGCTGCCCAGAGATAACTGGGCCCTACGCAACTCTGGGTTTCTGTGCTCCAGGGACCACTCCCTGCCATGAGGGCTGGGCTTTGGGGACTGTGCCGGTCCCTCCTCATTGCCTCTGCTGACTCTGCTCCACCCAGAGAAGCCTTAGGGGTGGGTAAGTAGGCAGCACTGTCTGGGGAGACTTGGGCACATAGTTGAATAGGGAGGCCCTGGCCCTGCTACAAAGAAACCAAGCTGGGGCTGGGCACAGTGGCTCACACCTGCCTCTAATTTCAGCACTTGTGGAGGCCAAGGTGGGAGGATTGCTTGAGCCCAAGAGTTTGAAGCTGCAGTGAACCATGATGACACCACTGCATTCTAGCCTGGTCGACAGAGTGAGACCCTGTCTCAAGAAAACTTCCCAAAACACACACACAAAAGAAACCAAGCTGGCCATGGTGAGGAGCTCAGCAGAAAGGAGGCGAGAACGGGAGCTGGGAGGCAGTTCCAGTGCAGTTCCCACCATAGATCACCTGTAGGGTCTTGGGCAGGCTCATTTCATGTGCCAGATCTTGTGTCTGAATGAGGACATGAGCTTGGAGCAGTGCTTCCCAACCTTTGTCCCATCAAGGCACACAGAAAATGGTGATGTGGCAGGGTGAGCAGACCAGCTTAGTGCTCAGGCCATCACGAGCCTCCTCCTTGTCAATATCCGGGCACACGTATCCCCCATCTGTGTGTGGTACGCTGGCTGCAAAGTCTTGTTGTGAGTAACCAAGAACCTGTGCTAGAACTTTGGCATTAAAAGGCTGTCACCCCGCAGGATTGCACGAAATCCTGTGGGAAGCCCCTCCCCACCCCCACTCATATTGCCTGCATGCTGCCCCCTCCACTTCTTTGTGTGGAGAGACTGTGGGTAGGGAGGGAGGCATGGAGTCTTGGTGGCCGCTTCTGGTCTATACTATCTCCAGGCGGGACACCAGGGAGGATGCTCCTGTGTCTTTGGGACTCAGTTGCTACTATCTGTTTACCAGCTCCTGTCTGTGAATTCAGGGCTCCGTTATAGGGGCCTCCTGGAATGTCTATTCTTCCTCATCTTTTTCTGTTGGGGTTCTCGGAAAGTCATACTGGGATTCTGTTGCAAAGAAAGCTGCCAGGATTCCTGCAGCACCCGCCAGTGTCCAGAAGCCTTGGGGAAGGGCAGCTTCTTCCATCCTCTCTGCCCAGTGCTGCCTGACAGACCCTGGACTCAGCGGTGGGTCAGCGAGTCCTGAGTCCAGGACCAGGTAGGGAGCAGTGTGGCTGTGATCTGAGTCACAGCGACAGTGATGTTAGACGTGTCCACATGTCCTACCCTCCCCTTGTATGTGGGAAGAGATTTCATGGAGAAGAAGTGAGTTTTGTCCTGTTCCTAGCAATTCAAACTGCCCTTGAAAGCGTGAGACAGTATTTAGGGAGGTGCCTGGAAGAGCACGGGCCTTGAGCCAGACAGTCCTGGGTTCGAATCCTGACTAGGCCTTTTAGGGGTGTGTGATCTTGCGGCTCACTATGGCCATTTTGAGCTGTGGTGCCTACGTCTGTAAGATGGACGTGTGATGCCCTAAGAGGGTTCGGTGGGAAGGGATGTCGGCAGAGTGCCCACAGCGCATCAGGGACTGAGCCAGCTTTGGCGCAGTGGGTCATATTCTGTCTGCCTGGGGTGCTCAGTGGAGGCAGAGGTTATTTAGGTGGGTGCAGGGGTTGAGGAGGTGAAGTGGAGCATCCTCCTCATCCCCAGGCTCCATGACCGTGTGACTGCTGAATCCCAACTGATTTCACCTGGGGAGGCAGGAGAGGGTGGAACCAAGGTGGAAAAAAAGGAAGAGATCTTTCAGGAAGAGAGAGGTTGCAGAGGGAAGGAGGACCTGGAAGGGTGGTGTGGAGCCAGCAGGGATGTGGGCCTGTAGAACTAGAGAGAGGTGGGTGGACGTCAAAGTGGTGATGAAGAGGACTGGGCGGGTTGGGCAGAGGCATCATCACCAATACTGGGGCCATGCCTAAGGGACGGGGAGAATTGGGCAGATGGCCTTGGCTGTCATCAGGCGCTGTGTCTGCATTCTCGTGAGGGGCAGGGGCTCTGGGGTCTGGCCATGCTGTGCAAGTGTGGCTAGAGGCTTGGGCATGTGGCATCCTTTCTGAAGCTGGAAGGGAACTTAGGGATCATGGAGGCCCACCCCTTCACCTGACAGAAGGGGAAACTGAGGCTCAGAGGGATGGCACATATGTCGATGGAATTCCAATCCCCGTCCCACCTCTGAAGCATTTCTCCTCTAAGCCCCAGTCCTGTTCTCTTGCCCAACCTGGGGCCAATGGCAACACCTACCTCTGAGGATTTTTGTTAGGACTCAATGAGATAGTGCGGGTGAGTGCTTGGCCTGAGCCTGGCATGCTGCTCTAAGCTGTGTTAGCTTTTAAAACATTAGTATGGACTGGTTTCTCCAAGGTCCAGTGGCAGGTTGTGGCTGGGCCAGCCTAGAACCCGGCATTCTAGAAACTGTGTGTGCCTTTGCTGATGCGTGGCCGCCTTTCACGCTGGGATAGTGCTTGGTGGTGACTGGAGTAGAGGTGATCAGGTGATTTCCAGAGAGCAATGGGCCCCTGAGGCTCAGAGGGAGCCTTGGGTGGGGGCGGCCATCACGTGCTGTGTTGTGACAGGGACAGATAGAGGCTGGTGAGTGGCCTGGGCTCAGTGGCCTTTGTGGACTGGAGGTGGAAGAGATGGCATTGTCTACCATGGTTGGCCAGCATGCGTCTGGGGTGGGCCATCTTGCTTGGCTGGAGGCTGGAGAGGGCCAGGGATGTTCTTGTTAGATGCTCCTGTGGTCCTTGTTGGAAGGCGGGCTCAGGAGAAGAGGGAACTAGCACTCAAACGCTACCCCTTGCCAAGAAGCCTTGCATACAGCCTCTGAGAGGTGACTGCCACCATCCCCTGGTGCCACAGCACTTTGTCCTTTACCATGGTGCTCGCTGCCACGTGTTGGGGGCATGTGTGCGATTGTATGTGTTGGTCTCTGTGTCCTGTGCAGCCATCACCCTCTGTGTCCTCTGCGTGTGTGACACTGTCCTTTGTATCTAATACACGGCCACCGAGGATCCTGGCATCACGGCTGGAATGTGGACTTTGAGACCGGCTAGTCCTCATTTTGAATCCTGGCCTTACCCTACTGTGAGAGCTCACTGGACCCGTTGAACCTCATGTTTCTTATCTGCAAGATGGAGCAGTCCAGCTGCCCTGGAAGCATTGGCACTCAGTGTGCCGGGGCACAGGAGCACCCTAGGTGCTGGCGAAGGGTCTCACTGTTTGCGGACTGGAGGGAGCTGATGGCTTTGCGAGAGGTGCTAAGCAATTGTGAGGTGTCACATGTGTGTGACATCTTAGGAGTATCTGGGGCATTGAGAAGGGGCGGGTCCTGGCCGGGGTGTGCAGGAATTGCTCATGGAAGGGGCAGGGCAAGGCAGGGCAGGGCAGGGCTGGGGCCAGACCTCGGAGGAACATGTTTTGTTCAGTAAATACTGAGTGCTTCATGTGTTCCGGAGATGGTCAACCACTGCTGTAAGAGAATCAGACCCGTGTCCTCACCGTGTGGTGCAACAGGCAGATACTCACTTAGGGACTCCCTAAGTGGCTTGTTTTCAGTAGCAGTGTAGACCAAGTGCTGCCCCAAGAGTTCTGGGGAGGCAGCAACCAGCAATGACTGGGGAAATCGGGAGTCTTGCAAGAAGCGAAAGTGCGATGTGGGAATGGTGTTCCTGGTGGCATCATGGCTGGGAGGCCTGGCCAAGCCTGGGGAGATGAAGGAACCCCAAGTCTTTTGAGCTTAGGGGCTCAGGGGACAATGAACAAGGATCCTTGTGGCAGACAGGACAGTGGCCTCTCTGGGGTGCTCCAGCCCAGGACTTCTCCGTGGTGAAACTCAGGATGACTGCCTGATTAGGGGGCTCGGGTCCCTAGGGAGGAGTTGGTCTGCCCTTGGTGTGGGGAGAGACTTATCCCTGGGCTCAAAAGTCAGTCCCCAGGAAGACATCCCTGTGGCCCTGGTGGGGGCTGGGGGAGGATTAGACCTGGCTTTGCTCGGCCAGGTGTCTAGGGAAGCCCCTTGCCTTCCCGGGGTCGGCTCCCTGTGTGCACCCCAGGCCTGGGGGCAGGAGACCTAGCCTTTACGTGGGCACCCCCTCCTCTCCTTGGGCTGCTGAGCAAAAGAATACAGGGTGAGGCTTTAATGTTTCAGCAGGTCGGGCTGGTGCCTCTCAGAGACCCCCTTCCGAGGCCACCCTGTGATGAGGTGGGGGCGCACGGGGCTGAGGGCAGGGAAGAACCGGAAGAACAGCGGAGCAGCAGCTCTCCCTGCCCCCTTCGCGGTGGCTCTGGCGATAAACTGCTTATCCTCAGGTTGTCTCCCTGAGCCGAATGCAGAAGTGTGTTATTTAAATTTCAAAATCACATTCTTCTTCTAACAGCTGTCAGAGGCTCTGAGTGTCAACGAAAATTGGGCTTTAGCTGCAGCTCTGTCACCTCCGACACCTCCCCTTTCAGGGAGAATTCATCTGATGGCCAGGGAGTGGGTGTGGGGTGCAAGAGAGCGGGGGCTGTGGGGACAGGGAGAGGTGGACTGTCAGGCGGTGGAGACAGGTGACTGAGTGGCTCTCACGGTGCTTGGGGCCGCCAGGGAAGGCAGCTTCCCTTTCCACAGGTGCCAGAGCTGGAGGGATCGACATTTTCTCTCTTCTGCTTTCATCTGCTCTCTCTCTCTGTCAACGCCAGTGACCTCAGGCTCTTGTCAGTGGGTAGAAGGATTTGCCGGCACTAAGGTGTGAGCAGGGTGTTGGTGACTTCATCTTTGGTTGCCTTTGTGTCCAAGTAAGAAGTTGCTATGAGAAAGACCAGGAGGGAACAAAATGTAGCGCCCCCTCCCACAACCAAAGCCTCTTTCATGGTAGTATTTCAGGTGCTGTGGTTGAAGTGAGATATTTTTGGATGAAGGTATTTTCTGGTACCCTCCAAATAACATCTTCCAGGGAGCCACCTGCCTGCTTCTCCTTCCATGTGTGGGGCAGGCCCCGCCAGCGGCTGGGGTGCGGGGCAGCTCTTGGCCGGATGCCCCTGCTCGGTGCTGCTCCTGAGACAGCGCTGGTAGGGCTCCGCGCTCCCTGAGCACGCCCTGGCTTCGCCATCAACTGCACTCACTCCGGCTCAGAAAACAGGATGTGAGCACCTGCCCTGGGCACTCCCCTCCAACCCGTGCCTGCAGGCTCCTGTAACCCCATGCTGTGCATGGTGAGCAACAGCAGGAGGGGGTCATTGTGTGATGGGAACACGTGTGTGTGTCTGGTGTGTGGAGAGTGTAAGTATGCATGGCATATGCATGTGGTGTGTGAGAGAGGCGGGGTGTGTGTGGAGATGGTAGATATGTATAGGCAGTGGTGTGTGTGTGTGTGTAGTGGTGTGTGATGTGTGTGAGGTGGTGTGTGTGTGTGGGCATGGTGATATGCGTAGGTGGTGATGTGTGTGTTTGTGGTGTGTGTGTATATGTGATGCGTGTGTGGTGGTGTGAGGTGGTGTGTGTGTCTGTAGTGGTGTGCGTGGGGTGTGTGAGATAGTGTATGGAGTGCCTGTGATGTGTGTGTGGTGGTATGGTGCATGGCAGTGTGTGTGTAATGTATGTGTTGGTGTACGTAGGTTGTGGTATGTAGTATGTGTTTGAGGTAATGTATGTGTGTCAGTGGTGGAGTGTGTGTAGGTGTTTGTGTGTGTAGGTATGTGTTAGCGTGTGTGTGGATGTGGGGTAATGTGTGCTGGTGTGTGTGATTGTGTGGGACAGGGTGTGCATAGGTGGGATGTGCATGAGGTGTGTGTGGAGTGCGTGGGTGGGTGGTTTGTGTGTGTAGGGCTGTGTGTGAAGTAATATGGGGTGGTGTGTATGTATGGTGGTGTGTGTGTAGGTGTGTGTAAGGTAGTGTATGGGGTGTGTGTGTAGTGTGTAGGTGTGAGGTGGTGTGTATGTAGATGTGTATGAGAGTATGGGGTGTTGTGTGTGTTGTGTGTGTAGGTGTGTGGAGTGGTGTATGTGTGGGGTGGTGTATGGTGTAGGCATGTATGAGGTAGTGTACGAGGTGTGTGTGGGTGTAGTGTGTGGAGTGGTGTATGTGTGGGGTAATGTGTTGTGTAGGTGTTTGAGGTAGTGTGTGGCTTGTGTGTGTGGTGTATATGTATGTGTGTGTGGGGTGGTATATGTGTAGGATGGTGTGTGTGTAGGTGTGTGTGCATAGGTGTGTGTGTAGGTGTGTATGGGGTAGTGTATGGGCTGTTGTGTATGTGGTGTTTATGTGTAGTGTGTGTGTAGGTGTATGTGGGGTGATGTGTGGGTGTGTGAGGTAGTGTATAGGGTGTTGTGTATGGTGTGTATGGTGTGTACATAGGTGTGTGTGGGGTGGTGTGTGTGTAGGGGTGTGTATGTATGTAGGTGTGGGGGTGGTGTATGTGTGGGGTGGTGTAGGTATGTGGTGTAAGGGTGTGTGCAGATGTATAGGGTAACGTATGGGGTGTTATGTGTGGTGGTGTGTGGTATGTGTGTGTGGGGGTGGTGTATGTGTAGGTGTGCATGTGTAAGGGTGTGTGTAGATGTGTATAGGGTAATGTATGGGGTGTTGTGTGTGGTGTGTGTGGTATGTGTGTGGGTGGTGTATGTGTGGGGTGTTGTGTGTGTAGGTGTGTATAGGGTAATGTATGGGGTGTTGTGTGTGGTGTGTGTGGTATGTGTGTGGGTGGTGTATGTGTGGGGTGTTGTGTGTGTAGGTGTGTATAGGGTAATGTATGGGGTGTTGTGTGTGGTGATGTGTGTGTAGGTGTGTATGCAGTAGTGTATGGACTGTGTGGTATGTATGTAATATGTGTCTAGGTATGTGGGGTGGTGTGTGTGAGGTAGTGTATGGGGTGGTATGTGTGTGGTATTGTCTGGTATGTAGGTGTGTGGTGTGGTTTATGTGTGGGGTGGTGTGTTTATAGGTTCATGGTGTGTATGTAGGTGTGTATGGGGTAGTGTATGGGGTGTTGTGTGTATGGCATGTGTAGGTGTGTATGGGGTGCAGGTGTATATGGGGTAGTGTATGGGATGTGTGGTGTTGTATGGTGTGTATGTAGGTGTGTGTAGGGTGATGTATATGTGGGGTGGTGTGTGTGTATAGGTGTGGTGTGGTACGTGTAGTGTGTGTGTGAGGTAGTGTAGGTGTGTGTGAGGTAGTGTATGGGGTGTTGTGTGTGATGTGTGTATGTAGATGTATGTGTGTAGCTGTGTATGGGGTAGTGTATGGGGTGTTGTGTGTGTTGTGTTGTGTGTGTGGTGTGTGTACATGTATATGGGATAGTGTATATAGTGTGTGGTGTGTGGTGTGTGTAGGTGTGTGTACACGTGTGTATGGGGTAGTGTATGGGGTGTTGTGTGGTATGTGTGTACGTGTGCATAGGGTAGCGTAAAGGGTGTGGTGTGTGTATAGATGTGTGTTTACGTGTTTATGGGGTAGTGTATGGTGTATTTGTGTGTCGGTGTGTATGGGGTAGTGTATGTAGTGTGTGTGGTGTGTGTATAGGAGTGTATGGGGTAGTGTATGGTGTGTGTAGGAGTGTATGGGGTAGTGTATATTGTGTGTGTGGTGTGTGTGTTAGTGTGTATGGGGTAGTGTATGGGGTGTTGTGTGGTGTGTGTACGTGTGTATTGGGTGATTTATGGGGTGTGGTGTGTGTATAGGTGTGTATGTATGTGTGTATGGGGTAGTGTATGGTATATGTGTGTAGGTGTGTATGGGATAGTGTATATAGTGTGTGTGGTGTGTGTGTACGTGTGTATGGGGTAGTGTATATAGTGTGTGTACGTGTGTATGGGGTAGTGTATGGGGTATTGTGTGGTGTGTGTGTAGGTGTGTATGGGGTAGCATATGGAGTGTGGTGTGTGTATAGATGTGTGTGTGTATGGGGTAGTGTATGGTGTGTGTGTAGGTGTGTATAGGATAGTGTATATAGTGTGTCTGGTGTGTGTGTGTAGGAATGTTTGGGGTAGCGTATGGTGTGTTTTGTGTGTGGTGTGTGTGTGTACGTGTTTATGGGGTAGTATATGGGATGTCGTGTGTGTGGTGTGTGTAGGTGTGTATGGGGTAGGGTAGGGAGTGTGGTGTGTGTATAGATGTGTGTTAGTGTGTATGGGGTAGTGTATGCTGTGTTGTGTGTGTAGGTGTGTATGGGGTAGTGTATATAGTGTGTATGTGGTGTGTGTGGCGTGTGTGTAGGAGTGTATGGGGTAGTGTATGGGCTGTTGTGTGTGTGGTGTGTGTGTCGGTGTGTATGGAGTAGTGTACGGGGTGAGGTGTGTGATGTGTGGTGTGTATGTGTGTATGGGGTAGTGTATGGTGTGTTGTGTGGTGTGTGTACATGTGTATGGGGTAGTGTGTGTGGTGTGTGTAGGTGTGTGTACATGTGTATGGGGTAGTGTACGGGGTGTTGTGTGTGTGTGGTGTGGTGTGTGTACATGTGTATGGGGTAGTGTAGTGTGTGGTGTGTGGTGTGTGTAGGTGTGTGTACATGTGTATAGGGTAGTGTACGGGGTGTTGTGTGTGTGTGGTGTGGTGTGTGTTTGCGTGTCAGTGTGTGGGAGTGGCTGTGGGTTTTTGGCAGTGGCCTTCTGTCTGAAGGGATAGGGAAGGAAGGGAAGAGGGGACAGGGAGGGAGGGGCCAGAGTGGCTCAGAACAGTATTAGCTCCGACCATCAGAGGAATGACCCCCCAGCCCCCTGTTCATCCTCTTAGGGGAGCTGTGGAAAGAGGGCTCAAGGGTGAACAGGGAGGGGCATTAGAAAAAGGGAGGCCATCTTTGCCTGATCAGCAACAGGAATGAGTAGAGTGCACTTGGTTCGCGTATTTGGGGCCTCCTGTGTCTGGAGGGTTCTGCAGTAACTCAGGGAGCTTAGGCTCCGAAGGAAGGTATGTGAATTCATCCCCAGATATTCGCTGAGCACCCTCTGTGGGCCTTGCCTTGTTCGAGGTGCTGAGGATACATCAGCGAACAACACAGACGGGTGCTGCTTGTATGGAGTTTATGTTCTTCTATTAACTGGAGACAGAGAAAAATAGAAAACAAGCCAACAAACAAATTAACAAGACATGTGAGATAGTGAAGAACGCCAAGCTGAGAATTAAAATAGCATGATGGGACAGAGGTGACTGAGAATGCCAAAATCTGACTCACAGGAAGGATCCAGCCATGGGAAGATCAGGGAAATGGCAGAGGGAACAGCTAGTCAAATGCCTGGGTGGGGTCCTGCCTGTGGAGGGTGGGACCCAGGGAAGCACATGTGGCTGAAACCTTTTATTTTAAGAGTGATGAGAAACCACTGGAGGCATTGAGGCAGTTGACTAGCACAGTATGATCTATGTGTTTGAAAAGATGACTCTCGCACTCTGGAGGATGGATCATGGGGGTGGGCACAGAGCAGAGTGGAGCCGGGGAGATCAGTTAGGAGGTTGCTGCAGACAGTCGTAGGTGAGATGGAGAGGATGCATGGGCTTGGAATATATTTTGGAGGTGGAGTTGAAGGGAAGTGGGATGAATTTATGGATAACTTGATATTTTGGACTTGAACAACAGTGATGCCATTTACTAGGATGGAGAAGATGAGGGGAGGAACAGATTGGGAAGTTCAGTGGGCAGAAATTAAGAGTTCTGTGTTGGCCGTTTTAGGGTGGAGATGCCAATTAGGTCTGCCCCCGGAAGTGCCAAGGACGCAGTTAGATGTAGGCCTGGAGTTCTGGGGAGAGGTCAGGGTTGATACATGGATTGAGAGTGATTAGCATATAGATAGTGTTTAAAGCCACGGAACCATGACATCGTGGAGGGAGGGTGTATAGTCAGGAGAGAGCGAGGCTGGGTCTCACCATCTAGTAGAGGAGGAAGAGCTAGCAAAGGCAGCTGAGACTAGGGCCAGAGAGGGAGGGAGAAATCAGTCAGCTGTGTCAGGGAAGCCAAGACAAGTAGAGGTGTCAAAAAAGGGGAAGTGGGCCAGGTGTAGTGGCTCATACCTATAATCCCAGCACTTTGGAAGGTTGAGGCAGACGGATCTCTTGAGTCCAGGAGTTTGAGACTAACCTGAGCAACATAGCAAAACCCCATCTCTACAAAATATACAAAAACTGACAGGCATGGTGGCACATGCGGGTGGTCCTAGCTACCCGGGAGGCTGAGGTGGGAGGATTGCTTGAGCCCACGAGGTCAAGGTGGCAGTGAGCTGTGATCATGCCACTGCACTCCAGCCTGGGTGACAGAGTAAGACTATGTCTCAAAATAAATAAATAAATAAATAAATAGATACATAAAGAAAAAGAAAGAAAGGGGAAGTGGTTAGCCTGGTCAGATGCAACCCAGAAGTCAAGGCAGTGAAGTTTAGAGAAGTGACTTTCTGATTCAGCGACAGAGGCATTGAGGCATGCCTCTGTCTCAATGCCTCCAGTGGTTTCTCATCACTCTTAAAATAAAAGGTTCCAGCCACATGTGCTTCCCTGGGTCCCACCTAGGGAGGACCCCACAGGCAGGACCCCACCCAGGCGTTTGGCTAGCTATTCTGTCTGCCATTTCCCATGATCTTGCTAAAATATCGTTCTTGGAGGGTGAGGTTGAAATGTTGATCTGGGGAGGATGGAGGAGAAAATGTGAAGGGAGCAGGTAAAATCAGCAACCAGAAATCTACTCTTTCAAGCTTTGCTAGGAAGGAGAGGAGTGAAATAGGGGGCTGGGCAGTGGTCAAGGGAAGGCTTTGCTTTTGGTTTTGTTCTGTCTTGAGAAAAGCAATGATGGTGGCACATTTGTAACTTTTGGGAAATATCCCGAGAAAGGGTGGAATTGAAGGATGTAAGCAGGAAGGGGCGATTTCAGGAGTGATGTCTTCAATAAGTGAGGAGGGATGGGTCCCTGTGGCATGCACCAGCACGCATGGCAGGGCAGCCTTTGACGAGGCTGGAGCTGGGTCCTTCCAACAGAGAGAAGGCAGAGCTGGGTGTCCAGGTGAGGCAGGTTGGTCACTGGTGGGTGAGAAGGCGAGGGCATTTCTGTCCGAATCTATTTTCTCATCAAATATGAGTTAAGGTACTATGGTCTCAATATTTGGTCCTGCTGCCCAACAAATTTATAGGTTGAAATCCTAAACCCCAAAGCAAGGGTTTTAGGAAGTGGGGCCTTCGGGAGGTGATTAGGACATGAGAGTGGAGCCCCTATGAATGGGATTAGTGTCCTAAAGGAGACCCTGGAGAGCTCACTTGGCCCTTCTGACAAGTGAGGAGGACATGGCCAGAAGACGACTGTCTGTGAACAAGCAAGTGAGCCCTCACCAGACACTAAATCCACCAGCACCTCGATCTTGGACTTTTCAGCCTTGAGAACCATGAGAAATAAATTTCTGTGATTTGTTTATAAGCCACTCAGCCTATGGTGTTTGTTATAGCAGCCCGAACAGACCAAGACACAAGGTAATTAGCTTAAGCAGGGGAAGGCAAGAAATGGCTGCTTTAAGGCATTTGGAGCTGGAGATTGGGACTTCAAAATGAGACCAGTCAGCCCATGTGTGTGTGTGTGTGTGTGTGTGTGTGTGTGTGTGTGTGTGTGAGTGTGTTACCTAGTGACCTTTGGCTGCTCAGGAGCCGGCATGGAGTTGGAGTGGTTGGGTTTCACTGGGGTTGTTGGGTTTTGGCTATGATGGAGTAAGAGAGGAGGAGGAGAGGGGCTGAGGAGCTCAGGGTGTTGCGTGCAGGCTGGGAAATGTAGGTTGGGTAAGAAGGAACTGAGGACAGGGTAGGGGGACGGGTGAGGGAGAGCAAGTGGCCGGGTCAGTGGGTCAGGGTCTGGGAGAGGTTAAGGGTTTACTGGAGTGGGAATTCCAGAGAGGGAGCTGGAAGGTGAGGATAGGGTGGCCTGAGGTTGGGATGTGTGATGTCAGCCTTTCAACAGGGATTTGGATGTTGATGAAGGTCAAGGTCAAGGATATGACTACGGCAATGGGGAGCTAAGGGTAGGAGGAGATCACTGGAGGCGGATAGAGTGTTGTGCAGTCAAACTGTCCCTGTTGCGTGGAAGCCTCTAGGAATGGTGCCTGGGAAGGGATGAACCGGAGATGGTGAGCCAGGTGTCAGGTCACTCCTGAGAGAGGGGAATGGCAGGGTTGGTGAGTGACAGCCTCCAGAGGAGTGGGGGCAGCTGATGACGTGAACTTCCTAGGAGGACAGATGGGGCAGAAATGATGAGGAGAAAGGAGATCCCCAGCCATCCATGAGCTGCCCAGTGGCCACTTCTTTCAAAATTAGGATGCTAAATAACAGAATCACTGATTTTACAAAATGCATTGATTTACCCAAACTAAGTCTTTGAATTGTTTTTCATAGTTTTAGAAATTAACATTTAATGGTTTTCATGGCTTTTGAAGATTTTTGTCAATGGTCTTCATAGCTGTATTTTAAGATATGTTCAGTTTTTGGGGAGCTAAGGGTCATGAGTTGATGTGGACTTCTTATGGTGAGAAAAGTATATTTCATAATCAGTAAACAAAAGTTTAGCTTGTGATGGGTGCTTCAAATCCTATGTCCATTTTCTACACCATCAAATAAAAAATGCTGAGGAAAGATTTAGGTTATCGCATCAATATGAAATGCCTCACATTTGGTTTTTAATGGTTACAAATACAAAATTAAACCCAACTCATCATTGTGGGAATTGGTGTGAGAACGGTAAAAACCTCAAATATTTAAAAAGAAAACCCAAATACCAAAACTATATTCAAAAGAAATAGGGCACTCAAAAGTGGTTGAAAAAATTCCTTTGAATGTGAAAGAATAGAACTTAAATTTTTAGTTGTCAGAACCACAAAATTAAGACTAACCTGAAATTTGAGGACTTGGAGAAAGAATTTTAAGTGTGGTTAAAATTTGACAACATATAAAATGCAGTTTGAAACGTTCCAAATTGATTTTATTTCAAATTGATGTTCAGTGTATTTGCCATTCGTCAAATTGATTTTTGGTGGGTTAACCTGCTTTCAAAAATGCAGGTTCACCTGGAGAGCGCTGGGTGGTCCCAGTGTCATGGTGGGGCTGGGAATGAGGGGAAAGTTCAGAAAGCAAGTTGAGATTATAAGGAAGCTTGAACTAAGACTTCCCAGGATTGATTTGAGGAGGGTGGGCACCCTGACCTACAGAGCAGTAGGGGACAAGGGTTCCCCAAAGGGTTCAGGTCCCATTGGATCCTTGGGCTTTGATTGACAACTGAGAGGACTGAGAGGCAAGACTCTGGGATTGGTCTTGTTAGTTACTGGGGATGGGAACACCGATGTATTGCTTCCAGCTAGATGTTGTGGTGCTCTTGGCCCCCACTCCCGGTGGTGAAGGGGCCCAGAAGGGAGGAAGATGCCCCGAGATCTTGCTTGGGATGGAGCAGAGGAAGCCCTGAAGATCTTTTGCTTATAAAGGGAAGACTGGGAACCGTTTTATCTTTTGCAGCATAGTGTGTAGAGGTCGGAGCACAAGGGACTGTCTTCTTTTCCTAGCAGGGCAGTGTAATGTGAAGGTAGCCTGAGAGGTGAGATGGGAGGGAGGACCTTTCCAGCCACGGGACACTTTATTTTTATTTTTATTTTTATTTTGTTGTTTAGACAGAGTCTCGCGCTGTCACACAGGCTGGGGTACAGTGGTGAGAGCCCTCAGCTCACTGCAACTTCCACCTCCCTGGTTCAAGCAGTTCTCGTGTCTCAGCCTCCTGAGTAGCTAGGATTACAGATGTGTACCATCACGCCCAGCTAATTTCCATATCTTTAGTAGAGATGGGGTTTCACCATGTTGGCCAGGCTGGTCTTGAACTCCTGGCCTTAAGCGATCTGCCTACCTTGGCCTCCCAAAGTGCTGGGATTACAGGTGTGAGCCACTGCGCCCGGCCAGGTGACACCTTTTTAAACAAGCATCATTGCCTGTGCACTAAGGGTTGGAAACTGTAAGGGGTATTTTCATTTCACATTGTCCCTTTTTTTCTTAGCATAGTCCTCTGTGTAGGCAGGTAGGTATTCTATCTCAGTTTTGCAGGTAAGGAAATTGAGGCTCAAAGAGGTTACACAACCTGTGCACACTTGCTCTGATAGTGGCCCAGCCAGGTCCTCCGTCTTCCCCACAAGCCACTGCTGGACCAGGGTCTCTGCTTTTTCTGGGACCCCACACTCAAAAAGGAAAGTTTCCATCTGTTTACTTGTGATCTCTCACCTGAGCTAGAATGTGAGCACCAGGAGGGCAGGAGACTTGGTGGTTTTATTCGTCAATCCAGGCTTACTTTCCACACAGTGGGTTGTAAGTGTTTGTTGCAAAAAATAAATGGATCTTGAGGGCAGACTGGGGTTAGATGCCCCATGAGGAGATCCAACATGAAGTGTGGAGGTGATGCTCATCCAGCATGAGGTGTGGAGATGACAGTCATCCAGCATGAGGTGTGGAGGTGATGGTCGTGGTGGCTTTAACCCTACAGGGAGGACTGGGATTAGGGGCAACTCCCTGGAATCTCTGCTCCTGGACCCTCCCTTTCTCTAGCTGCCCTTCCTGTCTTCCTTCCAACCCTGCTGAGAGTTTGTTTATTCTACATCTCATTGTGAGTTGCCCTTCCGCTCACCCTTATGCCCCTAATTATTTGGGGGTGTCAGTTGACCATCCTTCTTTTCGAAACTCTTGCCTTCCATGAAATCAGCATCTCTTGGTTTTCCACCAGCTCAAGGTCCACTCCTTTCCAGCCTCCATTGAACATAATGGAGCTGTGTCCTGACTTACTTCCTCTTCTTTGTTCTCATCCCCAACCTAGGGAGCCTCACTGAGTTATGTGACTTTCTACAGCCTCCAGTGTCAACCATGCCAAGTTTTGTGTCTTTAGCCCAGACCTCTTTCCTGAACTCCTGGCTTGTGGACCCTTCTGCCTATTCAACATCTCCGCTTTGACATCTGATAGACATCTCAAACTTAAGTCAAAAACAGAATGGTCCATTTCATTCTGCCTCTCTTCTTTCCAAGTCTTTTCTTTTTCATGAGATGATATCTCCATCTACTTGGCCTCTACTTGGTGCTTTCCGAGGAGATGACATCGAGTTGAGGTAGAATGACTAAAATGACGGGCAGTAATGGAGGCCCAAGACCTCCATTTTTGGAGGCTCCATTTTTGGCCCAAGGCCAAAAACCCAAGAGGTTTTCTTGATTTCTCTCTCTCCTCCCACTCAAAATACAAGCAATCCTGTTGGCTTTATCTCTAAATTATATGCAGAATGGGTTCACCTTTTGCCCTCTCTGCAGTCACCACCCCACCCCAGCCTCCACTAGCTTCCTGCTACTGCAATAACCTGTGACTGGTCTCCTTTTCTGCCTGCCACCCTCAGATATACCCTCAGTTCCATGTGTCAGTGAATGAGATCATGTGCCTTCCTCCTTAATGCTCTGCAGGGCTTTGCATTTTAGAATAGAATCTGAAATTCTTACCTGCCCCCCAAGGTCTCTCCTGACTGTCCCTCTCCTCTGACTTCTACTTCCTCTAACTTCTGCCTCCTCCGGGAAGCTCCGGCAACCTTACCTTTTGTTTTGACTAGGAATGTGCCAAGCTCATAGCTGTCTCAGGATCTTTGTGCTTGCTCCTCCTTTTGCTTGGAATTCCCTTTCCATGTTTTTTTTGTGTGTGGTCCATTACTGCCCGTCATTTTAGTCATTCTACCTCAACTCGATGTCATCTCCTCGGAAAGGCCCTCCCTCATTCCCTGGTCATTCTTTTTCTTTTTTTTTTTTGAGACGCAGTCTTGCTCTGTCTCCCAGGCTGGAGCGCAGTGGCGCGATCTTGGCTCACGGCAACCTCTGCCTCCCAGGTTCAAGCGATTCTCCTGCTTCAGCCTCTTGAGTAGCTGGGATTACAGGCACCTGCCACCACACTCGGCTAATGTTTGTATCTTTAGTAGAGATGGGATTTTACTCTCTTGGCCAGGCTGGTCTTGAACTCCTGGCTTCCACTGATCCACCTACCTCAGCCTCCCAAAGTACTGGGGTTACAGGCCTGAACCACTGTGCCCAGCTGGTCATTCTCTTTTAAATTCCCTTATTTTGCTTTCTTTAAATTTCCTTCCTTCCTCCCTCCCTCCCTTCCTCCCTCCCTACCTGCCTGACCTCCCTCCCTCCCTTTCCTCTCCCTCCTCCTCCTCCTCCTCCTTCTTCTTCTCTCTCTCTCTCTCTCCCTCTCCCTCTCTCTTTTTCTCTGTTTTTCTCTCTCTTTCTTTCTTTCTTTCTTTGAGCCTGAGCCTCACTCTGTCGCCCAGGTTGGAGTTGCAATGGTGCGATTTTGCCTCTCTGCAACCTCTGCCTCCTGGGTTCAAGCCATTCTCCTGCCTCAGCCTCCCGAATAGCAGGGATTACAGGTGCACGCCACCACTCCCAACTCATTTTTGTGGTTTTAGTAGAGACGGGGTTTTGCCATGTTGGCCAGGCTGTAACTCCTGGCCTCAGTGATCCGCCCGCCTTGGCCTCCCAAAACGTTGGGGTTACAGGTATGAGGCACTGCGGCCGACCTTATTTATGTATTTATGTGTTTACTATCAATCTTTCCCTCACTAGAATGAAAGCTGCAGGAGAGGGAAGATTCTTTCTTTCCTTCTCAGAGCTGGATTTTAGGGCCTGGCATGTAGTTGGTGTATGAAAATATTTGTTGACTGGCTACTAATGCAGGGACTCAGGTTCTACTCCGGGAGAGGTGGGTATTGTTGGGGATCTGTGTGTGTGTGTTCCTTGGTGTGCACACATGCTGTTGAGTTTGCACAGTACCAGAGTAGGCTCCTTTTAGCCTGCTACGGTGGACCTGTGGCTCCGGCTTGAAGGAACGAGGTGAGACAGCAGGGCTCTCCCTGGCCCTTCATCCCTCAGCGTCTTGCATGGTGTGTTGGGTGGGTAAGTGGGAGAGGCACAAAATGTAAGGGATTATGCAGTTCAAAACCTGTCATTATTCAGGTAAAGAAATGAGACTGAGGCCGGGCGCGGTGGCTCATGCCTGTAATCCCAGCACTTTGGGAGGCCGAGGTGAGCGGATCATGTGGTCAGGAGATCGAGACCATCCTGGCTAACACGGTGAAACCCCATCTCTACTAAAAATACAAAAAAATAGCTGGGCGTGGTGGCAGGCACCTGTAGTTCCAGCTACTTGGGAGGCTGAGGCAGGAGAATGGCATGAACCCAGGAGGTGGAGATTGCAATGAGCCATGACGGCGCCGCTGCGCTCCAGCCTGGGGGATAGAGCAAGACTCTGTCTCAAAAAAAAAAAGGTAATGAGACCGAGAGAGGCACAAAGATTTACCTAGGGTCTTCTTCAGCTTGGAGAAGCAGAGACAGAATTAGGAACCACGTTCTTTAACCCCTATTTAAGTAGTAGAGCTCTACATCTTGGCCCAGGGGCCAAGGGTGGGCTCAGGGACAGATACTGCAGCTACAAATGGGATGAGGGGCAGTTTCCTAGGAGGTAGGAAGGGTGGTTAAAACACCTGGGTCCCCATTGCCTGGGAGGCTTTACAGGATGGGGAGCCTCTCCTTTCTGCCCACAGGCTCATTTGTTATTGGAAAGTCTACCTTGAAGATCCTCTCTGTCAGGAGGTGGCAGAGGGGGATGAAACTGTTGGGGGGTGTGCTTAGATGACAATAGCTGGCCACAGACCATCTTCTGTGAAGGGTGGGTTTGCTAAATTGTGTGTTGGGTGAGGTGTGTGTGTGTGTGTTTGGGGAGTGGGCCAAGGGCAGCCCTGCTCCTCCCCTAAGCACTGGTTCTCAGTCTTTGGAAGGTGGCCTCAGAATCACAGGGAGCTTGTGAAATCCAGATGCCCGGGTGCTAGCCACAGAGCTCCTGACTCAGTGGGGCCTGTGAGTCACAAATGCACCAGAGGTCAAGCGCCTTTTCTCTAAACCAGTGACTTCCTCCTCTGAGTGCATTGCACACCACTGCTAGAATGGGAGATGGGGCCGACGAATACGTATTTTTATCTTTACTACATTCTAATGTGTTAGAAACGTTCAAAACCAATGTAGGTGTTATCATTTAGGATAAATCTAGATAGGTATTGAAAAATGTAAAAGGTGAGTCAATAAGGATTTAAACAGATTCATTATTTAAGAATTAAGGGATTTAGGCCCAGCGTGGTGGCTCATGCCTGTAATCCCAGCATTTGGGGAGGCCAAAGCGGGCGGATCACCTGAGGCCGGGAGTTTGAGACCATCCTGGCCAACATGGCAAAACCCCGTCTCTACTAAAAAATACAAAAAATAATTAGCCGGGTGTGGTGGCAGGCGCCTGTAATCCCAGCTACTCTGAGGAGGCTGAGGCAGGAGAATCGCTTGAACCTGCAAGGCAGAGGCTGCAGTGAGCTGAGATCATGCCACTGCACTCCAGTGGGTGACAGAGTGAAACTCCGTCTTAAAAAAAAAGCATTAAGGAATTTAAAGAAAAAATTAATTAAACGTCCGTAGTAGAGGTGGTACTGTTAATATAACCAAAACGAGATAGGAAACTGAAGTTTGGTAAACCCATCTCAATATAAAAGTGAAATACATATTTAAAGAATATGAGTTTAAAGAGCACTCATATGCTTGCCTGCTGGGGATAGGGAGTTCCACTGTCTGGAACCACAGCTCAGTGGTGCAGATGGGCTCTTGGCTCAGGGCAGCACCCCAGGAATTAACAGGAGAGGCTGGGCTGGGTGTGGCTGGGGCAGGGCTGTTGGGGAGGCTGAACTGCAGCCTCTGGTCGTGCATCCCCCAGCTGGCCTGCCCCTCTGCTGCTGGCTGTGCTCCCTGGCTGGCTGCGCTCCCCCGGCCTGGCCCTCACCCAGGGAGGAGGAGGGGAGGAGATGAAGAAGCCAGAGTGTCCCCCAGGGCCAGGAGCCGAGGGCTGGGAGGATGACTTAACTGAGGTTTTGGAGAAGGCCAAGTGTTGTTAAATCCCGCCTCCCTCTCCCTTGGGCAGCTGTTTACCATTTACTCCTTGGCCATCAAGGCTGCTCTCAGCCGGCCTGGGAGACCCACTGGGGCTGGCGCTGGAGCACGTGTTGAGCTCAGGCTCTCCAGGGCCAGCCCAGGCCTGGGATCAATTTCTAGCTCCCGAATCTCTCTCAGGTCTTGTGTGGTCTCAGCTCTCAGTGCAGGGGATGGGGCAGGGAGACGGAAAGGGCTGGGTTTCCTGAATCCCCATTCCCCACCTTGTGCACATTTTAGTTCAGGGGCTGTAGCCCCCGTGCCAGGCAAGGATTGTGAGGGGTCTTGGTAGGTGAGGTTTGTGTTTAGAATCCCCTACCTCCTTCTTCCCAGTGGGGACTCACCTTCCCGACTGGAGGGACAGGAGCCTTAGGGTGGATGGCAGGACAGTGACTGTCTTGGAAGGGGTGTGCGTCCAGTTAGCCTGCTGCAGATGGCAGTGGCTGTCCCTGTGCCGAGCCCTGACCCCATCATCTCCCTCATGATGAAAACACAGTGCAGGCTGCCTCCTTGGCGAGGTGCTTGGCAGAGCCTCAGAGCCCAGGCCCGCTCCTGGGGGCCTTTCTCCCATCATCCGGCCCACTTGAACCCGGTTCCTACCAGGAGGATTAGAGGGGGCATCTTCCTGGTAACCAGGTAGGAGCTGCGTTTCTCGTTATTTTGTTTCCTAGGAAATTTACCAAGTTTTGGCCCAGGAGTTTACATGTTCTGCCCCCTAGCAAAAGCTTTCACTATTCAAGCTCCAAATGGAAGCCACGGAGGCTATAATTACACCAGCACTAGCACAGGAACCTGCTGAGAGGAGTGGGAACGGAGCACCTGGGGAACCTGGGGGCAGCCGCAGTCCTAAATTAGCTGCCATTCCGCTTGCAGTTGCTAACCTCTTCTCTGGGGTCCCTCCTGTTGTCTCTCCTCCACCTTGGCCCCAGGCCGCTCCACTCCTCCAGCCAGCAGCCAGCCAGCCTCTGACAGGTGCATCTCATGGCTGGCTTGGGAGAACCTGTCCCTTAGAGGCAGTGTCCCCACAATAGCCCTTGTGTTGACAGGGATCCTGGAGTCCTTCTGGCCTGGGCAGAATGGTTTGGTAGCAGCTCAAGGAATTGCCTGAGAGGCCACATGCCCCAACGTTGCTGAAGGCCCTTGTCTTGGCAGTCCTTGCCTTGGTTTCCATGTTCAGTCATATTGAATTGCTTGCAGTTCCTCCCAGCGGTTGCCCCTGCTCCCCTCTGTGCCTGGGATCCTTTTACTGCTGTCTTCACTTCCTCTGAGTCCTCCTGTAGGTTTCAGCAGAGATACCACTGCTTCCAGGACCCACCCCCCCACCCTAAGTCTGGACAGGATGCTTTTCTCTCTACACCTGACTTCCCTGACACAGAACTCACATTGGCATGGGCTGGTCCTCTGTCCCTAGCTGTGTCTCTGGCAGGGTTGTAGGCTTAGTGTCTGAGGAAGTGCCTGGCACATAGTGGGTCCCCATTAACTATATATTAATGGATTGATTGGGAAAACAATTCCCTTGATTCTCTTTCTGCCTTAATTTCCCCCAGCCTCCATTTTTTTTTTTTTTTTTTTTTTTTTAGTAAAAGGCTTATTTCTTTAAGAGTGGTTTTAGGTTCATAGCAAAATTGAGAGGAAGGTACAGAGTTTCCATCTACCTGCTACTCCTCCCCA
The DNA here is from genome assembly GCF_000951035.1 of Colobus angolensis palliatus. Lineage (NCBI taxonomy): Eukaryota > Metazoa > Chordata > Mammalia > Primates > Cercopithecidae > Colobus > Colobus angolensis. The sequence goes on along the minus strand of NW_012114977.1, from coordinate 2,951,044 downwards.
GGCACAGCCTCCCCAGCTATCAGTATCCCTCTATAGAGGGAGGCATTTGTTACAATTCTTGAACCTACATTGACACATCATTATGAGGCAATGCCTAGAGTTTACATTAGAGTTCACTCTTGGTGTCATACATTCTTTGGGTTTGGGCAAACGTCTAATGGCATGCATCCTCCATTACAGTATCATACAGAGTGGTTTCATTGCCCTAAAAATGCTCCATGCTCTGCCTCTTCCTCCCCTACTCCCCACTGACTCCTGGGAGCCACTGATCTCCCTGTTTTCCCTTTTTCAGAGTGTCATACCGTTAGAATCATAGGGTATGATATATGTCTCCTTTCATGTAAGTTTCCTCCATGTCCTTTCATGATTTGATAGCTCATTTCCTTTTATCACAGAATAAGATTCTTCTGTCTGGGTGTACCTTCCCCTCTTTTATTTTTACAACGAGAGGGCACTTTTCTCTTTCTGCCTTTAAAGGGCTATTGTTGGCCAGGCGCAGTGGCTCATGCCTGTCATCCCAGCACTTTGGGAGGCCGAGGTGGGTGGATCACCTGAGGTCATGAGTTCAAGACCAGTCTGGCCAACATGGTGAAACCCCATCTCTTCTAAAAATAGAAAAATTAGCCGGACGTGGTGGCAGGTCCCTGTAATCTAAGCTACTCAGGAGGCAGAGGCAGGAGAATCACTTGAACCCAGGAGGCAGAGGTTGCAGTGAGCCAAGATCGTGGCATTGCACTCCAGCCTGGGCGACAAGAGCAAAACTCTGACTCAAAAAAAAAGAGACTGTTGTTGGCCAGACAGAGGGTTGGGGTGAATGGCTTAGTCTTCGTTGATCATCCCCCAAGTTTCAGGTCTGGGCTGAGCCCCACGTGGTCCTGTGTCGATCACTGTTGTCTACTCTGTACCATTTTGCTTGCTTAATAATATTAGCCAACATTTTTTGAGCACTTACTGTAAAATAGACACTGGCCTAAATACACTTATTCCATCAGCCCTTCAATACCTATTGCATAGCACCTGCGTGTCAAACACTGGGTACTAGGGACACAGCACTGAGCACAGCCCTGCCTTCCTGGAGCTTGTGTTTGATGCAAACAAACAAATTAGTAAGTAAGTACATACCATGGCAGACAGTGATGAGTGCTGTGGGGAAAACAGATCAGAGTAGAGGGTACATGGAATGTGCATGGGGTGTTGTTACTATGTGTGGGGTGGTCAGGAAGGACTCACATACTAGATAACATTTGAACAGAGTCTTGAAGTAGATGAGGAGAGTGGTTGTATGGCTGTGGTTGGAAGGGAGAGACTTCCAGGCCAAGGGGAGAGTAAGTGCAAAGGCTCTGTGGCCAGGCCATGGTGGGAGTGTTCCAGGAATATCCAGGAGGCTGGGTTGACTGGAATGGAGTAAAATGAGCCAGGAGAAAGGTATAGGAGGTGAGGCCATATACAGCCTTGCTGGCTGATGGAAATATGGTATGCATCACATATATAATTCTACATTTGCTTGTAATCACAAAAAAGAAACAGGTGAAGTTATTTTTATTACTACATTTGTTTAACATCATAGATCAAAAATACCCCTTCAATGTGTAATCAAAGTAAAAAATTATGAGATACTTTACATTATTGTTTTCTTTCTTTTCTTTTCTTTCTTTCTTTCTTTTTTTTTTGAGACAGCATTTCCCTTTGTTGCCCACGCTGGAATGCAGTGGTGTGCTCTTGGCTCACTGCAACCTCTGCCTCCTGGGTTCAAGCGACAAGTGATTCTCCTGCCTCAGTCTCCCATGTAGCTGGGTGTAGCCTACCACGTGTCACCATGCGCAGCTAATTTTTGTATTTTTAGTAGAGATGGGGTTTTGCCATGTTGGCCAGACTGGTCTCGAACTCCTGACCTCAGATGATCTGCCTGCCTTGGCCTCCCAAAGTGCTGGGATTATAGGCGTGAGCCACCGTGCCCAGTCTACATTATTTTTTTCTTATTACATTTTCAAAATCTGGTATGTGTTTCAGGGCCTTGTGTGAACGTGTGAAATGCCCTAGCCACATTTCGGATTCAGCAGCCGTGTGTGGTGAGCGGACAGCATTTCAGAAAGCACAAATTGTTCTGCCACAGCAAATCAGACATCGTAGGCCATGCTGAAGTCCCCGAATGAGCTGGGGAATCCACGGGGGGTTTTGGAGCCTAGGAGCGATGGCTCTCTGCTGTAGGTTCTGGAAGGTTCTCTCCGGCTGCTGTGATGAGAGAAGATTGTCATGGGTTGGGGTATGGGGGCACAGGGCAGAGCAGGAGGCTGGGAGAAGGAGGCTGTTAACAGGCACAGTGTCAGTGGCTCGGATCCAGGTGGCAGCAGTGGTGGTGGTGAGAAGTGGCTGGATTCTGGTTGTATTTTGAAGGTGTAGCTGCCAGGGTTTGGCAGTGTGTGAATGAGAGAGGAGTCAAGGAGGCGCCGGGAGTCTTGGCACTGGCAACTGGAAGGATGCAGTTGTTTCCAGCAGGATGAGGAAGGCTGTCAGAGGTGGAGGGAAGCTCCAGGTTTTGGGGGGAAATATGAGGTTGGGTTTGGATGTGTTAAGTGTGAGATTTGGGTATTAGGCTTGCAATTGGAAGTGTTGAGTTGGCAGATAAACAGAGAAGTCTGGGGCTCAGGGCAGGGTCTCATCCAGGAGTTGGAATCTGGGGGTTGGAAGCACAGTGATGGTGTTTCAGGCCATGAGATGAGCCGAGAGTCCCAGGGAGAAGATACATGTAGAAAAAAGGAGGCTGAGTCCTGGGTGTGGAAGATGGGACCAGCAAAGCAGGCTGTGCAGGAGACTGTGGGGAGGTGGCAGGGAGCCCGGCAGAGAGTGGAAGGAGACAGGAGGGAGGAATCGGCTGTGTCCAGTGCTGCCGATGGGCTGAGGGAGATGAGGCCCGTGGATTCCTGAGCATCCATCAGACAGGCGGGGCCAAACGCCCGGCTGAAGTGAGTCCAAGAGAGAATGGGAGGACAGCAGGGGACAGCTGGTGTAGACAACTTGATTGAGGGGTTTTGCTTTAAAGGGGAGCAGAAAAATGGAGTGGTAGCTTAAGAGGGGTATGGTCACGAAGAGGTCTTTTTTAAATTGAAGATGGGTGATGTAATAGCTGATGGGAATGGTCTAGAAGACAGCAAAATCATGACGTAGGGGAGAGAGAAAAAAACGAGCTGTTTCATTCTTGCTCACGAAGGCCCTGTGTGGTAGATACCAATTTGCGGACAAGGAAAGTGAGGCAAAGGTTCAGCCATTTGTCCCAGGTCACACAGCCAGTAAGTATCACGGCCAGGAGTTGAATGGTGATGGCTGACCTCTAGAACACTGCCAGCCTTGGCCATTGTGCTCTTCTGCCTCTTGGTTTGCTGGCTGGAGTTGTGAGCTTTTCCAGAGTGGGCCCTCCTCTTGCACTTTTATATCTAACACGGCACCTGGCAGAGGGCTGTGCAGAGGTAGGACCTGATCAATCTTTAATGGGCAAGTGATTAGAACACCAGGAACTGTGTGCTGGAAGTGCTCAGTCGCTTGGCCCCTGTGAGAGGGACCCGTGGCCTGAGCCTGCCTCACCCTGGGTCCTTCCCACCACTTTGCGGGGCCTTGCGTGGAGAGAGTGGTGCTCAGGAAATACTGGAAAGCATTTGTAGGGTGGATGAAGAACGGATGAGGAGCTTACATCGACGGTTCTCGCTGGCATAACTGCACTTCTGGGTGTGACTCGGGTTCCTGTGCTGGGCAACCTCGGGCGGGCCCCTTGCCCACACAGTGCTTCAGTTTCCTTATCTGTAAAATAACAAGGTTGGGTGAGGTGATCTCCCATTTGGCTCTCACCAGAATGCCTCAGGAGGGCATGTGTGTGCTGTCTGTACCCAGGCTGCTGACGATCCCATCATGAGCATTGTCTGACCCCAAATGCCAGTGTCCTGCTGGTGGGTGCATAGGGGCCCCCTCGTTGTATGACGCTGAGCCAGTCACTTTATTTCCCATATTTGTAAACAGGGCCATACACACCTAGTTGCTTGCCTTTTAGGCTTGTGATGAGTTTTAAGTCCACTGTTGTCCTAGGTTGCCATGGTACAGCTCACCCTGCACCAGGCGCTTCCTAAGCACTCCCTCAACCTGTATATTAACTCCTTTACTCCTCACCACAGCTTTAGGAGGTAGGTCCTGTGAAATGATCCCCATTTCACAAAGGGGGAAACTGAGGCACATGGCCTCTGACCAGCACTCCTGTTCCTCCTCCAGGGACAGGGGCAGACCCGGTGGTCAGCGCCAAGAGCAACCATTGCCTGGATGCTGCCAAGGCCTGCAACCTGAACGACAACTGCAAGAAGCTGCGCTCCTCCTACATCTCCATCTGCAACCGCGAGATCTCGCCCACTGAGCGCTGCAACCGCCGCAAGTGCCACAAGGCCCTGCGCCAGTTCTTTGACCGGGTGCCCAGCGAGTACACCTACCGCATGCTCTTCTGCTCCTGCCAAGACCAGGCGTGTGCTGAGCGCCGCCGGCAAACCATCCTGCCCAGCTGCTCCTACGAGGACAAGGAGAAGCCCAACTGCCTGGACCTGCGCGGTGTGTGCCGGACTGACCACCTGTGCCGGTGAGTGCCGCGGCAGCCCCGGGGGTGCTGGCAGGAGGGGGCTTGCATTGCTGGGCTGTGGTTTGCTTTCTCTGCATTCCTTGGGGTGCATTGAATTATGACCCTGAGTCCAGCAGAGAGGCTGTCAAAAAGGGTAAAACTGACTTGGACATGTGCAAAGTGAATTTTGCATTTCATTCATCCATGCATCCATCCATCTACTTTGTTCATTCGTTCATTCATCCACTCAGAACAGGTGTATCTTTTGCTTACTCTCGGCTCAGCTGGGGAAACCAAAACGAACAACCCAAGGAGCTTATAATTTAAAACCATAGACTCCTTGAGCCTTGGAATAAGAGACCTGTGGGTGCAGTGGCTCATGCCTGTAATCCCAGCGACTCAGGAGGCTGAGGCAGGAGGATCACTTGAGGCCAGGAGTTTGAGACTGTCCTGGGCAACATAGCAAGACTCAGTCTCTACATATATATGTGTGTGTGTGTGTGTGTGTGTGTGTGTATACAGACTCATACATATATACACACATATATATACTTATATATATTATATAGAGCTAAGTTTCAGCTCAGTATAACCATGTATCCCCCCAAAACTACCTTCCTAATAATGAGCCTACACTTGTTAAGCACTTACTGTATTCCAGGCTCTGCACTAAGCTTTGGACATATGTTATGTCATCTAATGTTCACAATAACCCTGTGACGTGGGTTTTTTTACTCCTGTTTTATAGGTGAAGGGACAGAAGGTCAGGAAAATTTTGTAAACTTGCTCAAGGTTACACAGCTAATAAGTGGTAAAGTCAGGATTCAAAGCTAGGACTGTCCGACTCCAGGACCCATTCCTTACCCCGACACTAGACTGGATCGGACCTGAATACAGAGTGAGCTGGCTTTATATATATATACACACACACACACACACACACACACATACATATATACATATATGGCCTTTAGACAATTGTCCTACTTCTAAAGAAAGTTTCTGTCTAATATCCCAACATATGTCACGTGGCTATCAGGAAAGGTGCTCTCATAAAACAAAGAGGGAGCTCACTCTGTATTGACATATAATCCAGTCTCAGTGGATCATATGAGTGAGGAATGGGTCGGGGTGAGGAATGGGTCCTGGAGTCGGACAGTCCTAGCTTTGAATCCTGACTTTACCACTCATTAGCTGTGTAATCTTGAGCAAGTTTATAAAATTTTCCTGACCCTCTGTCCCTTCACCTATAAAACAGGAGTAAAAATACTCACGTCACAGGGTTATTGTGAACATTAGATGACATAACGTATGTCCAAAGCTTAGCGCAGAGCCTGGAATACAGTAAGTGCTTAACACGTGTAGGCTCATTATTAGGAAAGTAGTTGTTTTTTTTTTTTGGGGGGGGTGCATGGTTATACTAAGTTGAAATTTGGCGTTATGTAATTCTCATGTTTGTCTTTTTTCTTTGCTAAGTATTTATTGAGACTCGGTTGTGTGCAGCTCTTGATCCTAAGGCCTGAGGATACAGGGGAAACAGACAAAGAGGGAGGTGATCCCAATTCAGTGGGATGAGGCTGTGGGCTCCCAGAGGAGAGAGCACAGGAGAGGGGCATCTGCCACATCCTGCATGTCCTGGGGAGGGGAGGAGGCCTTGAGCTGAGCCTTGAGAAACAAGAAGGAGAAAGCTGGGGAAGAAGGCTGTTGGAAAAGCATGGCACAGGGTGGAAGTGGGAGAGGACCTGGGCTCTGAGGAGCTGCAGGTGTTGGGCATGGGTAGAGTGGGCCATGATGGGAGTGAGGGGGAGGCTGCTGGAGAAATGGGGATAGAAGTGGGTGCAGGTGTTTATAGATTGCCTGTTGTGTTCTAGACATTGTTCTAGAGGCTTTATGTCTCATTTAATCCTTGCAACAAAACTGAGGTAGGTACTATTATCTTTATCTGTCAATGAGGAAACATCTGGCAAGTTACAGAGAAAGTAACTTGCTGAAGGTCACACAGCCATACATTTCAGAGTCAGATTCCAGCTAAACTGCTTCTTTCCAGTATTATTGAGTGCTCCAGACTAAGACAGTGAGTGTGGGTATGGAGAAAACTGGATTATTTCAGAGGAAATTGGGAAGTGGCCTTGATGGGACTAGGTGACTGGCTGAAAGTCACCTGGAGATAGAACCCTGGTGGCAAGAACTATTTCTGTTTTGTTTACTCCACACCCTGTCCTGCATGTAGATCCTGGCATGTGGTGAGCATTCCATAAGGTTACTTGAATGGATAAATGGATGGTATCTACCATGTTTCCTAGTCGAGTAACTCTGGGGAGATGGAGCCATTCAGTCGGGGTGGTGTTGGACATGCAGCATTTGAGGGACCTGGAGGACTATTGCCAACTTCATGGCAACACCTAGGGGGCACTTGGACTTGTGGATTTTGACCTCAGTAATGAGGCTGGAAAGAAGAGATGGGTTTGGGAGTTATTAGGTAATTTACTGGTGATCAAAGCCACAGCAGTAAATGAGATGGCCTAGGAGGGGTTGCTAGAGCTCAGGAGGGAGTCTGGGCTGGAGATGCCTGAAGATTTGGGCATCCTCGGTGTTTAAGTGATAAGGCTTGGAGCAAACAGTGGAAGCAGAAATCTACTGGGAACACCAGTGCTTAAGGGTGGGGCAAAGGAAGAGGGATGTGAGACTGGAAGGGAAGGGGATTTCAGAGGGAGGAGGTGACCGAGCTGTGGTGTCTCACAGAGTGTGTATACCTGTGTGTGCATGTGTGCATGCATATGTGTATGCCTGTGTGCATGTGCATGTTTACGTGTGTTTGTGTGGTGGAAGATGGACTGCAGTGGGCCCAGGCCTGGCAGGGAGGCAGAAGTAGAGGCATTGGGCACAAGCTACCTTCTTCAGAAGGAACCAGGGCCAGGGCCAGGGGCTGCAGAGAGACAGGAGATGGGGAGGGAGAGCCGGGGCCCTGTGCACACTGAAGGGGAAGTGCTACTTTGTGTAGTTTGCAGAACAAGCTCTCCTGGGGTTTGGAGAAGGGCCTGATCCCAGAGCTAGCTGCAGGGCTCAGGGAAAGCTCTGTGAAGAAGGTGGGTTTTTGTCTTTTGCTTACTTAAAAAAAATACATCTTATTGCCTACACAAACCAATTGAGGCGATTGAAGATGAAACTATGCATACCACAATGAGGAGGGCCAGCCTTAGAGAGGAGGAGGGAGCAGATGTGGCCACGCTGCCATTTGCCATCGCGACTGAACTTGAGCTCCGAGCTTCTTTGTTGCTGGGATAAAGAGGAGGCTTGATGGGTCACATAACCCCCCAATCAGGATAGATGGGGTCATGATCTGAGACACATTCGCTGCTTCTTCTGAATGCTGAAATGACCTTTGGGGGCTGCATCCTACACAGCTGCATGGAATGATGGAACGGACGGGAACTGGACCTTGAAGGAACTGGAAAAGACCAGCATGAATCCAAGCCCAGGACCCAAGCATAGGAATGGGCCAGGTGCACTCAAAAGCTGGAGGACTGCAGGGGGCCTGGCGACGGGGCCTGGAATCAAGCCGCTCAGGTGTCCGAACTAGGCGTCTTGGGCAGAGGAGTGACTGGGACACTGCACCCATTTTATTAGTATTGCTTTAAGGAAGGATGGATAATACGACAATGTAGTGGACAGCTCCTATGGGGTCTGCAGCCCTGAGATGGGGGAATTTGGAGCAGGGTGATTTGTGGCTTGGAGAATGTCTGTGTCTGTTTAAAGAACGTCTGTGTCTGTTTAAAGAACTAGAAGCATTTTTTCTTTTCTTTCTTTCTTTCTTTTTTTTTTTTTCTTTTCTGGAGGTGGGGGGAAGCTAGGGAACAGGGGAATCGAGTGATACACTTCACACGGTGGAACCCGAAAGGGCATTTAAATAGCACTAAGTATTGGGAGGGTCAGGACTGAGGAATCCCGGGAGCTGAGGGCTGACAGTTTCTGAAGTGTGCTGAGCCAAGCAGATGAGCTTCTTGCACTGGGAAATAAATTTAAACAATGGCGACTCTAGGGCCCACAGACAGTGCTGTGTCTGGATTATTGAATTAGGTACATGGCTCACTTTAGGAGGCCTGGGATCCTGAGTAGGAAATTCTGATTGCTCCAGGATGTGACTGGGTGAGCTCCTGGTCTTGAAGCAGGGCGTTCTTCCGATCCATCTCTCCCTATCTCCCACCAACACACCCATCTGCATGCAAATTTCAATATGGTCCTGAAGAGGTAGGGAAGGAATGAGGGCGGAACCTGCATTAGGAAAAGTCTGGCAGGAGCATGGAGAAGTGTCCTTTAGGGAACCTTGCGCATGATGGAGAGTTGAGGTTTGGGGCGGGGTGCATTGAGACATGCATCCAGAGCCACAGAGACTGAGACGCACAGACACTGCAGGTGGTGGATGGAGGTGGCTGTGGTGGTGCCCCAGAGTCAGGGGACCTACCTTTACTCTTCACCTGCCTCGGCCTCCTGCGTGGTCCTCGGTGGGCCGTTTCACTCCTCATGCCCTGGGGGGTCTTCATCTATCAAATGAGGATCCTGAACCAGGTCATCTGTAGGGACCCCGAGGTCTTATAAGTCTATGGTTCTGATTCTGTTGAAGCAGTTTTCCTGTCTGCCTTCTCCCTCTGCTCCTGCCATCTCCACGGGAGGTTATTTTACTGGAGAGATGAGCTGTTGGTATAAGGGGAAGTGGCCCAGCCAACCTCATCAGGGTGTATGGTGTGGGAGAAGGTATTTGAAGGGCCTGGAAGGAGAGGAGTGGCTTCTTTCCACATTGTTGCAGGCCTGACTTGCTGACCCAAGCATTGCTTTCCCCAGAATCCACAAAAGTGCTCAGGTGTCCTATGGATGCCTGTTATCAGCATCAGAGGTGACAGGTGGCTCAAGAGGGGCCCCTGGAGAGCAGGAAGCTGGGTCGTGGCTCTCGACTATGCCTGGGAAGGGATGCACTTCTTCTTTTCCCTGGTTTGACTTCCTTCAGGTTTCTGCCCTCCAGGATGGGGACCGCAGGTGGAAATCTTCATTCTGAAAATGGAGAGCCCAATGCCAGGGTGTTTTCAGCAGGAATTGCAGGACCCCCAGCCTGCCTTTGCTGGTACTTTAATGAATGAAGCCAGCCTTGATGGGTGTCCTGGGAAAACCTCTCTGGGCTTGCAACTCTGAAAGTGAGGCTCCAGCTCTTGGCCATCTCCTAGGAACATGCCCATGCTGCAGTGCTATGGCACCTAGCCCTGATGCAGCCATGCCTGCTTGGCCCCTGTGGTCCCTCCTCCTACCGAGAGAGTTGGCCTAGAGATGCCCAGGCTTCCTGCGGGGTGAATCTTGGCCCAGGATTCTTGGGGGAGGCTCTTCCAGAGCCCACCTCACCTGGCACTACATGAAAGAAAGTGCATCGATTTGCTGTGCGGCATACCGTGTGGCAGGCCTCGTCCATCACCCGTGTGAGATTTAGCAGGCTCTGCATGCTGTCTTATTAAATGTCACCAGCGATAAAATGTTGGAGGTTTCCTTTGATCTAGGGTTTAAAGATGCATTGGTTAAACAAGGATATCTGCTTGCTGGGCCTCGGGGTTTTGGGAAGCACTTCTGAATCCCCCCATCATCCTTTGAACTTGGACCAGTTTGGGGTCAGTGGCTGAGGATGGAGCCTCTGGGAGTGGAAGCTTTGGGCTCTACTGACAGTTCCACCTGGCTTTGAAGTTGCATCTCAGGAACCTTGGCTCTGTCTTTGGTTTTTGTCTGGTTCATATCCCACGAACCTTAGGGCTGTGGGCTTAAGCTAAGTGAGCATCTAGGGATAGACCAGGAGAGACGTTTCCTTTAAAAAACTTCTGATAAGGAGCCTGGAAAGCCTGGAGAACTTCTTGGAATGCATCCATGGCATTTGGCTGGATTGACTCTAGCCCCCACAGTGGGCCAAGATCTACGTTTTAAAAACACAGTCTTTCAGTTTTTACCCTCTCAGCTTAACAGCCATTGCAAAGATGGTCTCAGATTGTGTGTGCATGTGTGCGTGTGTGTGGTGGTTGGGGGGTCATGGGAGGATGATGCTGTTGTTTTCTAAACTGTGTCCCTACCAGGCCTCATTTGGAAGCGGTCCTCTGAAATGCCCTGTTCCTCTTAGTCTGCCAAGAGAACATAAATAACTCCTTACTGGCTCAGTGCCATCTCCTGGGCTGTAATTTCACCTCTGGGTGCTGAGGATGTGTATAAATAGATTCCAGCCTGGAGCTACCCTGGCAACCTAGGCCCTTTCCTGAAATGGACACTGCCCTTGTCAGAGAGGCTTGTTGGGAAGCAGAGGAAGTTGGGCTCACCTCCCTCAAGGCTGTCGTCAGCGGGTGGGAAGGAGTCCCTTCCACACACTCTCCTTCTTGCCCAGCATAGGGGGTGTTCAGTATCTTCAGGCAGTGTGGACGAACAGGTCTGGCTTTCATTCTTGGCTCCTTGGGACTGTCCCTCAGCTTAATGGCTTCCCATAGGATCTGTTGGCTGATGCTTTTAGCAGATCATGTCTAAACGTCAGCAAATGATTACTTGAGCAGGGGTAGGTGGACTGTGATGCTTCCAAGCCTTCCCTCCCTTTAAAGGAGAGGTCGTTGAATATCTTGAAATTATACAGAAAGTTTTGTGTGTATTTTCTAGAAGGAAGTTTGTTGCATTCATTAGATTCTCTAAGGGTTCCTTGATCTCCCAAAGCATAGGAACCTCTTCCTTCTCCAGATGACCAACTTGGATTGGCTCCCTAAAGAAGGATTTTGAGTCTGGCTCCTGGCTCAGTAGCAAAGAGGGCTGTGATTGATTAGTGATGCCTGCCACAGGCATAGGAGGGGCAGCGTGAATGCTCCACGGAACCCAGCCAGTCCTTCCTAGGGCCAGCAGATTACCAACAGCAGGAGGAGTGGGGGGGTCCTGTGACCATTTCTTTATTAATTTAGAGACTTTATATAATTTAAAGACCAATAACTACTCTTTATTGGTCATCCACTTTGGGCCAGGCATTATGTTTGACTGGGAGAGTTAATGAAGTAGGTAGAGGTCCTTGTCCTTGTGGCACTTAGAGCCTAAGGGGAGAACTCTGTGTCTATTGCATCTGCTGTGGGAGAGGAGCCCCACTACCATTGCAGCTACAAGTGTGTAGATGATAGCTTTTTACTCAGGTTCTATTGAAATTCCAATTCTACTAAGTCTTCCCTGGGTCACCCTGCTGGCATTGCAGAGCAGCCCTTTCTTAGGGGAGATGAGTCACAGAGAAGTAAAATCTCACCCGGGGTCCACCTGGCCTGGAGCAGTGTCCAGAGTCCAACAGCCACATCCAGCCCCAGAGCAAAGCTGTGCAGAGGAGTGTGGGGGAAAACGGCCACCCCCTTCCTGAAGAACCTAACTGCAAGGAGCCGAGACCCTGAGATCCAGCTTCCCTTTGGGGATCCCATGTGGCTGCTATTGCTGGTCTCAGTAGGGGCTCTGCTCACTCTTTAACTCTGGGCCAAGGGTCCCGGAATGACCCTTCCTGGAATTTCCTTCAACATGTTGAGACAAGGCTGGAATGCTGGATATTACTTTACTAAAACCTCTGGGGAAATAAACACAGAGAGAAGCTCCAAACCAGAGCTCTAGTTTACAAGATAGGGTTCATGCATTGCCCTGCTGTGGCTGCTACCGCTTGGCAGGGCTGCATAGAGCCTTGACCTTAACTTTACAGGGTTCTCTCAAGGCATCTGGGCTGCAGAGGCTCACACCCCAGGTAGATGAGATGCGGATCCTGTTTGGCTAAGGCTCCCACTTGTGGAGTTTGCTTGAGGACCCAGGCATCTCTGAGTGGCTGGGGAGGAGTGACCCATTTGTGACGTGTCACTTATGCAGGGAGTATCCGAATGCAAGCCAGCATTGTTTGTTCATACCAGAGGCCTCACCTACAACTGGGTGTGTGTTTGTTCACACAGGGGCAGACACACTTTCAGCCATCCTGGTCTTGCATTGTTCACACTGGCTCCCTGAGTGTTTCTGCTTTCACTCACTGGCATGGACTGTCTCCTTGCCTGGTATCTTAGTCAGTACAGGCTGCTGTAGTGGAATACCATAGACTGGGTGGCTTCAACAGCAAACATTTACTTCTCACATTTCTGGAGGCTGGAGATCTGAGATCCTGGCTGGGTTTTGATGGCACCTTGATCTATAAAGGCCCCATGGTGAGGGCCTTTTTTTCCTGGTTATGTCCTCTTACGGTCTTTATTGATGTGTGCACGCAGAGGCAGAGGAGAGAAAGAGAGAGAGATCAATCTGGTGTCTGTTCCTCTTCTTATAAAGCCACTAATCCCATCATGAGGGCCCCACCCCATGACCTCATCTAACCCTAATCACCTCCCGAAGGCCCCATCTCCAAATACCATCTACACTGTAGATTAGGGGTTTAACATATGAATTTTGGGGAGACACAAACACTACGTTCATAACATCTAGACTGACTTCCCTTCCATCAAGCCTGTTTGGCTCCCATCCTGTATCTCCCCTTGCCCCTGGTTTTCCAGACACTCTCTAGAACTTGTCTGTAGCCTTCCTATGACATCACGTGACTTCCCTTTAATATTTTTCTTCCCAATCAGGCCTCTGTTTTTTAATATTCTCATTTTATATTACTACCTCATTGGCTTCTTTCTTTCTTTCTTCCTTTTTTTTTTTTTTTTTGCTTTTTCTTTGAGATGGAGTCTTGTTCTGTCACCCAGGCTGGAGTGCAGTGGCATGATCTTGGCTCACTGCAACCTCCGCCTCCCAGGTTCAAGTGATTCTCCTGCGTCAGCCTTCTGAGTAGCTGGGACCACAGGTGTGCACCACCACACCCGGCTAATTTTTGTATTTGTAGTAGAGATGGGCTTTCACCATATTGGGCAGGTTGGTCTCGAACTCCTGACCTCGTGATCTGCCCGCCTCAGCCTCCCAAAGTGCTGGGATTACAGGCGTGAGCCGTTGCGCTTGGCCAGCTTATTTCTTTAACAACTATTTGCTCTGTGCCTACTCTGTGCCAGGCACCATGCTAGACATTGACTGCCCCCTGGAGAACACAGTGTTGGTGGTCTCTGCTCATTTGGAGCTGACAGTCTGATGGAGGAGGCAGATGGTGAGCAAGCAGACAGACAAGCATCTAGATAATGCTGCTGACATGAGCAGGATGCAGAAAGAGAGAATAACAGGGGCAGAGAGGGGCAATCTGCTTGGCCAGGAAAAGTTTATCTGCAAGACGACATTTAAACTGAGACCTGAGGAATGGGAAGCCTGGTGTCAGATCAAGGGGAGAAAGAGCATCACATGCAGAGGGCATAGCATGTGCAGAAGTTTGCAGGAGGGAAAGGGGGGAAGGGTGTGGCTGGGCAGCAGGGCTCGGAGACAGAGGCACAGGTTGAGATTGGGAGGCAGGCAGGGGCCAGATCACTCAGGGCCCTGCAGGCCACAGCAAGGAGTTTGGACTTCTGAGTACAGTTGGAGAGGAGCTTCTGAAGCCAAGCAGTGCATTGTGAAAATTGTGATAAGAAAGATGACTCTGGCTGCTGTGTGGAGAATTAAGGGAAGAGGCAAGGACAACTGCAGAGAGGCCAGGGAGGAGGTTGTTTTAGCATCACTGGATCAGAGATGATGGCCACTCAGCCCAGGGTGGTGGCCAGGTGGAGAGAGATAAGTGGATAAATTGGAGATATTTCAGAGGTAGAAATGATACATCTGGTCTGTGGCCTGAGGGTGATGGAGGAGCTCGAGGATGACTCACGGGCTTCTGGCTTGAGCAGCTTGGTGGTGATGGTGCCACTTTCTGAAATGGTGAAGGCCTAGGGGGAGATAAATCAGGAGTTCCATTTTGGGCATGTTGATTTCGAGATGCCTTTGAGACATTCATATCTGGTGCTTGACTGGGGTTGTAAATTCTGGGGTCATTAGCATATTTATGGCATTTAAAGCTAGGGGAATGGGTAGGATTCTCCTAGGGAGAGTCCAGCTGGAGAGGAGGCGCTGGGAAACTGCCAGGCACCCTGTCAGTGCCCAGTAGTGCTGGGTGCTGTTACTATGGTGTCCTAGGAGTCAAAAGAACATGTTCTGAAAAAGAGGGAATGGATAGCTGTGCCGTGTGCTATGGAGAGGTCTGGAAGGATGAGGACACCTGGGTCACCATTGGATTTGGGGATGTGGAGGGCCTTGGTGACTCTTACACAGAAGTTTTGATGGATTGGTGATTACAGAAACCTGATCGGGGCTGGAGAAATGTTGGCCAGTTGGTTGGTTAGAGCTTCCTGGGGAAGACGTTAGTGGAAAGGGAAGGTGTCTGCCCCTTGGGTGGAGACATGGCTGAGGAGAGCTCAATAGCGGTTTGGCTTTGATGACTAAGGAGAGCTCAATAGTGGTTTGGCTTTGGGAAGTGCGGGGTGAGGTGGAGGAAGGTGGGAGAGGGAGGGTGACCCTGCCATTGCAGAGAGCCAATCCCAGCCGCTCCGCCATTGCACTGGGCAAGTCTCAGCCTTGGGACATCCTCTAGTGTGGGGAGCACACCGCTGTTGGTCTTTGATGCTGACTCTGTCCACTGTACTGTGCTTAGGACCCTAGAATGTCCCATCTGCCATGTCCTCCCTGGGCTCGGAGGGGCCATGGTATGGCTGCCACCAACTCAGCTTCTCCTGCTATGGCTAAAAGAGTCCTTCAGGTGTGGGAAGAGATTCTTCCACACCTGATTCTTCAGGTGTGGGAAGAGATTCTTCCACACCTGATTCTTCAGGTGTGGGAAGTGTACTTTTGTGAGCAATCTGGATGGCCCAGCCCCTTAGAGAAGCCAGCTCTCGGGCTGCGCAGAGGAGCCTTGCTTTTCAGCTTTCAGTCGTCGTCCTCGAGGAGGCATTGGAACAGCGCAGGGACTGTTTGAGAGGTGCCCTTGGCTCCTGCAGTGGAAGTCCTGCCCAGGGTGTTTTGAGGATGTGGCTTTTCCTGTGGCTGCCTTGGGATGTGCTCTGCCTTCCACGTGGGCATCCCCAGAGGGAGGTAGCCCTGCTCCCTTTCTTGTGAAGTGGCTTGTGGCACCTGGGTGTCCTGGAACCAGCTCTCAGCTTCAGGGCCCTTTCGGG
>NW_012114977.1:2933579-2934729 GCF_000951035.1 Colobus angolensis palliatus | reverse complement strand
GATGGTCTCGATCTCCTGACCTCGTGATCCGCCCGTCTCGGCCTCCCAAAGTGCTGGGATTACAGGCTTGAGCCACCGCGCCCGGCCAGGGTGAGTTTCTTTGTCAGGTAGTGAGTTCCCCATCCTCAGAGGTGCAGAGGCGGGAGGTCCTCTTGCCAGCATTAGAGGAGTGTCAGGGAAGGGGTCTTGGAGGTGAGTGGACACATCAGATCACTACTGGCACTCTCCTGTTTAGAGCAGAATGAGGACATTGACTTATGAGCAAAGAAGCAGTGAGCTATTTGCTCCTCATATAGAGGGAGAGGGAAATTTGGAGATCACTGTCCTCAGTCTCCCTGGCCCAAGACACATTCAGTTCAGAAGGAGCCCTCCGGAGCACGTGACCCCTCTTCCCTCTGTCCATGCGGGTGCGCTCTGATCTCTAGGACCAGGAGAAGAATCCTGATGAGCTGGGGTCAGACAGATGCTCACTCAGCAGCTGCAGGAGCTGGGCATGTTCTTCAAAGCGTGGAGCTCCCATTTTCCTTGTCAGAAATAAGGTCAGCATCTCAGTGGAAGCTCTGGAGTCCATTCAGGAAGCCTTTTGTGGAGCTCTGTGTCTGGCAGCCTTGCACCTGGGATGCTCGAGTGAACCGCAGACCTTCCCTAAGGCGCCCACAGGCTCGCCCTGGCTGTGACATGTGGGGCCGGTCCCCACAGGCTTGGTGGGGCTCTTGAGAAGGCCTCTTGGAGGTGGCATCTAAGCTGGGTTTGAAGGAGGAGTAGGCCTGAACTAGGAGGAGGCCCTTCTCTCTGCTCCTTGCAGAGGGCACATGTGTGTAAAACTAGAGATACCCCAGAGGAAAGAGGGACCCAGCTCACAAAGCCCTGGACGTTGGGCCAGGGAGTCTGATTTTTCCCAGAAGACATTGGGGAGCCATGAAGTATTTTAAGCAAGAGATAAACATGATTCAGTTGGTGTTTTAGAAAGATCCCTTTGACTGCTGTGTGCAGATGAGTTGGAGGAGAGCAAGGCTGGAGACAGAGTCCCTTTAGGAAGCTGAAATGTGATGGAGTCTGAGATAGGACCAAGGCAGAGGGCAGGTGGTCAGAGACCTTCAGAGGTCAGCTCCCAGGGCCTCACTGGATACAGACAGTGAAGGGGAGAGTT
>NW_012114977.1:2911342-2933459 GCF_000951035.1 Colobus angolensis palliatus | reverse complement strand
GAGGAGGGGGAGCTGGTGGTCCTTGTCTGGCATGGAGGGACAATGTTTGGGTTTCAGACTTATTTGAAAGCCTTCGGAACATGCAAGAGGAAATGTCAAATCCAAAAAGTGTTTGTGTATCTGGGAGTTTGGGAGAGAGGCAGGGGCTTGGGATGGAGATTATGGGATTAAGGGAAATAATGCAAGGAAAGCAGTGAGCATCGTGCCTGGCACACAGGCACGTGGTAAACATCATTCCTTCAAAGAGTGTTTAAGCTCATTTGGGGAGACAGGGCTCACCCGTGTGAACCACTGTTAACTACGAAGAGGAGGCCCTGTTTAATTAGGTGTTGTAAGGATTAAACTGTTCGCTTCAGGCATTCTGAGAAGGGAAGCCATGGGGCTGGAAGAGCCAGGGAGAGCGGTGTAGAGACAGGGTCCTGTGGCAGGCGCCAGAGGGAGGGAGGCTGTCCTGGGCGGAGGCTTCTGGGAGAAGAGGACGGGAGTGGGAGGCAGGACTGAGCCTCCGGGACGGCGGGACTGTCCTGCTCAGGGCAGAAGGTGCCGGCTGAGGGAGGAGAGTCTGTGCGTGTAAGGTTGGAGATTTGGGACATCCTGGGAGACACTGAACAGGCAGGGGCTCCCCTGTTCCTCCCAGGCCCCACACCTACCAGTCCTCAATTCCAGCCGGCTCAGGGTTCTCCAAAGGTGATGTTTGATAACAGCATGAAGTAGAGTCAGGTGGAAGGGGTCCTAGATTAGGAGTTACACTAAATCCTCACACCACACCACTCTTGCCAATAACTGTTTTTTTTTTGTTTGTGTGTGTTTTTTTTTTTTTTTTTTTTTTTTGAGACAGTCTCACTCTGTCATCCAGGCTGGACTGCAATGGTGCGATCTTGGCTGACTGCAACCTCCACCTCCCAGGTTCAAGCGATTCTCCAGCCTCAGCCTCCTAAGTAGGTAGCTGGGACTATAGGCACGTGCTACCATGCCCCATTAATTTTTGTATTTTTAGTAGAGATGGGGTTTCGCCATGTTGGCCAAGCTGGTCTTGAACTAACTCTATGATCATGTTGGAAATTACGGTGTGTTGCTCTGTTGGGTAATGAGTTCCCCACCTCAGAGGGGCAGAGGCTGCAGGCCCCCTTGCCAGCATCAGAGAAGTGTTGGGGAAGGGGGCTCTTTTAGGTCCCTTCTGAGCATGTGTAACTCGGACCAGCTGTCTCTTGGGACAGGTGAAAGGAATAGATGATGTGCTCTTGGAGGTCTCCCCTCCCCTCCCCTCCCCTCCCCTCCCCTCATCTCTTCCTTTCCTTCTTTTCGCTTACTTTTCCCCCCTAATTCTCAAAATGAAATTCACTTTACTGCTTTTGTTGATTATAAAAGCCCTATGTGCTCATTATAAAAATAATTTCAGGACAGAGCACGGTGGCTCATGTCTGTAATGCCAGTACTTTGGAAGGAGGATTGCTTGAGGCCAGGAGATTGAGACCAGCCAGGACAACATAGTGAAACACTGTCTCTATTAAAAATACGAAGGAAAAAATTAGCCAGATACGGTGGTGCCTGCCTCTAGTCCCAGCTACTCTAGAGGTCGACATGGAAGGATCGCTTGGGCCCAGGAGTTCGAGGCTGCTGTGAGCTATGATCTTGCCACTGCATTCTAGCACGGCAACAGAGTGAGACCCTGTCTCTAAAACATTAAAAAAAAATCAGACAAGACAGAAAGGTATACCTAAAGAAAGTAGAAATTATCTTCATTCCTAATACCCCAGAATAAACCATGGCTAGCATTTTGGAGAATATACACTTTCAGCTATTTTTTTTAGGTGCATATACATGTTTGAACAAAAATGATGTCACACAGTATGTGTTGTTTTGTAGGCTATTTTTTTCTCTCTAAATACATTGTTAACATTTTCCCACTGGCTTTTTATGAGAGTCTGGTTTTTCCTGATGGGTGTGGGTCCCTGTGGGTGCTTGAACAGCTTGGCTTTGCACACTTGTCCATCTACTCTCATTTAAGAAATGCATGTCTGGACGTGAGCCTGCCAGATGGTAGGAAACAGCCATGTGCTAGGCTTTCCAGGGGAAGGGGATGCGTAGGCAGTAAGACCCTCGGAGAGTTCTTGGATCCCCGACGTGGGACTTCCCAAGGTGAAGGGAGGAGAAGGAGCCCGAGTGAACCAGTGGTCTTCACAGCAGGTGGGGAGTGTTTCTGGGCAGTTTCAGTTTCTTCAAAGCAACAAGACTGTGACTAGATGCTTTAGCTTACACACCTGGAATCCAAGCACTTTGAAGACTGAGGCAGGAGTCCAAGAGCAGCCCTGGGTAACATAGTGAGATCCCATCTCTACAATTTTTTTTTTTTTTTTTTTTAATTAGCTGAGTGTGGTGGCATGGGCCTGTAGTCCTGGCTACTCGGGAGGCTGAGATGGGAGGACTGCTTGAGCCCTGGAGGTCAGGCAAGGCTGCAGTGAGCTGTGATCATGCCATGACACTCCAGCCTGGGTGACAGAGTACAGACCCTGTCTCAAGAAAAATGAAAACAACACAATAATGAACACCCGGCCATATTCTTGTTGCTTTCATTTGGGCTTATGAAACCTCGCCTTTAAGGAGGTTGGGCCAGTAGGGGGTCCTCAGAGAGACCAGACTCAGCACCAGCAGTGGGTGGGGAAGGGTGGGTCTCCACACAGCGGCTCTCTGTGCCCTGGACCGCCTTGCCTACTGGCCCGAGCACTGTGCCTCATCCCCTGTGTGTGTGTTTGAAGGAGAACTGGTATAGAGGTGGTCACTGCTATTACGGTGCATAGCGAGGGCCCTGGCAGGGGTGGATGGGGGGCATTGGTTTCCACATCTTTCTACACATTCACGATGGGATAGGATAGATGTGTGCTGTCGAGAAAGGCAGTGACTGTGGGGCCTTGGAAGACGTCGTTGTGCCTGAAAACATGGTTGATGGACTCCACAGGATTTGAGACTTTACCTTTGTGAATGCTGAAAATTTGAGACAGGTCTCAGTCAATTTAGAAAGTTTGTTTTGCCAAGGCTGAGGACATGAGCCCGTGACACAGCCTTAGGAGGTCCTGACTACAATGTCCCCAAGGTGGTCAGAGCACAGCTTGGTTTTATACATTTTAGGGAGACGTAAGACATCAATCAATATATGTAAGATGAACACTGGTTTGGTCTGGAAAGGTGGTGGAAGTGGGGAGGGGGTTTCCAAAAGATGAGAGACAAAGGGTTGCATTCTTTGGAGCTTCTGTTCTCAGTGAGCAGAGGGACGACTCTGAATAGAATGGGAGGCAGGTTTGCCCTGAGCAGTTCCCAGCTTGAGTTTTCCCTGGATCTTCATGATTTTGGGGGCCAAGATACTTTCCTTTCACACCTTGCAACAGAGGAGATATAAAAGATCATCAGCAGAATTTCATCTGATAGACGAAAGAAGCTGAAGTCCAGAGAGGTAAAGTTATTTGCCTAATGTCACCCAGCTAAGGAGTGACAGGACCCAGACAAAAGGTCAGGTCTCGCCTCCCTGGGCAGGTGCCCTGTTCTTCGAGGCAGCTTCCAATGCATAGGGCGAACTAGAGAGTGAGTCAGAAACCTGGGCCCCAGTCTTGGGAGATATCCCATCTTTAACCCTTAGTTTCCTTATTAAAAAGAATGGACAGAATCAAATCTGTCCAGAACACCTCACTAGGCTGTTACAGATAAAAAGAGAACCGCTGTGAACGTAGTTGGAATGGTGCAAAGTTCAAAAATGTGATGTTTCCCAGTGCCTCTGCTGGCCAGCAGACCCGGTCTGGTTCCAGTGGGAGAAAGGTCTGGCTGTTGGGTAGACTCTAGGAAGGCAGCAGGGGCAGAGTGGCAAGGAAGTCTGGGTGCTTGGATACATGCGGAGCCCTGGCAGTGGCTTCTAGCTTCTAGCTGCGGGTAGAAGGTCGTAACACCAGCTGGATTTCAGGCTAACCCAATCTTGGCAAAAGGGAAACTGCCTCTGCTTCCTTCCCTTTTCTTCCAGCTGTTTCCCAGGGAGCCCAACAGACTGCCCCGAGCCCCTCCACTCCTTCCAGAAGCCAGGCTGGTCCACTGCACGCTGCTGGCTTTGCAGGAAGGGGTTGGGGTGTTGGGGAGCCCATCGGTGGTGGCCCCCAGTTCAGAAAACATGGTCCCCTTTCTCCATGAGGACTCAGGCCTGCATCGCTCTGGTTCCCCGCCCTCCCTCCTCTGTGGATCCACCTCCCAGAGGTCAATGGCAGAAAGGAGGGGGGAGAAACAGAAATGATGATGACTTTGATTTTTTTCTTTTGTCGGAGCCTGGGGAGGGTGGTTGTTTTGCTTCCTGGACCTCAGCGGAGGATTCTCTGCCAGACAATCATGTCGGCGCTTTCATTGCTTTCTGATGCTCCTCTAACTGCGCGGGGTCGGCTATTAAATGGTCATCAAACCTCAGCCTCTATCCCATCAATAGTCATAAAGCTGGGGAGATAAAAGCCATCAGTTTTCCATTATAGCTGAAAGCAATACTGTAGATAGCTATTTTCTGAATGCTGCAGAGAGATGTATTTTAACTGGAGCAGGGTATCCAGTGGCCCCCGGCTCAGCCGTGGTTCCTGTTGGGCCTGGGATAACCTGCCAGGTGTTTAAAATGGGGGAGGGGCTGGGGCTTTCTCTCCCTTTGCCCTCTCTCTCCTCGAAGAATTGAATGGGCAGATCATCAGGCTTGGGGTGCAGGACGAGGCCTCCATGGTGGGACTATGGGCTTCTACCTTTCATTCTAAGCAGATGCTGGGGAAGAAGGCAGTGAGTTGTCATCTGCTCATTCTCATGAGAAAGGACCCTCCTCTCCCTGATCTTGGGCTTCCGGCAGGCCAGGGCCTGGGTGTGGAGTAAGTGTCTGCTCATCAGATGATCTTCGGGGAGCTTGGGAAAGGCAGGGGAGGTTGGTGCGTGCAGGGTGGGTCTGCGTGGACCAGGAGCGGCTGCAGCCGGAGGAAGCTGGGTGCCTGGGATGCAGAACGTTTCAGCGGGTGGCGTCTCCTGATATACAGTCCCCTGTAGCTTCTCACAAACGAGCAGGCCATTTGGAAATGGATTTTGCAATCAAACAGCCCGGCAGCCAGCAGCCAGCAGATAAGTCCTCAGAATGAACTTTTCATTGCACTCATATCCCAAGGCTCTCCTGACTCTGTCTCAGAAGAACCTGGGTGCCAGGACCTCCTGCCTCGGTTTCCACATCTGCAGTGGCCTTTCCTGGCACCCCTGGCCTCCCTGAATGGGTGACTTGCCTCTGGCTTTCCTGCCTCTGGGGTCTTGCAGGAACAGGTTCCCCTGCCTTGGAAGTGCGCATTCCTTAGCTCTGTGAAGCCTGTCCCTCTTTTCCCTTTCAGAGCTGTTCTTATGTGTTGAAGTGGTTACGTGTGTGGATTTAGCTCCACAATACTCTAGGGGTGTTTTCATTTCCCAGTTTTTTGAATTCCTTCAAGTTCCTCCTGCCTAGCCTGGCTAGCAGGAAATGTAGCCGCAGTGAACCCAGCCGCTCCTGTCTGTGGCCTGCAGGACCCTCGGACTGGGCTCAGAGGATTCATAGACGAGGCTAATCTGTGCTCTTGCACCTCCTCCTGCTGGTGTCATGGGGGCTCCCTGGTGGATCCTTCAGCATCTGCTGGGGGCTCTGCCCTGGGTGGACCCATTTGCCCCCCGTGGCTGTAAACTCCAATGACCCTGGATTTGCACAGAGAGATACCCCCCTCCCCTCTCTGCAGACTCATCCCTCAGAGCCATGGGGCTCCCTGTTCTGCAGCTGCCAGTGCCTTGCATCTGAGCCATAGGACAGTGGCCTTTCCCACCCGCCGGCCGCTCCACTCGGCAGGCTCTGGGCATCTCCAGCTCTTGACCATTCTTACGGCCTCTGAAAATGAGGCCTCTTCTTAGTGACAGAGACAACGAGACTTCCCAACCTCAAAGTCCTGCTTGTCCGCTGGAAGGGACACATGGAGGCGAAGGGAAAACACATCTCGTTTATTTTCCATCTCCGCTGCTGTGTCTATAGGAAGGTAAGAGCCAGCTTCCTTCTCTACCGTGTTCTCTGCAGTGACACCAGGAGCTCCTGGCCCGCAGGCGTGTTCACTCACCCCTGCACTGGGCCCAGGGCCTGGCCCGATGACTCAGGGCCCATAAATACTTGGGAAGTTCTTAAATGCTCTTTGTCTCCTTAAACAGAGATAGTGGAAGATGCCTTCACCTTTTCTTGGTGACACACTGTTATTCTTGACTCTGGGTAAACCCGCACAATGATGTATGCCATGCCTTCAGGTGCTACTGACTTATGTGGAACTGTTGGCCCCCACGGTAATGAACCCCAGATACTGTGACTTTTGAGTCATTGTTGTTTGCTTTTCTAGTATTTCTGTCTCCTTCGCTGTTTGCTGTCAGTTCTTGCTGCAGGTTCTGTTTGCCCCTCGGAGCTTTCTTCCGTCACTTTTTCTCCTTCGCGGGTTTTCTGTGGCACAGAAAATCAGATAACTGAACACATTGGAATTATGTATGCATGAGGAGCCGTTAGACTTTAACAGGGGGCATGAAGGATTTTCTTAGGAGTAAACGATCTGTTTTGGTGAACAAACTTGTCTGTTCAGGGGACTTCCTCATTCCTGGCAGGCTGCCGGATGAGTGACCTACAAGTGTGCTGTTTTGGCGGAGCCCTTTTAGATTAAAAAATATATTTTAAATGACTTTGGAAAAGGGAGAAGAGGGCATATGAAGGCCTTTTGGAGTTAGAGTTGGCCATTGAGATGGATATGGATGATGGACCTCCCAAGATTCCTCTCTGTTTCTTTGCTAAATGACGTGGCCACATCATCATCGTTCTCAGCTCTCCTTGGTGACCTAACATATTTTGACCCTGTGTTTTTGTCACAGACTGTGGGTCCCAGCGTTTGATGAGGGCGGTTTGGTCTCAGTGAGTGGGGTTATGGCACCAGCGTAGAACATTGACTCAGAAGACGAGGCTCTCATGCTAAAGCTGTCACTGCCTCACCACGTGACGCTGGGCGAGTTGGTGGTGACAGTAACACTTGTTCTAGACGGGGGTGCTGGGAGGATCAGGCAGAAAGAGGGCATCACATGGCAGGGCCCCTTTCAAACGAGGGGACATGCAAGCCGAGTTAGTGTCTGCAGCACGAGGAAGGGAAGGATCTCGGGGCCAGAATTCCCGGATCCCAGCCCAAAATCTACCCCGTCTCACTGTGGAAACCATGAAGAATGCATGGAACCTCTCTGGGCCTGCTCCTTTATCTTGATAATTAGTACTTATCTCACATTCTGTGCTTCCTACACTATGATTTACCTTATTTCTGAAATGTGGGGACAGGAAAGAGGGAAGGTACGGTTTGAGGAGAACCATGGGCTCAGGGCATTAATAAAGCGTGTGCTGCCCTGGGAGGTAGGACCGTGAGAGCTGTGCATTCTGTGGCCATTCTGCCAGCCTTGTGCTTCTGCAAGTTTGAGCGAACTTGGGTGGACTGTGTGTGTTTCTGAGCGTAGTATCTGTGTGCATTTGTATGTGTGAGAGACACACTGAGTGTAGTATCTGTGTGCCTTTGTATGTGTGAGGGCAGTGGTGCTGGAGAGGCACCCGGAGAATTAGGAGCCGCTGGGAGAATTAGGAGAGGGTCTCTTTTTCTGCATTGGCGTGGAAGGCTCAAACCCTTGCTCCCTCTGTGGTGCAGATGGGGGCCAAGGAGGGACCTTGGGTAACCCATGTCCCCCTCTGGCTGTAGCTCCTTCATTTCTGTTGCGAGAGGATGGGTAACCGGGTTTTTTTTTTTTTTTTTTTTTTTGAGACAGAGTTTTGCTCTTGTTGCCCAGGCTGGAGTGCAATGGCATTATTTCGGCTCACTGCATCCTCCACCCCCCGGGTTCAAATAATTCTCCTGCTTCAGCCTCCCGAGTAGCTGGACTACAGGCATGTACCACCATGCCTGGCTTATTTTGTATTTCTAGTAGAGATGGGGTTTTACCATGTTGCCCAGGCTGGCCTCGAACTCCTGATCTCAGATGATCCACCCAGCTCAGCCTCCCAAAGTGCTGGGATTGCAAGTGCGAGCCACTGCACCTGGCTGGGTGACCTGGTTTCTAAGCCCTTCTCATGCCATCACACTGAGAACCCAGGAAACACCTTTACAAGGCCACCCCTCCCACCAAGAGAGGCCCTTGGGGTCCACCCTGCAGCTCCTCCTCCTCCCTGGATTCCTCAGAGTGTGGTGGGATCTCTGCCTCTCTAATTCTGGGATTGCTGGGTCTGGGAGCAGTCCTGTTGAGCAGAACAGTTGTTCTGCTTAGTGTGTGTGCTTCCTAGGCCTGGAAACAGGAGCTCCAGGCAGGCCAGGGTGGGATGTGGTCTCTGGAAGAGAGGAGAGGAGAGTCGTTCTCCCGTGACTCTGAGAAGTCCGTTGGGGGTGGCGGTGGAAGGGAGGGGAGACTCAGTGCGTGGATTCTTTGGGCTGTGAATGTGGGTTTGTACCAGGGTGTGTGAGCGAACAAGTGTGTGTGGGCTTGAGAAAGGGATTCCCCTGCGAGCTTGTCTGTATGTGTCTGTGGATTTTGACAACATTGTAGGTGCTCCTTCTGTAAGGAAACTGCTGTCTTCTTTAATGACGATGAAGCCCAGTTTCTCTGCAGATGTGAAGAGGGGAAATCTGTAACTTCGAGGAAGGGCAGGTGGGTCTCCCAGGCCCAGCTCTCACACTCTGAGACCTTCTTTCCCTTGGAGATCTTTTGGAGGGGACCTCAGCCACTCCCTGTTGGCCTGGAGGGGAGGGGCAGCCCTGCTCCCCTTTAATACTGAGGTCCCAGGGGAATGCCTGTCCACTGTTAAAGCAAATAGATAGAGACAGGGTCTCACTCTGTTGCCCAGGCTGGAGTGCAGTGGTGTGATCACAGCTCACTGCAGCCTCAAGCTCCTGGGCTCAGGTGATCCTCCCACCTCAGCCTCCCGAGTAGCTGGGATTACAGTGTGACCCAACACACCTGGCTCCTGTCAACTTTCTAATGCCCCACAGCTCAGCCAGAACCAGGCCGAGAGGTTTATGACTGCTAAGTAAAGGCCCAGGGAGACAAAGATGAGCAGAGAGTCACCTGGGTTGCCTTGTTTTCCAGGCCTGGGTTGGCCCCGTCCTGCTCTGGTCTTGAACTGCCCCATGTGGTGGGCACCACTGTGGAATCTGCCACTTGGGCACAGGCCTAAATGCTCAATTCTGCTATCCAGACCCCAGACAGCAAGGCTGCAGAGGAGAACTGCCCCCTCCATCCAGTAGTACTAAGGTGACCCTGAGTGATCTCTTGTGTGTTAGCCACTGTGTTACCATTTTAGGAATTTCCATGTCAAACCGTGCATACGTACTCTATAACCCTTTGAGGTCGCCACTCTTAGAATTTCTTTGTGTTCAGATAAGGACACGGGATTAGAGATTTTAAGGGACTTGCCCAGGGTCACATGGCTTATGATAAGGTCGAGCAGAAACCTGAAGCGGGGCCTATTCTGAGGGTTGTATTTTCCATGCATCCTGCACTTTCTCTCCAGATGTGGTCCGTGGACGCCACGTCTCCATCCATCATGGTGCTTATGAAAGTGCTAGTTCCTGGCCAGGTGCCATGGCTTTTGCGTATAATCGCAGCACTTTGGGAGGCCGGGGGGGTGGATTACCTGAGGTCAGGAGTGGGAGACCAGCCTGGCCAATGTGGTGAAACCACGTCTCTACTAAAAACACAAAAAATAGCTGGGCTTGGTGGTACGCACCTGTAATCCCAGCTTCTTGGGAGGCTAAGGCAGGAGAATTGCTTGAACCCCGGAGGCGGAGGTTGCAGTGAGCTAAGATCACACCACTGCACTCCAGCCTGGGCAACAGAGCAAGACTCCATCTCAAAAAAAAAACAAAAAACAAAAACAGCTTGTTCCTGGGCCCTCCTAAAACCTGTGGAAACAGAATCCTTGGATGTAAGGCCTGGGAAGCCAGTGTGTCCTGGGTTCCTTGGGGGATTTTTTCATGGTGAGGGTTGAGAACCACAGTGGGCAGGCACATCCTGGCCCGTACCTGGAATCAGTGCTGTGTGGTGGCCTGTGGACGGGGAGCCCCACAAACTAAATGACTTTTGACCGTCTATTACCATGTGCCTAATGTGTGTGATGAGGAGTTTGTTTCCTGATGTTGCCCCTGCCCGTGCATTTTCTAGAACTCTTCCTATGGTAGAAGGAGTGTGCCTGGGCTGAAGAGCAGCCCAGACTCATCTGTACGGTACATCTGTACACTTTTGTTTTAATATCCAGCTGGCATTTTTACTATGGAAATAACCCCCGTTTGTTTATCCTCTGGAAAATAATCAAAGTGTTTTCCGTGAATCCAGACAGTCCCTAGACATGGGCTGTCATTGCAGAGAGACTGCAGTGGTAAGGAGAGGACAGACGATTGGCCTGGGCCTCAAGACTGAGGGAGGCCCAGAGGGGAGGCTGCTGTCTGCAGGTAGATGAGGAGCAGCAGCGTCCACCCTGCTGTTCTTCTGGCTGACGTGGCCTGTCTAACCCTGGTCCGGAGCACGCCTGGCCCTGGGGAAAGGGCACTGGGAATCTAGGAACCCAAACCATGCCTTTGGTCATCCAGCGTGCCTCCTGCAGGGGGCCGTGATGGGGAGGTGGTGACCAGGCATGGTACGCTGAGGCTCAAGCCCCACAGACTTCTGCCCTGGCAGAGCACATGGAGGAGAGGAGCACACTGGGACCTGTGCCCCAGTGGGTCACGCAAAGTCCAGGGCCGGGGGACTGCACCTGGAGAGACCCCCATCCTCTGTTCTTACATAGAGGAGCCCCTAGCAGAGGCAAGGGAGGCCCTGTCCCCCCGCTCCCATGGGAGGTAGGGCCCAGCCCCAAGTGGCAACAGAGCCTGTGACCCTGGAGAGTGAAAGCCTCTCCTTGGAGGAGTGACCACTTGGTCTGGACACACAGAGGGTTCAGCCTGCATCTGAATCACATTGGGGTGAGGGAAGTGAGTCCAAACACCTCATAGAAACAGAAGGGGATTGATGAGTGTAGTGGGTTGAATAATGTCTGCCAACATTCATGTCCACCCGGAACTTCAGAATGTGGCCTTTGTTTGAAAATTGGGTCTTTAGGGCCGGGCACGGTGACTCACGCCTGTAATCCCAGCACTTTGGGAAGCAAAGGCAGGTGGATCACGAGGTCAGGAAATCGAGACCATCCTGGCCAACATGGTGAAACTCAGTCCCTACTAAAAATACAACATTAGCCAGGTGTAGTGGCATGCACCTGTAGTCTAGCTACTCGGGGGCTGAGGCGGGAGAATTGCTTGAACTGGGGAGGCGAAGGTTACAGTGAGCCAAGATTGGGCCACTGCACTCCAGCCTGGGAGACAGAGTGAGACTCTATCTCAAAAAAAAAAAAAAAAAAAAGAAGTTAGAAAATAGTGTCTTTGCAGATGTAATTAAGACAAGATCATGCCACATTAGGGTGTGCCCTAAATCCAGTGGCAGGGGTCCTTATAAGATGGGAGGACACACAGAGACACAGGGAAGAAGGCGGTGAGACGATGAACACAGACGTTGAAGTGGTGCAGCCACAAGCCACGGGATGCTGGGCGCTACCAGAAGCCGGAAGAGGCAAGGAAGGGCCCCTCCATGGAGCCTTCAGAGGAGGCAAGGTCCTGCCAACACCTTGATCTTGGACTTCTGGCCTCCAGAACTGTGAGAGAACAAACTTGTGTTATTTTAAGCCACCGAGTTTGTGGTAATTTGTTATAGCTGCCCTAGGAAGCTAGTGAGACAGGGTCTCTCACGCTTCTCCAGGGGCTGTCCCCAGCCAGAGAAGGACTGTCTTGTTCATGCTGCTGTGATCTCTAAGGTGGGTGGTACCCGGCTGCCTTCATGACAGTTAATATCCCCCGAGAGCTGGGCAGCAGGGGCTCGGATGCGCAGGTGCAGCTTAAGGAAGACCTGGAAACGGGAAGGGGGATTTCTGAGCAAAGGGAGAGGAAGTGGGTGGGTGCCAGAGGTCTGGTTGGAGAGGGTGGGGTGGAGTCCACCCGGGGTGAGGGATGACTGTGGTGTTCTTGGCAGAGGGAAGTGCTGGAAATAGACCACTGTTTTGAGGGCAGAGGCGAAGAATAGGGGGGCTGCCTCTTTGAAAGGGCCTGGCTTTCCTCTTGGCAGCAAAACCCAGTGCCTAGCTCAGGGGAACTCTCAGGAGAGAGAGCCACAGCGTTTGAGATCAGGCAGCTCTGGCTCTTCCCTTGTGACTGTCACTCCCATCCTGGGGTCTCTCTCGGATTCTGCTGCCGTTACCACACCCAACCCCAGAGGGTGATGCTGGATGCGTGTTGGAACAGCAGTCCCAACCTGTGCATGCCTCTGAGAGGACCGGCGGGCCTTGGACATGCACCGCAGAGAGACCCAGGCTCAAGTCCAGGCCTCACACTTCCTGGCTGTGCCACAAGTCATTTAGTTGCTCTAAACCTCAGCTTCCTTCTCTGTAAAGTGGGGAATTTTGCACTACCTGTGTGTCTCAGGGTGTTCATGAGGATTAAATGCACTAATGCTTTTCGAGTGCTCAGCAAACACCTAGTTACACTCAAAATTGTTAGATATTATTATTTATTTTGAGTTTGGTTGGTCTCTTAGTAAATATAAAGGCAGGACTAAAAGGAAATTATAGAAAACATAAACAGCATAAAAATACAGGTTTCTAAAGTACAGGTTTCAGCCTGAGTGTCTTGGCTGGCTCAGCATACTGGTGGCTGTCCCCCCCGCCCCAGGCTGGGCATTCACTGGCCTTCCGTGAAGGGCTTCTACCCTGGCCTCTTGCCCTCTTGAAGCCACTGAAGCCCTTCAGTATCCTGTTGCTGACCACAGCTGCCGATTGCTTTGTGGTAGGATCTGGTCTGCAAGTCTCACTCTTCGTCAGGAGCTCGCTCGGAACAACCCAGCCCTGGGGTCTCTGCTTCGGGAGGAAGTCTGGAATCTTCTTGAGATGAACTGGTATTCGTTTTGGCTCCTCAGCCTCTCCAGACTGGCTGGCTCTGCTTTGAAGATGGAAGCTTGGGTGACATCCTACACTCATGTCTGTTGCTGTCCCCTGCAAATCCCTTTCAAATCAGAGTCAGTCAAGCAGGATGGGTTTAGGAAGGTTTGCAGCGTGAGGGTGAGTAGGAGGAAGGCCTAGCTGGGAAGGCCAGTGTCCAAGGATTGTGCTGGTGTCCAGGGACTGTGCCGGTGTCCAGGATCTAGAGGACAGGCCCCTGTTGGTGCTGGCCATTGCAGCCGAGGCAAAACATCGTATGTGTCTCACAGAGACCTCCACTGTCAGGGACTCTGTATGATGCCGTTCCGTGTGCTACCTGTATTTGAGCCTAGGGCTGGGCCTTTAGCGGGGAGGTGTCAAGGGGGCTAATACTTCCCCTGCCAACTCCTGAATGCTCCTGGGATGGGATTGTTTTTTGGTTTCCTTTATGTTGTTTCCATGCACATAGCCTTGCCATTGTCTCAGGGCCCTGAGTACCTTCATTAAAATGTCAGACTTCACCCCCTGCAGACCCTTTGCTTGCAGATCACCAGCCATCTGGTCTCGAATTGCCATTCCCAGTTTGCCTCCTGGTTTACAGGGCTTTGTCTAAGGCCTTCCAGCAGTGTTTTTATCAGTCCATTACTTGCAGACCTACTACTGCAGAGGAGTCTATCAAAGGGCCATTCAAGGAATAGTCCTCCTATTAGCTGTGCCACTGGTCGACTTTCCTCACTGCCACAGATTTGCATATATCAGAACTCACGGTGCTTCGTTCCAGAGTGGCGATACGGGGAATCTGCTTGCTTTTCTCAGCTCCCCCACACCGACCCCCCAGTAATATCTGGATGAAAGTCTGCCTGTAAGGACATCTGGTATATCTCCCGTAGGCCAAGGGGCAGCGAGATGGAACACCAAGAAACACCAGGCCCCCCACGCAAGACCATCTGCAGGGACGTACTGTCAGGCTCTGCTGCTGGGACACGTTACCTATCTGTGCAGGAAGTAGAGGATTGTTCCCTAGGGCCTGGAGTCAGAGGTAGTCATCCTGGTTCACTTTTCTCCCTGCAGATTCTGTAGCTCTGAGGGTATTGTCCGCTCTGTGGGCAGATGGCCTCTCTTGTTTCCTGGTGAGCCTGGGCCATGGTCTCTGGCTTTCCATACACTCTACCCTCTCAGCCTCCATTCCTTCTGCCCTGTTTGACTTCGTTCCCTGGGGCTTGTCTGTTGAGTCAGCCCCTGTCTTCTGCCACTTGCTGTGGGGACTCCCCTTGGCTGACACACCAAGATTGCTTTTGACCTAGCACCCCAGATACCTGCTGCACAAGCAGGATGAAGGAACTGGAGATTGTTCGGCAGGAAGTGCCCAATGGTCTTATGACCGGCCCACTTTCTAGCCTGTTGAGAAGAGGACTGAGCGAGTGGTTTTGGTAACCTTTCTCCTGCTGCAGAATTTCCCGGGGGGACCACAAGTCTTCCCAGTGGACCTGGAGGGGCGGGTGGGGGGCTGTTCTTTCCACTCACTGGAGAGAATCAGAGATTGGTTGTGGAACCCTCAGGGGCCTCCTTCTGCCCTTTGCTGGGGTCCTGGTGCCTGGCAAGGCTTCTGTTCATGCATCCAGGCCCTCCGGGGAATGTAGAGATTCCAGCTCCAGAAAGCTTTCCTGTGGCTGGATCTATTTCCTGCTCTCTGCAGTCCCATTGAACTTGCTGGCCTTCCTTCTCTTCCTGGGTCTGTCCTTCCTTGTGTCTGGATTCAGACTGAGATGTTTCTTCCTTTGGTGCCTTGTACGTCTATATCCTGTCTCCTGGCAGAGACCTGCAGGGTGGTAAGAGGGACCTCAGTAGAAGAAATGAAGAACCTTGCCAGATGCCAGAACCTGCCTGTTCTAAGATAAATGCATTCAGACTCTTGATGAGCTAAGAGTCTCCTCGTTCCTTCTTGCTTGGTGTTAGAACTTTACATAGGAGTCCTATCCACTTTCTGCCCTGTGGGAAGAGTCTATCTGATGCTTTATCTTCTCCTTGGATGAAGCCAGGGGCTTCAGTTCAAATTCTCAGAAGCACCTGGGTCCTGATGCTCAGTTTCTTTACAGCAGAGGTTTTGAGAGGGTTGGTAACGAATCCAGAGGGACGCAGTGACCGCCTGCTCTCCCTGGCCTGAGTGGTCTGCTGTGTCCCCTCTGATTTTTATCCAGCCCACTCCATGTGGGGAGGCACTGGTGGGAGGTGATTCATTGCAAGACTGTAGCTGTATGTAACCAGCGCTGAGGCGTGCACTGCCTACATGGGGAGGCCTTGGCTTCCAGGCCATGGGCATGGCTCCCAGTCCTCCGATGTCAAAAGGAAATCTAACGTTGTCACCTGTTGTGGAGTCGGAGGGTAGACATAGAGAGGACCCAGGATTCAGGGCTTAGGGAGAGGGCCTCTGATTTGGGGGAAAAGGGGACTCTTTCACTGAGGGTGTGTGGCCATGCATGCATCGGTTGGAGCGGCAGGGACTTCATGTGGGTCTGTGTGTGGGGACACTTGGGAGAGCTCACTGCATGCGGGCGAGACCAAGGGCCCATGTTCTCTCCTCCCTGAATGCTGTATTCTGTGCACCTGAACTTAAGCTGACAGGTTAGAAGCCCCCCAGTTCATGGATTTTATTTTTTGTAAAGCCCTTTTTGTAAAACACTAACCTCAGCTAAGCGAAAAGAAGGAAGAAAAAGAAAAAGAGCTGAGTTCAGCAGCTGCAGTTTGCTGTATTTTTCATCTTGCATCAGCAAGTTGGGACCACAAATAATCTGGTCTTATATGCTCCAGTGATGCTGCTGTTAAGACTTCACCCTCCTAAGGTGCTGTATTCCTGGGAGCCCGCATGGCTCCCTTCCCCGGCTCCTGGCTCAGGTGGCCAGGAGGTGGGCGGACAGGGCAGGGAGTCCAAGTAGAAGGAAGGGCACAAAGGGGGAAAAGCGCTGGCTAGCAAGGGGGTGTGTAATTAATTTCTGAATGGTTTCTGGGATTAGCTAAACATTTCCTTTTAACCGGTTCCCCCCAGCCTCACATCCTTTGTTAGTTCGGGACAAATGTCATTTATAATGGATGTTGCCTTGATAAACTGCTCTAGAGAAGCACAGCGTTCTCATTAGTCTATATAACGAGAAAGACTCCTAGTGGTGGCATAGCTGCCCAGATATTTGCCTGCTAGGAAAAATATTTGTCTACGCAGTTTTCTCTAGAAGGCTTGGAATGGAGGGGCTGTTGCCCCCTGAAGCCTGTGGCTCTGAGAATATATCTTCCCTGGGCTTTTTTAGAGCAGACCCCAGCCATGCCTTGTCCTCCCTGCTTCCTGGTGGGTCCGGGATGTGGTGGGCAGGCTCCAGCCCACGGTACTCACATCAGTGTCTTTCTCCCTGCTTTGCCTCCTGTGCTGAAAGCTGAAGAGAATTTGGGGGCAATTGGACTGCCTTTTTCTTATTCCCAAGAAGAAAGATCATAAACAGGTATACAGTGAATTCTGTTTTTCAGAGCTAGTTTTGCAGAGGGTGGTTTGGTTTCATCTCCCAAACACTCTTCTGTGTGGGTATCACAGCCACTTAGGAATGGAGAGGTGCAGCAGGCATTTTATCCCAAATCCTCCGCCTCGTCTCTGACTTCCTTTGCCCTTCTGCGTATGTGAGAGTGGACACTCTACCCAGCCTTCCTCCACAGGGACCCATTGGATTCTCCTCTCTAGGTCCCAAGGCACTTCCTCGTGTTAAGTGTGGTGCTTAAGGATGTGTTAATTCTCGCAGGCCACTGGGGCCTCCTTTAGTGAATGGCTGTTATCAGAGAAAGCAGAGACACTTTTCCAAGTTTCTAACCACCACCAGGGAGGATAAGAGGAAGCGGGGGGGGGGGGAAGGCAGACACACTGGAGGGCATTTTTGGGAGCTGAGCTATCTTGGTGCTCAAGTTAATGAAACATTGACACATTTTGCTGTGTGCTAGCTGAAGATCTGCCTATAGTTTTACTTTTCAAGGGGAGGTGTTAGGAGAGTTCTTAGATCTCTTGCTGCTTAGAGAAAAGTCCTCCATGCCTCCAGACACAGTCCCAATCAACCAATCCCTTCACTTGCCTTCCCCTCCCTTTCCCTGCCTTCCCCTCCATTTTTTTTTCTTAATCATTCTCTTCCTCCCTCCATCCAGTGGCAACTGAGTCCCTTTTGGGTGTCAGGCACTTCTTTGGGCACTGAAGGTTTAAACATGAATAAGATGGTTTCTATTCTGAAGGAACTCGTAGCTTAATAGGAGAAACATATGAAAAATGTAAGTTACGATACAGTGATGCAAGTGCAGTAATTGGAGTTTGTGAAACATGATTAGAGTTGGGGCAAGGCATTCAGGGTAGGTTTTCTGGAAGAACTGGTACCTGAACTGGGTTTGGAAGGGTGAACTGGAGAAAGTTGAAGGAGCACATGGCTGGGGAAGGCTTTCTCGGCAAGGGAAGCAACACAGGACCAAGGCGTATGAAACATCATGGTTGGGGAACGTGTGTGTTTGAAGTTTCTATAGAGTTTGAGATGGGAGAGAGGAGAGATGAGATGGCAGAAATCAGTACATCCTGATCATGGATGGGGATCAGGGTGGCAAAGATGGGTTGTGGAAGCCCAGGGACTTCTCCTTCAGGGACTTAGACTAGAAATACACAGGGCTCCTCATAAGAGCCAAGGCTGGCATGCCAGGCATGGTCCCTTGTACTTCTTGGGAATCTCAGTTACTCTTCCCAGAAACTTCTTGCCCCCTTTTATGGATGAGGAGCTCAGTCACAGAAAGGTGAGTTGCCCCAGACTATTCCCTTTGTGACTGGCAGAGCTGGGACTTGAACCCAGGGGATTTGGTGCCTGGGGTTTTGCTCTCAGCCACTGTGCTTTCTGCCTCTCCAGAGTTCATGCTAAGCCTAAAATGCCACTCAGTTGAGGCTGAACATTCATCTCTGACCTTTTCTCCGTATGCTGCATTTCAGGAAATGGGATTTGATGCAAGAACCTATCTGAAACTTTGTAACAATATGCCGGGGAATAATAGGGTTTGCATGGATTGTGAGGCTGAGAAACACATTCTGTGGAAGTTGAAAGGAGAGGCAATGTTGGGAGTAACAGAGCTGGGGAGGGGGTCTGGGTCTTTGAGTAGGAGGTCTTCAGAACCGGGAATGGGAAGAATGAAGGTTGGAGCTGCTAGAACTAAGAGCAGAAGAACTTGGCTAATGAGACTTCAGGTGTCAGGGTCTTAGGACAAATTACTGGTCTAGTAAGAGCATTTGAGAGAGTGACCACTGCAGGGGCACCTGCCACCCGCTCCTCAAGGGAGTAAACCTGGTTCTTTCTACTCATGAGTAGGAGGGGTGGGGAGGGAGAAAGGGAAGAAACTCATCCTCTTACCACCAGCAAGAACCATATCAGCATTCAGAGAAAGTTGAAAGAAATCTTTCAGCTGGCTGGCTACCTAGCTCAAGGCTAACCACACTCTTAACACAATAATAAGTCAGTCCTCACTGAATAATTAAATAGAGAGCCTTCATAAGTATTGACTTAATGTGACAGCAAGTCTATAGTGACTCGGGGTTTGCTTATGTAAACACAATCTCTTGTTCAGCTTACTTAGCAGTTCAATGAAATAGAACAGTCCTTCAATTAAAATCAAATGATGCATACATTTAATTCTTTCTCCTCTTCCCTGGTAATAAGAGGTTTGAAACATAGGTGAAGGGATTGGGGAGAGAAGTGGAGAGAAGGGGATCTGCCCATCTGCTTGTGTTTTTGGAGTACGTGAAGGAGCGTATCCAATGGCGGTCTCGTGGAGGAGGATGTGGCCTTGGCTCCCATCTCTGGGTCCTGTGGGAAGATCCAGGTGGACTTGGGTTGGCCTCTGTCCCATCTAGGCCCTCCTGACTCTCTTCCAGAGCAGACTTGCTGTGGTTGGCATATTGGTCTCTTGGTAGTGGCTGGGGTCTGATTGATTGCTTCTGGTCAGCCAGGGTTCAGTACTCAAGCCACAGCCCTCTTAGGTCATTTCCCATGGTCACCTTCATGGCTCCCCCAGAGGAGAGCGGGGACCCTGGGTGAGCTGCAGGCTGGATGGGAAAGGGGAGCCAAGGAGGCAGGTGGCACCACAGTGACTCCCTTGGATGGCTGCAGGAGAGAAAGAAACCTTTATTTTGTGGCTTCAGAACACTGAAGGAGGGGTATGGGTAGGGGGCTGGGCAGAGTTGGGGACTGGGGGCAGCACAGCAGAAGGGAAAACCCAGAAAACCCACTGGCTTTGGGGCTAGGATTTGAACCTAAGTCGTCTGGCCTTGCTGCTGTGTTATGTGTGAGTTAATTAACCTCTCTAGGGCTCTATTTCCTTAGCAAAATGGAGCAATGATACCAGTGTCAGAGAACTGTTCGATTACCACGCAGTAATGGTAACAAACCCTCGTTGTGTGGCCCTGTGCTAACAGAGGAGGTGCTTGTTAATAGATCAACGAGAACATGGCCCTTTGGCTTGAAGGGACATAGCTCCTGCCTTCTACATGGTGTCTTATGCTAAGGATTGGGTGGTGGAGCCTCCTAATGTTAATCACCACATCAGTGAGCATTGAGGGAGTGCCCACTGTGT
Organism: Colobus angolensis palliatus; assembly: GCF_000951035.1. Lineage (NCBI taxonomy): Eukaryota > Metazoa > Chordata > Mammalia > Primates > Cercopithecidae > Colobus > Colobus angolensis. Next base: position 2,913,784 of record NW_012114977.1, on the reverse strand, counting down.
TGCAGGCACTGTTCACACACACACACACACACATTTGTTCACTGGATATTTCATTTAATCCTTGTAAGGAATGTATTAGTCTGTTTTCACACTGCTGATAAGGACATACCCAAGACTGGGCAATTTACAAAAGAAAGAGGTTTAACTGGACTTACTGTTCCGTGTGGCTAGGGAAGCCTCACAATTATGGCAGAAGGCAAGAAAGAGAGACAGTTTGTGGAGAAAAACTGCTCCTTATAATAACCATCAGATCTTGTGAGACTTACTCACTATCATGAGAACGACATGGGAAAGACCTGTCCCCATGATTCAGTTACCTCCCACCGAGTCCCTCCCACAGCACATGGGAATTCAAGATGAGATTTGGGTGGGGACACAGCCAAACCATATCAGAAAATATGCAGTTAAGTAGCATTATTACCTCTATGTTGCAGATGAGGAAACTGAGGCCTCCTTTAATTACCTACTCAAGATCACACAGTCAAGTGGAGCTGAGCCAAGGTTCAAACACAGTCAGCGTGACTTCAGAAATTGGATCTCATGGCTGGGCGTGGTTCTGTGCAGGGTCTAGGTAGAGGGGTTCTTGAAGAAGTCAGGACCTCTTGTGGAAGGAGGTCAAAGATTTCTATTTCCAGCAGCCCCCTGAGGTCTTGGTTGTGTCCTGAAGGGTTTGGTGGCCATTTCCCAGGATAGTCCTAGGCTCTCTCTCCAACCTGCAAGCCCCTAGTATCTGCAGCAGCGCAGGAAAGAGTAGCCAGGTCTTCTCTGAGATGATGGCTTTTCTGTCTCAGCCACTTTGTCTTAGGACAGAGAGTCAGTTGAATTTGCTGAGGCTTCCAGAACCCATAACATTTTCTGTAACAGAAGGCTTAGAGAAATCACTGTTGATAGTAACTCTGGATTTGTGAGGCCTAGTTCAATTAAAGTTAAAGAAATAATTACAATCATATGGCGAGTTTATTAAAAGTGAACATAATGAACAGTGTCTTCTATTAGCATCTTTTGAAATATACTTCTGAAATCTTGTTGGTTCATAACATTTTCTCCATTTGTAACCGGGGGGCATAAACTCTATTGTCTCTTGCTTTTTAACCGCATAACATGATTTCATGTTTAAATTTTCATACATTGACACAATCTATGTCCTTGCCATTTTGATAACAGTGTAGCTTTCCCTGGTGTTAATATCTATCTGAGCTGTTCCTTTCTAGTTAAGCTGGAGAAAGAATCCAAGGACAGCTCTGTCTTCTTTCATTAATTTGATCATCATCTGTCTTCAAAGTTGCTCTCCTTGAAGTGCTCCTGTTACTGGGAAGTACGGGAATTCTTGATTCTTGTCTAACCTGGGAGAAAGAGTTCAGCCAAGTGACGCACAGTGAGGGTTAAGCAGCAGAGTTTCTTGAAGGAAGGTGAAGTAAGCTCTAAGAGGGGAGCTGGCTGACCTGGCTGGAAAAATAGCAGTAGCAGTGTTTATTTAAAGAGATAGTGCACCCTGAAGGACAAGACCGAGCAGGCTGCTCAGAAGAATGAGCCAGCAGCAGCTAGTGCTGGGGGACTCTCTCTCTTTTTTTTTTTTTTTTTAAGACGGAGTCTCGCTCTGTCGCCCAGGCTGGAGTGCAGTGGCCGGATCTCAGCTCACTGCAAGCTCCGCCTCCCGGGTTTACGCCATTCTCCTGCCTCAGCCTCCCGAGTAGCTGGGACTACAGGCACCCGCCACCTCGCCTGGCTAGTTTTTTGTATTTTTAGCAGAGACGGGGTTTCACCGTGTAGGCCAGGATGGTCTCGATCTCCTGACCTCGTGATCCGCCCGTCTCGGCCTCCTGAAGTGCTGGGATTACAGGCGTGAGCCACCGCGCCCGGCCTGGGGGACTCTCTTAATGAGAATCTTACCTGATTATTCATGAAGGGGAGTGAGGGGTTGTTTTGGGAGGTTCCTTTGGGCATGCCTGCTCTAGGGCTGTGCATGCTAGTCTGTATGTTACATGTCTCATTGGCATGGAAAATCGCCACGCAGGGCTGTGTTTTTCACTATTACAATGAGCAAAACTCTCCTCTTGGGTGAGTTATTGGAGGCGTATGCATGCCTGTCAGTGAGGAAAGTTCCACCACGTTTATCTCTGGCTATGGCATGATAAGTCCCCTTTAGGGCTGGAGGAGCCCAATCACAAAGCGAGAAGTAGCCAGTGTAGCCGTTGTTGTTTCTGCTGAGTGTCAGTGGGCAGCATCTCTGGGACTTCATTTCCCGGGGACCCCCTTGCCTGTCTACTTCTGGCCATCTGCCTACTCCAACACTCCTGCAATCCTGGCTCTTTTGCGTGGGCTGGACAGACCCTTTGTGGGTTTTGTTTTTGGCCCGTGTGGCCTTTCTGGTGTGTGCTGCTTCTGATCACTTAGGACCTGGACAAAGAAGGTCATGCAGACAAAGCTAAATAGTAGCTAAGA
>NW_012114977.1:2908370-2910892 GCF_000951035.1 Colobus angolensis palliatus | reverse complement strand
TTCCTTCCTTCTTTCCTTCCTTCCTTCTTTCCTTCCTTCCTTCCTTCCTTCCTTCTTTCGACGGAGTCACTCTGTTGCCCAGGCTGGAGCGCAATGGCGTGATCTTGGTTTACTGCAACCTCTGCCTCCCAGATTGAAGTGGTTCTCCTGCTTCAGCCTCCCAGGGAGCTGGGATTACAGGTGTGTGCTACCATGCCTGGCTAATTTTTATATTTTCAGTGTAGACAGAGTTTTGCCATGTTGGCCAGGCTGGTCTCGAACTCCTGACCTCAAGTAATCCGCCTGCCTCTGCTTCCCAAAGTGTTAAGATTACAGTTGTGAGCCACCGCACCTGGCTGAGTGTTTCTGTTCTAAGTGACAGAGACCCAACTACCTTAAGAAAAATAAAAACAGAGTCAATTGGCTTGCGTAATAAAACATAGAAGAGGCAGGGGAGAATCCCCAGGACTCGAGTACAGGTAGGTCTCGGTCTCTGTCTCTCATTCTCTCCCTCTTGCTTTTCTTGTACCTTGTTTCTGCTTCTCCCTCCAGTTAGCTGCATGTGTATTCTTACTAGGATTATGAGGCTAGAATTGTGGTTCACATCTGTGGTATCTTAGAACCAAAAAGCAAAGCATGTTTTTCCTTGCCTGTCCCATTAGGAAAACTTCAGACAAAGACCCTATTGGGCCCAGCTGATGTTATTTCCTTATCTCTAGGCCAGTGTGGCCAGGAGAAAGGGATGCTGTGGCTTCCCAGCCCGGGTCATGTTTCTCCCTGTGCCCAGGAGGTGGCATACAGCCTTTAATAGAACCACCTGGCCCTTGGGAGGCCGAGGCAGGCATTTCATGAGGTCACGAATTAGAGACCAGCCTGGCCAATATGGTAAAACACCATCTCTACCAAAAATACAAAAATTAGCCAGGTGTGCTGGTGCGCGCCTGTAGCCCTGACTGCTCGGGAGGCTGAGGCAGAAGAATCGCTTGAACCTGGGAAGCAGAGGTTGCAGTCAGCCCAGATCATGCCATTGCACTTCAGCCTGGGTGACAGAGCGAGACTTCATCTCGAAAACAAAACACACACACAAAAAAACAAAACTGCCTGGTCCAAGGAGGAAGTCCTCTTCCCCAGCCCACCCCAGGGGAGCAGCTGTTCTGGGCAGAAAGAATAATAAGTATCCATTGTACAGTTGAAGAATAAACAGAAAGGAAGGAAGCCAAGTTGGTTCTTGACTTCATGAAACCAGAGGTGGCGAGAGGACACAGGAGAGAATGGAAGATCAGGTTATCCACAGTGAGCCCTGGAGGTCAGAAAGCAGCCATGTGGGTGACATTCATTTTCCCTTTTCTCAGTGTCACATCACATTGAACCCACTAACGAAGGCCTGCACTGCCAGAGGGGACGTTAGAAAGCCATTCCAGAGGCACTTGGGTCTATTAAGGCCATTTTCTCAGCATTTCCATAAATCGTCTATGAAACCTATCATGAGTAATTTGCACTTCTTGGAAACCCTTTTTTCCGTCTATGAAATAAATATTCAAGTGCCCCATTCCTTTGTGTCAGGCAGTGCTGGTGTCTGCCCCTGTTCCTGTCGGCCACCGTATCTGGCCGTGGTGTGCTGGCTGCAGGGTGTGTGACTGTGCGATCCAGCCTTTCTGAGCTTCTGTGTCCTTATTGTGAAATATGCTACTTCGTGGGATTTTTCAGAAAATTAAATGAGATTATAGCACCTGACACATAGTAAACATCAACTTCCTTTCTTCCCCCTCCTCTTCCACTTCTGCAATGAGGACAAACCTGGTTTCCATGGCAGTAACATAGCAGGTATCACCTGATAAATGAGAACTTCATTCAGGCCTGGAATTCCAGAACTTTTGGGGGCTGAGGTGGGTGGATCACTTGAAGCCAGGAATTTGAGACCAGCCTAGGTAACATGGTGAAACCCCATCTTTACTAAAAATACAAAAAAAATTAGCCAGGCATGGTGGCACATACCTGTAATTCCAGCTGCTGTGGTGGCTGAGGCACAGGAATTGTTTGAACCTAGGGGGTGGGGTGGAGGTTGCAGTGAGCCAAGATTGTGCCACTGCCCAGCCTTGGTGACAGAGTGAGACCCAGTCTCAAAAAGAAAAAAAAAAAAAAAAAAAAGAACTTCAGACTTCTTCAGACAGACTTCAGAACTTCAGTATGTATTGATCAGCATTGGAAAGTTTTGGGGTTCCCCAGTATTATTCTACATCCGACAAATTTGGGAAAGTATGCTTTTGGGAAGGTGTTTACAGCCAATGAAACAGGGGAGGTTTCATTGATAACAATTTCCTGTATACTTCCTCTTGGTGAAGACCGAAGCATAGTGCTGGGAAGTATGTATCCAAGTGTAACTGTGTGTCTCTGTGGTGACAGGAGTGTGTGTTTGTGTGTTTGTATACAAATATGTGCACTCTTTTCCATGTAACTGTGAACCTTCTCCAGTTGTGGTTCAAAGCACTGCTTTTTTTTTTTTTTTTTTTTCTGACTTTGAAGCCTAACACAAGGATGTGGCT
>NW_012114977.1:2892408-2907994 GCF_000951035.1 Colobus angolensis palliatus | reverse complement strand
TAACTGTGAACCTTCTCCAGTTGTGGTTCAAAGCATTGATTTTTTTTTTTTTTTTTTTTTTTTATGGCCAGGCCATGAAGTGGGAATATTTAAAGCTGAGACTAGGAGGTGAGGTCTGAAAGGTACCCACAAGCCCAGCTCTGAAACCTGTGCTGGTGGCCACATTCTCAAACTTCAGCCTGCCTCAGAATCACTGGGAGGGCTTGTTAAGGTGCAGATTGCTGGACTCTGCTCCTACAATTTCAGATATTGGTTGTCTAGGGCCAGGCAGGGAGACGGGGGTGGAGCTAGAGAATCTATATTTCTAAGAAGTTCCCAGCTGATATGATGTTGTTCTGCGGACCACACTTTGAGAACCAGTGACCTATAGAAAGTCCACCTGTACCCCCGCCAATCTGGATGACTTCTGCTTGTGTGGTTTGATCTTTGCACACTCAGCCCTGCTCTCTTTCCCTTTGCTGGGGGCTTATGTACTCATCAAGTTGTGTTGCCAGGTGGGTGTGGTGGCTCACACCTGCAATACCAGCACTTTGGGAGGCCAAGGTGGGTGGATCACTTGAGGTCAGGAGTTTGAGACAAGGTTGGCCAAGAAGGTGAAACCCCATCTCTACTAAAAATATAAAAATGAGCCGGGCATGGTGGCGCACACCTGTAATCCCAGCTATTGTGGGTGGGGTGGGGGTGCTGAGAATCACTTGAACCCGGGAGGTGGAGGTTGCAGTGAGCCGAGATCGAGCTGCTGCACTCCAGCGTGGGCAACAAAACAAAACAAAACAGAAAAAAACAGTGTTGCCAGATCCAACAAATAAAAATATTGGATGCCCTGTTAAATAAATACTCTGGGTAAAAAAGAAAAACTGTTTAGTGTAAGTATTTCCCAGATATTATGTGGGACATACTTATGCTAAAAAAAAAAATGCATTGTCTGAAATTCAAATGAACCTACACGTTCTTCGTTTAATATGGCAACCTTTTCATCCAACTGGGTGTCTCTCTCTGTCTCTGTCTTTCTCCCTGTCTCCTGCTGCTGCTTTCCTGCAACTGAACAGGCTACAGCTGCCAAGGAAACACGCCCAGAGAGGGTTTATGTTTTCCGGACATATCCACCTGCTGCCCTGAGCTCAGTTGGCAGACTTGGCTTGGTCTCAGCCGAGATGGACTTGGCTCCTCTTCATTTTGGTTCTCTTGCTGGCTCTCTGTTATTTTTTCTATCTGTTTCTCTTTCTCTTGCTGTCTCTGTCATGCCTTCTTTTATGTCATCTCTTCTTTTATGTCATCTCTCATATGAGGGATTTAAAAGGCAGGAATCTGCAAAGTGATGGGACTGATCCAGGAAAAGTCTGTTCTCAGCAGTAAGACTGGAGTCCAGGAGTGACCTCCCGGTGTTGGAGGAGAGTGACGTTTGGCCTAGAAAGGGCACAGAGATCACCAGCAGCATGCCTTATATTATGAAAAGGATAACATTTGCCTTGGAGAATTTTGCCTAGCAGTGCTGAGGCGAGGGGTCATGGCTGGAGTGGGGCAGTGTCCAGGGCTTGAAGGAAATTGACACTACATGGTCTGTAATGCTGGCAGAGGGAGCCCACTACTGTGGGCTTGATCACACATGGAGGGGCAGAGAGAAATTCGAGCAATCAAAGGCTTCCTGGAGCCTTGGTCTTGGACTCTGTGTCCTCCTAAATAGCTCCATTTGTCACTTTCTCTTGCCAAGGCTGCTGGACGCAGAGGATGGAGAAATGGAGGAACAGAAGGCTTAGCCGCTTCTCTTCACTTTGCTGTCCCCTTTGCTGTCTGCCGGCCTTAGGCCTGTGTTCTCCCCCTCCTTTTGCTATGAATAGCTCTCCAAGGCCCTGGCACCAGCAATCAGGCCTGCTTTCAAAGAGGTAGGTCATAACCTCAGAGGAGTGAGGAGGTGCTCTTGTCAGTGGTCACCTGGGGCCTAGCCAAGGGGCCCTGTGTGCATTGCCCTGCTTTAAGGGCTGTGTTCCTCTTCCTGTGTCCCCAGCATGACGTGGAGAAGGACAGTGGGGTCAGGAGGCCTTGGTTTCCAGTAGCCTGGGGCACGGTAAGATGGGAGAGCAAGAGGGAGCCCCATCTCCTTGATGCATTCACTTGCCCTGTGTGGGACCCAGATCCACGTTGCAGGATCAGTGGGTCTGTTTTTCCTTCTGTATCAGATACCAGGGAAAGCTGATCCTGCTGTGCACTTGCAGCGGCAGGCACAGCGCTAGGCAGAGAAGGAAGATGAGGATGATGCCTCCTGTCTCTATCGGGTGCCTGCCATTCTGAGCGCCCTCACACACTGTCTCCTTAGCTGTCTTTTGCAGCCCAAGTGGGGAGGTTGGCAGGCGTGACTCTCCCTGTTTGTTCATTGGGGACACTTAGCCCCAGAGACATGACAGGCCAGCCCAAGGTCACACAGCCAGTGAGCGAGGGATGGAAGGTGGCCATGCGACAGATACCCCCTCCTCTCCCAGTGGCTGGGTCTGCCCCTCTCCTCTTCTCTGAGGAGTCCCTCTGGCCAGCCCCACCTTGGTCTGGATACTTTCACCTTCTGTTTCCTGACTGGCTTCCTCTACTCCTGCCTCTCTCCCTATGGCCTTGCTTTCCTTGTGGCCCATCAGGGAAATATTTGGGATTCCCCAAAGGCAAAGCAGCAGTAGCCATGTACTCCCCATTCATGCTGCTGTTCCTTCTCCAGCGTGTGGGGCTGGAGACATTTGAGAAGCTGCATGGATGGTGAGGCCAGCTGAAGTCCTGAGGGTTCCCAATGTCAGGGATGGGAGAACTGGCCTTGCAGGAGGGAAGCAAGGCTCCCTGTGTGCTGGGTGGGAACTGCGTTGCCTGGGAGGCTCCCAATACCTGCAGAGAGTGTGTGGGCCCTCCGGTCTGCTGTGGTGGGCAGTGTGCTCCCCCAGGGAGATAAGCAAGCCGTGACCTCCCACTGCCCCTGTCCGTGGCCCGCCAGGCACGCTACCCTGGCTTCCTTAGCTGGGATTTCCTTTCTGATTTTGTATCCACGCTTGCCATTCCCATCTTTTATCTGTTAGTCACACGTCAGGGCTCGATGTGTATTTGGAGAAAGGATGCATGGCTATCTACCCCTCGTCCCTGCCCAGAGGTGCAGCTGTGGAGGATACGGATGAGGAGATCAATGGAGTCTGCCACTCTGGGAGTGTGTGTTCTAGTTGGAATAAATCCAACAGGGAAAAATCAGGAACTCCTCGTGCAATGAAGCTTTCAGTTGCCTGGTCCAGGCTATGTATGTATAGCTAGAATATGGAAATGGAAGAAATCCACACAGCTAGGTAGGAAGGGCTTTGTGGGGAGGAACTGGTGGTGGGGCAGGAGACAGGTGAGCCTGATGTGCGATGGCCTGGCGTTAGAATGGACTCCTACATTAGAGCTAAGACCTGGTGCTTGGATGCCCTTTGGTGGGGAGAGGATGGGAACCAGCGGCTTTGCTCATTATCGAGTGGCCTCCTTGTCCCACACCCTGAAGGAGCTAGGTCCTGCCTTTATCTTCTTGCCCCCCCTGCAGCCCACTCCGGTGCTGGGACCTGATCGTATACCCTTAGCTTCTTCTGGAGGGAGACATTTGGCCAAAGCAAACTGTGAAGTCTTTGAAAGGGCTGCATTTGTTTCCTGGGGCCGCTGTAGCAAAGTACCACAAGCTGGGTGGCTTACAACAGAAGTTTATTCTTTCACTTTTCTGGAGGCCAGAAGTCTGAAACCAAGGTGTTAGCAGGGCCTTGCTCTCTCTGAAGCCTGAAAGGGAGTCTGTTGCATGCCTTTTGCTTTCTCTTAGCTTCAGGCACTGCGGCAGCACGAGCATTCCTTGGTTTCTGGCTTCATTGCTCCTATCTCTGCCTCTGCTGTCTCACGGCATTCTTCCTGTGTGTCCATCTCTTCCCTTCTGATGAGGGGACACCGGTCGTTGGATTTAGGGCCCACCCTAATCCACTGTGACCTCATCTTAACTTGATTACATCTGCAAAGATCTTATTTCCAAATAAGGTCATGCTTATAGAGCCTGGGGATGAAAACTGCAACTTTTTTTGGGGGGTGGGGCAAGTTCAACTCAACAGATTTTGTCTCTAAATCCCATCTACCTGTTAGAGTCTCCGTCTATTCTCAAGCCACCTCTTGGGTCTCTGGAGGTCTGGGACATGGAGACCCCCCCTTCCCCTCTCACAGCACTCTCATTTGCTGGCTGCGGAGGGGGATGGGTGTGGGTTTTGACATTTGAGATGGAGTCGCTGCCTGCAGGGGTGAAGGATTGCTTGGCAATGCTGCTGCTGCTTGTTTTGAGGAAGTGGAGGGTGCATTTCTGGGCAGAAGAGAAGGCAGAGAGAACTGCAGATTTCCTCCTCTTTTCCTGTGGAAGACATTGCTTTCCTGAGGTGCAGCATGATGGCTCTGGAAGGGCCTTCAAGGACTCCAGACAGGAGCACTGGGACCTGCCAGAAATGGTGCCCACCTTGTTGGAGCTCTAGACTTGAGTCTTGGCTCCACTACTCAGTGACTCTGATCTTGGGGGCAAAGTTGTTTAGCTTCTCTGAGGCTCAGCTGCTTCATCTCTAAAATGGGATAATAATAACTGCTTGTCAGATCTCACGGAGCATTTGTGAGGGTTAAATAATAAAAGATGGATATGAAAGTACCTTTTAAACCATCATTGTGATAAAATACACATAACAGAAAATGTACCATGTAAGTGTACAAGTCAGTGGTGTTAAGTATACTCACATGGTTCTGGAACCTTCACTGCCATCCATCTCCAGAACGTTTGAATAATCCCAAACTGTTAAAGTGCCATTTAAAGTGCTAATTAGAGTACTTTTTATTCATTTGATACATAAGAAACTGGAGTCCCTGAGAAGCAGGGAACTCGGGCACAGTTACCCAGTGAATTAGGGCAGAGCTGAATCGACTCTTGGTTTGGTGCCCATGGCCTTCTCTCAGCCTGCCGGGGCCTGGGACACATCCCAGGAGGGTTTCCTTCTTCTCTCAGACCCATCCCTCAGGATCACGGGGGCCTCTAGAGAAACAAATTTGTCCAGTGGTGGGACATACTCAGCCCGTGCCGTGCCTGCATGATGGGGGCCCCCTGAGCAGGCACCAGCACCTTCTCGTGGAAAGCCTGCATTCTCTCTCCTGGCTCAGGCTGGCTCAGTCCCTCTCAGCCTCCTGTCTCTCTCTGCCTCTACCTGTTCCTTTCTCCAATGGGACAGGGTTCCAGTGGAGAACCAGGGGAGCTGAACCTGGGGTGAACTTGGAGACGGCTTCATGAGGTTCCATATGTGCAAAGGGTGTGGACAAGGGATTTGGGTGACCCGGGTTCTGGTCCATCCTGTAGCCAGCTTGTCAAGTCACCGTAGAATTCTCATGGAGTGCACGGTGGTTGAAGTCCTACTGTGTGCCCATCATTGGGAAATATCCATGAACAGACCTTATTACTAGCTACTTGGAGCTGCTGTGAGACACAGTTGATGTGATACGTAAGGGCTGTGTGTGTGTGGCAAAGGACACTCACCTGTAGAAGGTGACCATTGTCACTTGACATGGCAGAGAGGGGAGCATCCTCTCCCAGCCCAGGCTGATGGTAATATTCCTGGCCAGGGCCCAGGGCAGGAGGAAGAGAAAGGAATGGAGATCGCCATGCATACTAGACTTGGATGCCCTGTGCTCCGTGGAACCTTCCATGTCTAGGTCTGGAGCTGAGGTCTGGGGACAGACCGAGCTCAGACACTGTCTGACTTCAAGTGGCTCATGGCCCAATGGGGAGCATAGAGCTGTGCACAAGGAGTTTTGATGCAGCGTCATCGATGCTGACAGAGGGGAATGGGTGATGGCGTGTTGTGGTCACCAGGGGAAGGGAAGGCCACTTCTGCCTGGTGGGAGTAGGGTAGGGGACTGGGGTAGGGGTGGAGGGATGGCAGAGGAGCCTTTGCTGTGGCTTAACGCAGAACAGACCAGTGGAGGATGCCCGTGGCATGTCTCACCCAGGGAGACTCTTTTGCCTCCCTGGCCACTGGCTTCCTTGACCCTCAGACGGGTCCTATGAAGCATCTAGGGAAGGGACTATTCACTCATTTTGCAGGTGAGATTTTGCAGTGCTGGGTTAAAGCACCTGGGCAGGCTCATCCAGGACTGCAGCCCCACAGAATGTGGACCCCGCTTTCCTGCCTGGGGTCCAGGCATTCTCCGCAAACCCACCCGGCTCCTCCCTGTGTTCCTTTGCCTAAAAGAGCCATTTAGAGCAGGCTGTTTCTGTGCCTTGTGGGGTCCTTTGCATCAGCCAATCATTCAGTTTTTCTTAAGCCGCACTATGTGCCTGTCTCTCCGGGAAATCTCTGTCCTCAAGGAGCTCATAGCTTGAGCCCCCACAAAGACTTGGTTCCCCCGACTTTCCTCCCCTCCCTCTTCCTGGCTTCTTCCACCCTGGGAAGCTGCAGGGAGGAGATGCCACTGGCAGGACAGAGGAGACAGAAGGCAGCCAGACTGAACCGCTTTTCTCCATTGCATCTTCTCCCCGCCACCAGGTCCCGGCTGGCCGACTTCCATGCCAATTGTCGAGCCTCCTACCAGACGGTCACCAGCTGCCCTGCGGACAATTACCAGGCGTGTCTGGGCTCCTATGCTGGCATGATTGGTAAGCTGTTCCTGCACACCTGGGTTCTGTGGGTCTTTGCTGTCCCCATCTCAGCAGGGCAGGGGCCACAGCCCAGCTTAGGGCCAGCCAGGGGAGACAGCCTGAATCTGGCCTTCTCTGCAGCAGATTCAGAGAGAGCTGTGAGGGGAAACCAGCGGAAAGGCAGTTCTGTAGCAAGGAGGAGGACCCAGCTGTTTATCATGTGGGGAGGAGGGCCCTTGGAGCCTTCTAAGCTTTTGAAATAAGAAGCAAAGGTGGCCGGGGCAAAGGTGGCCGGGCATGGTGGCTCATGCCTGTAATCCCAGCACTTTGGGAGGCTGAGACGGACGGATCACGAGGTCAGGAGATTGAGACCATCCTGATGAACACGGTAAACCCTGTCTCTACTAAAAATACAAAAAAATTAGCCGGGTGTGGTGGCATGCGCCTGTAGTCCCAGCTACTCGGGAGGCTGAGGCAGGAGAGTGGCGTTGACCCGGGAGGCGACAGAGCTTGCAGAGAGCAGAGATCACGCCACTGCACTCCAGCCTGGGCGACAGAGCGAGACTCTGTCTAAAAAAAAAAAAAAAAAAAAAGAAGCAAAGCTAACATTTGTGGCACGGTTCTGACATTCCAGGCTCTGCACTGAGCAGTTTACATGGCCTGTCTTACTGAATTCTCCCAACAGCTCTTGCCAAGGGGTTGGTGATATCTCCATTTTATAGATGAGGAAACTGAGGCTGTAGAGAAGCTGAGTGACTTGCACAGGCTCACCTCGCTGATAAATGTCGGCACTGGGGTCCGATCCCAGGACATGAGCCTCATTCACCCTGATTCTAGAACACTGGCTGCTTGTTGGTGAAGGAGAAAGCACGGGCCCACACTCTGGGAGGGGCTCCAGGGCATTTTCTCTGCCTTCCTGGTGGCGAGGGGCCCAGTGTCCTCTATGCTGCTGGCCCCTGTGCCCCTGCTGACCCCATGGACCCTGGGATAGTCATGCTCAGAGTCAGGAGTGTGATTGGGATGGATGTGTGTTTGGGGGCCAGGTGAGAGGATGGGTACCAGGCCTCTGCCCTGCTGTGCCTGGGGTCGGTCTGTGGGCCCAAGGGGAAGGCCCCACTGCACCTCTCTCCTCTCCCCCACCTTTCTTCCTGCCCAGGGTTTGACATGACGCCCAACTATGTGGACTCCAGCCCCACTGGCATCGTGGTGTCCCCCTGGTGCAGCTGTCGTGGCAGTGGGAACATGGAGGAGGAGTGTGAGAAGTTCCTCCGGGACTTCACCGAGAACCCGTGCCTCCGTAAGTTCTGGATGTTCTCCCCAACCCCAGCAGCCCCTCCCACCCCTCCTGGAGTCTGTCCTAACCATTCCCATTTCCTTCCGTGGGGATGGCTGGTGATGTATATGAGGCTTCTCCGCCATGGGTATTGCCCATGGGGACCTTGGGTTTTGAGCTCTTGGAGATTCACACCAGAACTCTCAGTAGGCCAGCCTCAGTTTACCACCAGAGGCCTTGAGCCTATGTCAAGCCTGTTATTTGGTCTAGTCCGTTACTGGGACAGCTTCAGCCAGGTTCCTTTGGAGACTGAGCCCTCTTATGAGGCTCGCTGGCGTCTGTCATACCTCCCTTTAATGAGTTTGTTTGCCCCTGGAATCGACTTCCTTTCACATCGTCAAACTCCTAACCCAAAAGCTAGAGAGACTTTAGCCACAGTCTAGCTCAGTCTGCCTTTGATCTTTCCAGCCCAACATCCATTGCCACCCATGCCCACCTGAAGGTTTCTTCCCTGTTTCCTTCCCTCCTTTATTTATTCTGTCCATCTCTCCATCCTTCTGTTCCTCCCTCTCTGTGTGGCACTGGAGATTCAAGGATCCAAGTCATTGAGGAGGTATAGCCTGATGGAGGTAGACTGAGAGGGGTCACTCATGATCACAGTTCAAGTGAGCTGCTCTAGAGGAAGGGTCTGCACAGGGTTCTTGAGGAGCCCAGGGTGGGGATGCCCAAGTCAGCCAGGAAGAGGAGGGAGGCCCCGAAGGCTTCTTGGAAAATGTATCTGTGGATGCCTAGCTGGACATCGGTCAGTTGAAGAGGCAGGGGGTGCCTGCCAGTCCACCCTGGGCAGAGGTCCTGGGCTCCACAGAAGACCATGGCGGGTAGAGGAAACTGCCAATCATATAGCCTTGCTACATAGCAGAGTGGCAAGAGTTATCTGGACAGGTAGACAGCATCCTTGTCGTGCAGGGCCTTGTAGGCCTGAGGCATTTAGATCTTCTTGTCCTGCAGGGGTGACAGTGGTGGTGTGGGTGTTTGAAGGAATGTCAGCAAGGGTGTGAGATCAGATCAGCATTCCAGAAAGCCAATCTGCCTGTGTTGTGAGGCAGTGGGGGTCAGAGGGAATCAATTCCGACAGGTGACGTGACACAGGCCCATCAGAAGGCCATAGTAGCTGCTTACAGGGGCACAAATGGTGGCTGTGAACCAGAGCAGTGGGAGGGGAACAGTGATGGGAAATGGGGTGGAGGGATCTTTAGGAGGTGGGCTCAGCGGGCTGCCAGCAGGTGTGCAGGGAGGCACCATGGGTGACCCTCAGAATTCTGACATGGGGGACCTGGGTAGATAAGAGATGATACCTTCAAGGCTGCAGTATGAGGGGTCAGAGGGAAAAGAGCGTTGACAAGGGTAGGAGGAGACACCTAGCTCAGGCTTAGACATAATGAGTTTGAGATGCATGTGGCACGTGGAGGCGGAGATTTTCTGGGCACCTTTCTGGATGGTGTGGGAGGAGCAGAGACCACCCAGGGAGAGAGAGCCTGTGGTGTGGAGCAGGCAGAGGGCTGAATGTGGGGCCCCTGCATGCCAGGGTGGGGACCTGGGAACATCTGAGGAGGCACAGGGCCTGGAAGAGCCTGTGACTAGGGAGCTGGAGATGAGGAGCTTCGGGAGGTGTGGCCGGTGGCACCATGCAGAGGAGGTGGCCCCCTCCTCCCCTAGGCTCCCCTGCATCCCACCCCCTTCTTTTTCTCCCTTTTTCTTCTGTGTTCCCCATCATGTACACTTCTTGCTATTCTGGCTTCTTTGTTTTTTAACCTCTCTCTTGCTATATTCTGTAGCTGTGAGACCTTTGTAGGTATCTGAAAAAGAGGTTCAGCAGAGGGAATCTTCCTGTATCATGCCCTGTCCCAACTTCTGGACTATTCCAGGGAAGGGGATGGTCAGGGTGAGGAGCAGGGACAGGAGTGATGGACGTGGGTCCTGACTTCTCTGCATCTACCCTCACCCCCATCCCAGGGAACGCCATCCAGGCCTTTGGCAACGGCACGGATGTCAATGTGTCCCCTAAAGGCCCCTCGTTCCAGGCCACCCAGGCTCCTCGGGTGGAGAAGACGCCTTCTTTGCCAGATGACCTCAGTGATAGCACCAGCCTGGGGACCAGTGTCATCACCACCTGCACGTCTGTCCAGGTGAGGGGGGTGTGGCTGAGGTGTAGGGGGAGCACCATGGCGCCAGAAGTGGTGTGGGAAATGACTCAGCTCAGGCCGGGGAGGGAGGGTCCTCCCTTTCCAATCAGAGACCCGAGAGGCAGGGAGGAGCTGCCGGGGGTCATTCTTCACCCCTTCCTTCATTTGGGCATTCATCTTGCAAACGTTAAACCCCTGTTACATCACAGTGTTATACTTGCCTGGCAGGCTGTGGGGTCTGAAGAGCAGGCAGTGGGGCGCAGCCTGGGCGCAGGTGCAGGGGGGAACAAGTCCTGGCTGTGTGTGGGGCAGCGAGGCACCCGTCTGAGTGGGGCAGCAGGCTCATAGGGTCAACAGTGCACATCCACAGTGCCAGGATGCAGGCTTGAGCAGGGACCCAGCTTGGTGGGGGTTCAAATCCTTCCTGGGCACCCATTGCAGAAGTGCGTGTGCCTGTTATGGTTAGGGAAGCCCTCCCCTTCTCTTTCTGCCTCCTTCTGCTTCCCTTGTGTGCCCCCCTGCTCAGGAGCAGCTGACTTCCAAGTGCCCTCCTGGCGGCTGGGTGGGGAGCTCTTCCATGTCCTGCTCCCTCCACTTCGCTCCCCTCCTGATTGGAGCTGTGGTGCTGTTGTCACCCTTGGGCGGCTCCTAATGACACTGGATATGCTTGAGTGGCTGTGAGCAGAGGGCTCAGGGTCCTGCTCTGCAGACAATTGCTCAATTTCATGCTAGAGCGGCGGGCAGCTCGGCCAGTCAGGGCTGTGCCACCTGTCAGGTCATCCAGACCTCACCAGCCTCCTGCATGCACCCTTCGTCCTAAGCCCCTTGGGCTGGCCCATCGGGGGAGAGGCTGACTCAAGAGGATGCTGGCAACCTTCCCAGGACTCCCACTGTGCTTCCTTGTGGTTGTAAAGTCCAAAGTCGTGGCTTTGGGACCCCCACTCAGCCCCCTTCACCGTCAGCCCTGATGATTCTGAGGCCCATTTAATTCTTTTTCTCCTGCAGTTTGCCAAGCCATCGGTTACTTGGTTTCTTTTAGCCCCTACTTGGCTTTCTGTGGTCTCACCATTGGGGAACTTGCTCAAATCTTGGTTTGATCTCAGTGGAGATACGGGTGATCTGTATGTGAGATGATATATGCGAAAGTGCTTGGTCAATGGAGGAATGCTGCACACATGTCAGGTGTTACAAATCCAGGGTCTGGGGAGGCTGCCTGGCGGGTGGCTGGAGGCCTGTGGACTAAGTCAGTCTGGGCAGGACAGCTGAGAGAGCCTCCCAGGAGGAAAGGAGGAGAAATAGACCCTCAAAAGGGGTCCAACCACCACCACTCTCTAGGTTTCTTCTCAGAGAAATGGAAGAGGAAGGGCCTCTGATTCAGTTTTAATTATAGTGTTTTGAATGAGCACCTGCTATCCCGTGCTGGGAGCTGGAAGTGTCAAGTGAATAAGCCCTCGCCCCTGCCCTTGGCTTGCCTGGGGCTGGCGTGGGTGCCTTCCCTCCTCCCCAGCCCCCATCTGTCCCCTGTCTCTCAGCTCTCCTAGCTTGGACCATCTCTGATTGAGTGACTCTGTGGTGGCCCTTGTGGGGCCCTTGGGTGTTAGGGGCACCCATAGCTATAGGAAGGAGTCCCTGAGTGATCGCAGGGACCGAGAGCTGAGCCTGGATGGGAGGAAGAGTTGGGGGAGCCTGTATACCCTAGATACAATCTAGAGACAGAGGCAAGATTATTTTGCTGCTCTCTGTCCTTCTTCCTTGGGGGAAGGCTTAGGGAACCCCAGAGATGGTAGCCAGTTGGGTCCCTACATGGGTATCTGTATGTCAGGACTTGAAGGACCCTCCAAGATCTTCCCAAACACAAGCGACCAGAGGCCTGGTGACGACAGCAGCGTGTGCGCAGCCCCACAGCCGGTTGGCAGTCGAGAAGGGCCAGGAACCCTGTCCCCTGGCCACCTTCTGCTTCCTCCTCCTCCAAATCTGCTCCCCTCAAAGGACTTCCCACGGTGGGAGTGGGGCTGTTGAGGAGGGCTGTGGGTGTCTTGGACGCCACCACAC
This sequence comes from Colobus angolensis palliatus, assembly GCF_000951035.1. Taxonomy (NCBI): domain Eukaryota; kingdom Metazoa; phylum Chordata; class Mammalia; order Primates; family Cercopithecidae; genus Colobus; species Colobus angolensis. The sequence goes on along the minus strand of NW_012114977.1, from coordinate 2,895,849 downwards.
TAGAGCCAGGAGCCCCGCCCGAGTTGGCCCTGTGGCTGGTGTCTTAGGTCCTCCTCTCAGAAGTGTCTCCTTCAGGGTGTGGCCCCCTCTCTGGGCAACCCTGCCTGCCTGGGGCTCTGTGGACCTTGGAGAGGCCTGATAGGGTCTGCAGAATGGTCTCTCCTGGAGCCTTCTGGCCCGGCCCATGTTTATTAAATATATACCTCGTCTGAATTCCCTTGCTCTTCTCTCCACCCCACTGGGCTCTAGAGCAGGGAACCTGAGTGTCAGGTCAGTCTTGGACACATGCAGGATGGGTGAGTCAGCTGCTGACCTGCACTTGGCCGGCCGTTCCTCTGAGCAGGACGTCTCTCCTTTCCCTCTCCCACTCCTCGGGTGAGTCAGCTGCTGACCTGCACTTGGCCGGCCGTTCCTCTGAGCAAGACGCCTGTCCTTTCCCTCTCCCACTCCTCTCCGCCTGGTGTGCCCTACCCCGATGTCACCTCTTGGGAATGCCTTCTCCGATTCCACACCAGGTTGCCTTCCGCCTGCTTTGGGCTCCCGCTCTGCTTGTTCATGGCCCCATCATGATGTGTTCTCCTCTCCCCTGCTAGGCCAGGGTCCCCAGAGGCCGGAGTAGCATCTCACCCTCCTGTGTCACCCTGCGTAGCTGGGTGCACAGTGCTTGGCATGGAGTGGGTGCTCCATTCAGGTGGAAAGAGAGACCCTGGAGTCCCCAGTTCATTGGATTTATTGGAACTCCCTGCTGTCCTGGAGGATGGGGTCTGTGTGTTTCAGTGCCCGCAGCTCTCCTCCTCCTCCTGGGTGCCCTCTGTAAGCACAGGACTGGGCAGCTGCGGAGGTGAAGATGTAGGAAGGTTTGTTAGAGACTCTTGGTCTTATGTGGGGCCTGGACCAGGGCAGTGCAGTGGGGACTGGGGTAAGATGGGCAATGGTTGGTGCTTCCCTGGCCATGACCTGCTGTTCTCCCCAACACTCCCCTGGGGCTGCTCTGGGCCCAGAATGCCAATTTGCAGGGCCCCATCAGATCAGCTGGAGTCCTACCTTTCCCAGCACCGGGGAGCCCTACAACACACCATCTCCTTTACCCCCCCCCGTCTCCACCTGCCCAGCTGTGATTCAGACTGCCAATCACATCTTGGGCAAATTAAAAATGAGTTTTGAGACATTGTCCCAAGGCCCCCTCACTGCATGCCTGCTGCCGACTCTGCAGCCAGTGGCCACCTCTCTCTCCTCCCCTCTCCTGCCTGCTCCTGGATGGGTCTCATACCCAGCACACAGGCCTGTGGACCTCAGAGCATGGGACTGAGAGGTCTGTCAGGGCATTCATTCATTGACTCAACAGAAATTCTTATTGCACATCACTACATCGCAGGCACCAAGGCTAACAAGCATCATGGGCCAGGACTCTGGTCCCGGTGCTGGAGGATGGACAGGATGAAGCCCAGATGTCTATGAGGGAGAAGGTGATTTGTGCACCTGCTGCGTGTAGGACTGATAGAGGATGATGGGGTCCAGTGGATGGAGAGAGTGCATTGACTCAGGTGGAGACCAAGGACCCATGGGCGTAGCAACGCCTGCTGCTAGGCCTGAAAAGAATCGGGAGAATGGGTGTGGGGTTGCAGTGGGCAGACTGCCCCAGGTGAACCAGCGGCGGAGCCAAGGCACAGTCAGGACAGCACAGAGTGCTGAGTGGGGGTCTACTGTGCAGACAGGGGGTCTGCTGTGCCTGGTTTTACAAATGAAGTGTTACTGGAACACAACCACACCCTGTCTGCATTGTCTCCTGTCACAGGCAGCCTTGAGTTGTTGTGATGGAGACAATGTGAGAGGTGTGAGTTACTGGGGATAGCCCAGGTCAGGGAGGAAGGCCAGGGGCACTGAGATTTAGGGGCGGGGCCAGGGACAGAAGCAGGGAGCGCTGGAGAGCCGCAGCTCCAGCCAGCAGGAAAGCACTAGACCAGCGAGTCTCTGGGGCTGCCGGCCCAGGCTTTTGGGGTAGGCAGGAGGTGGGCAAGGAAGAGGAGGAAGACAATAATTTCCTTCTCACTTCCTGGGCAACGGAGCGTCCCTGGGAGAAAGCTCTGGAAGGATGAAGCATGCCTTTCCCACTGTCCTTCCTCTGTGTGTGCGTCCTTCCCCCAGTGCCATCTGCAAGAGCCAGTTGTTTAATGCTTCTGGTGGCACCCACAGCGCAGCCCTTGGGGGTCGGCTTTTCCTGGAGTCCCCGTGCTGCTTCCATGGTGGAGGATTTACTGTTAGCAGCCCTGTGTCCTGCCATCCTTGCAGCCTAGGCCTGTGCACTTTGGGACTGGAGCCACAGACACCTCCAGGGGATGAGAGGCTCTGAGGAGGGACGGAGTCAGCCCCAGGCTGTTTCCCTAGACTCTCAGGCATCCTTCTCTCCCCTCTGTGTATTCATCTGCTGTGAAGGCGGTTGCATTAGTCTGTTCTCACACTGCTCATAAAGACATACCTGAGACCGGGTAATTCATAAAGGAAAGAGGTTCAGCGGACACACAATTCTACGTGGCCGGGGAGGCCTCACAATCATGGTGGAAGATGAAGAGCACAGGGACGTCTTACATGGTAACTGGCAAAGAGGGGGCGTGTGCAGGGGAACTCCCATCTATAAAACCATCAGATCTCGTGAGACTTACTGCCATGAGAACAGCACAGCGGATACCCACCCCCATGATTCAGTTATCTCCCAGCGGTTCCCTCCCACGACACACAGGAATTATAGAAGCTACAATTCAAGGTGAGATTTGGGTGGGGACACAGCCAGCCCACATCAGTGGTTATGTGTGAGTTTGTTTCTCCGTTAGAGTGTGAGTCCCTGGAGGGTAGGGAGGCACTGAATTTGAGACACTGGTGGTTTTGGCATCAGAGGTGGCCTCTCTCTCTGCCCCTCACCCCACTGGGTGCCGCTTCCAGAAAAGGTCAGCTGCTGGGCAACACTCTTACCCAAGAGCTCTGTCGCCTCTGGCAGAGACCACACCTTGGGGCAGACATCCCTAGGGGCTGGCCCAGGGAGGTGTTTCACTGTCCCCTGATAATCAGCATCAGATGAGAGGGTACAGTGGTTGTCCTCAGCCCCCTCGCCTCCTACTTTGTTCTCTCCCCGGCCCTCTATTGCCTCCTTCCTCTATTCCCTCTGTCTTCTGTTCCTCTGTCCCCTCCCCTCCTGCTATATTTCTCCCTCAGCTTCCTCCCCTTACCATGCTCTCCCCTCCCCTTTCCCTCTGTCCCCTCTCCCTTTCCTCTGTCCCTTCCCTTTTCCCTGTCCCATCCTCTCTCCTGTGCCCCCTCCCCTCTCCTCTGTCTCTTCCCCTACCCTCTGTTCCCTCCCCCTCTCCTGTCCCCTGCCCTCTCCTCTGTTCCCTCCTGTGTCTCCTCCCCTCTTCCTCTGTCCCCTCCCTTCTCTCCCCTCCCCTCTCC
>NW_012114977.1:2889066-2891352 GCF_000951035.1 Colobus angolensis palliatus | reverse complement strand
AAGGGGAGGGGAGAGAGGAGAGGGTGGGGGGACACAGGAGATGGGGAGGGGACAGAGGAAAGGGGAGGGGAGACAGGAGAGGGTGGGGGGACACAGGAGATGGGGAGGGGTCAAAGGAGAGGGCTCCCAACGGTTTAGTGAGCTCTGTTGGGGGTAGGGACACAGGGATAAGACAGGGCCTCCCAGAAAGGGCAGGGACTGGCCTGCCACACCTGAAACAATGAGAGTAGGAAGTGATGCTGGGCGTCCATAGGTGTCATTCCACAGGCACAGACTCCAAAAAGCCATAGGATGTCACAGGTGGGGACTGAGGTGACTGAGCAAGGATTGGCCAAGGGACTTGGGAGGGCAGATGCGAGGCCATGATGACAGCACAGCCTCCGAGGGGGTGGGCATGTTCTGTTTCCCCCGACATCCTGCCCTGGGACCTCACACAGTTTTCGCTGGAGCAGCACCAAGTCCTGGGGAGTGGAGTCCAGGCCTTGGGTCTGGAAGGGTTATAGAGCACAGGCCCTTCTGCAGAGGGCGACAGCTGGGGAGTTGGCTGGGCATCACCTTGGCACCTGGGGACACTCCTGGTTCCATTCTCGCTGTGCTAATCATCACCGTGGTCCTATCTCCACCATTGGCAGTGACTCTACTCTTGGCCGGGGTCTCCATGTGACAGCTGGGGTCTTGTTTAGCTGACCAGATGCCCTGGGTGGCAGATTGCCTGTGATGTCCAAGGGGTTATTGATACTTCTGGCCAAGAGTAGTGATTGTGGCATAATTTCTTGGGCTTCCCAGTTGCTTCTGGTGGTCAGAGCCTCCCTGGAAGTGCCCTGGGAACAAGCCATTTGAATCCTGGATGGAAGCGCTGCGTCCCCAGCTGGTTCCCATGGATCTCCATTACAGTGATGATAACTGCCAGGGTAGAGAATCCTGGAATCATCGCCAAACCAGCCTTCCTCATCCCTCACCTTGTCCACAGTGCTCCCAGGTGGGCACATTCGTGTAGGACAGAAATGAGCTGGTGAAATTGCCAGATATCCACCTAATGGGTACCAGTGGCAGACATCACTAATCAATCATGCCTCTCTTCCCCTCAAGCCCAGATGAACGCTTATGATCTTTTTCTATAGAGTCCTCCATTAGCCATGGCAAATTAACAGGAGTTGGCCGGCCCTTGGAGGCCGTTTCTGATCTATGGCATTCATTCATTCATTCATTCATGGATGCAGGCATCTAGTGAAACATTTGTTGAGTTGTTATGAACCAGACACTGCTCAGTGTAAGGAAAAGAAGACATGGTCCCCGCCCAAGACTTGCTCTGAGTATGTGGACAGACATGTAAATGGCTGATGACTATATAGTGCTGCTAGTTGGGAGCAGAGTTAGAACTCTGTTCTCTAGGAGCCAGAGGAGTCGGGTCCTAATTGCTGAGGGTGTCAGAGAAGAACAGAAGCATTTTGTGCTGCGTGGAATTGGGCCACCTCTCTTCACTGTGTGCGCTGGCTGTGCTTAGTGAAGCCAACAGTGCCTGGCCTCATCTAAGTCTCTGGACAAAGCCCAGCCAGGAACAGCCTGGTGACTTGTCCTAACTAGGGCCTTCTCTCTCGCAGGAGCAGGGGCTGAAGGTCAACAACTCCAAAGAGTTAAGCATGTGCTTCACAGAGGTGAGTTGGGGGCAGAGTGGGGATGGGTGCAGAAGGCTGGGCCGGGAGGGGCGGCATTTCCCTGGCGAGCCTCAGATCGAGCGCCCTCAAATCTCATCGCATGGGCTGGGCCAGCTGAGCTTGTGGACCAGGGTGGGCACTTACTCTGCTGGGGTGGGGTGGGGGAGTGCAAAGGCTGCATCCAGGGCCCCTGGCTCTCTCCTTGGGGAGAGACAAATGGCTGCTCTGAGCAGAGGCCCTCCCATACCTTCCTTACTCTTTAGGACAATTGTGTTGACCACCTGCTCGGCACTGTTTCCATGATATTTAGGAGGCACAGAAGTGGAAACAGACACAGTTCTTTCCTTGAAGAAACCCCCAACACAGGAATATATCTATATCTATATCTATATCTATATCTATATCTATATCTATATCTATATCTGTATCTATGACTTACAGACCCAAGATAGTAACTTAGATGAGAAGAAAAGGCAGTGTGAGACCTCACAGAAGAGAGAGAAACTCAGACAAAGATGTTCAGGGAGGGCTTCATGGAGGAGGAGGGATTTGAAGAAACTGAGAAACAGGGAGAATGTGGGCTCCCTCCCCTCCCCTCTCCTGCCCTCCCCTCTCCTCCCTACCCCTCCCT
>NW_012114977.1:2774224-2888671 GCF_000951035.1 Colobus angolensis palliatus | reverse complement strand
CCCTCTCATTCTACCTCCGCTCTCCTCTCCTTCCTCTCCTGTCTCCTTCCCCTCCTCTCTCCTTCCCCTCTCCTTCCTCTCTCATCTCCTTCTCTCCTCCTTCTCCTTCAGCTCTTTATACCATCTGCCTCCTCACTGGGACACAGGTCCTCAGCCCCGATGCAGGGAGGAGTAGCCTGTTTTCCTGGAGACCACTGCCCTCCTCTCCAAACCCCAGGGCTTGTGACCAGAAGGGACAGAGCACTCGCTTTTGCTCCTGCCTGGGCCAGCTCCAGGAGAGTCAGCACTCCCTTCAGAGTGCAAAGGAGGGTCCCTGTGGATGGAAGAAAGGGGCTGTCCCTGTGGATGGAGGAAAGGGGCTTGAGGTGTCCAGTTCCCGAGTCCATTTCTCTGCCTGGTCCCAGGCCTCCTGATTGTTTTCTTTGTTTTCATTCTCTTTGTTCCTGATTCTCCTCCTGCTCTGGATTCAGCTCACGACAAATATCATCCCAGGGAGTAACAAGGTGATCAAACCTAACTCAGGCCCCAGCAGAGCCAGACCGTCGGCTGCCTTGACCGGGCTGTCTGTCCTGATGCTGAAACTGGCCTTGTAGGCTGTGGGAACCGAGTCAGAAGATTTTCGAAAGCTACGCAGACAAGAACAGCCGCCTGACGAAATGGAAACACACACAGACACACACGCACCTTGCAAAAAAAAAATTGTTTTTCCCACCTGTCGCTGAACCAGTCTCCTCCCAGGTTTCTTCTCTGGAGAAGTTTTTGTAAACCAGACAAGCAGGCGGGCAGCCTGATAGCTGGCCCAGGGGTCCCCTGGCAGGGGAAACTCTGGTGCCGAGGAGGGCACGAGGCTCTAGAAATGCCCTTCACTTTCTCCTGGTGTTTTTCTCTCTGGACCCTTCTGAAGCAGAGACCGGACAAGAGCCTGCAGTGGAAGGGACTCTGGGCTGTGCCTGAGGCTGGCTGGGGGCAGGACAGCTCAGCTGCTTCCCCACGCTGCCCACTCTGGGGACCTGCTGGGGGCTGGCAGAGGGCATCAGTTAGCGGGGCAGCGGGGCTGGCCACGGGGGTCCACCTTCAGCGCTTTGGCTTCGAGGATGGAGGTGGTTTTGCCCTCCCTCTCTGCCCTCGGGGGGGCTGGTGGGTCTGTAGCTGGTGTGGGGATTTCCCCACGGATGGCGGCGGAGGGGGTTAGCACTGCGCTGGGCTCTCCCTGACTGTAGCACAGAGTGGTGGGGCTGGGGGCCAGCTCCAGGAGGGCTCAGGAGCTCAGCCTGCCTGGGAGAGCCCCTTGTGGCGAGGCAGCAAAACTCGGGCATCAGCTTCTTTCTTGGTGGCAGAAATTTTGAAGTCAGAGAGAAATGGTCCTTTGTTGGTTTTTTTTGGGTTTCTCGTGGGTCCTTTGGCAGGTCTCCCTTTGGGGAGAGGGAGGGGAGAGACCACAGCCGGGTGTGTATCTGCAGCACCCTGTTCCCTCGAGCTCTCCTGCTCTCCTCTCCCTCCTCTTCCACTTTCTCTTTCCTAATTTCCTAGACATACGTCAACTGTATGTACACACCGGGGCTCCTCTCCCAACATATATGTATATATACATCCATATACATATATTGTGTGGTTTTCCCCTTTCTTTCCTTTTTTTAAGCAACAGAACTATGGAAACAATACCCCAACAGATGAGCGAAAATGTATTATTGTAAAGTTTATTTTTTTTAATACTGTTGTCTATAACGGGGAAAAAGGACATTGCCCCCCAGTGCCCTGCTCCAGTCAGCCTGGCTGGGCTCTGGTGAGGGCTTCTGATCCGCATCCACGCTTAACCAAGGCTCCAATAAACGTGCTAGGAAGCAAGCCGCCTCTGCCTCGGTCCCGTGGGGTTTTGCCCCTATTTTGTTCTTGGTCCGGTGTTAACCTGCGTAAGTGGCACTCCCGGTGGGCTGGGGAAATGTGTGTCCGTGTGTGTGCCTGTGTGCATGTGTGTGCACCCATAGGTCTGACCCGTGTGTCCGCACTGTGGGTAGATGGAGTTCCGTTAGGAGCTGGTTTGACACTGGGGGCGGGATCTGCGGGTGGGATCTGCGGGTCTTTGCTGTGCTGAGCCTGGTGGGCTGTTCTGTTCCCTCCTTGCTCACCTCTCCAGTCGGCACAGATGCCTGTGGCTCCCAGACTGGAAGAGAATGTAGTGGACGTGGGCATGGTGGGGAGCGACATTTTGGCATCGCACGTTGGGAATGTTTTATTGTCAGGCTGTCTGGGTGGCCGTGTTAGTCTTACATAGAGCAAAGTGGTGAGTCCCTCTGGGACTCCTGGCTTATTTGAGATGTGTAATTGTGAGTGCAGTGACCTGGCCTTTTGGGTTCCGTCAGAGGAGGAGATGATTGTGAAATGTTCTGGGGTCATGGTCTGAAAGCGTAAGTATTTTTTGGGTCTCCCTCTATTCCTTCCTTTCCTGTTTCTCCACTTGCTACCCAGGCCCCACTTGGATGCTAGGCCTGCCATAGTCTCCAAGAGAGATTCTCCCCGGAGAGGAGCAGGAGGATGCCTGCTGGCCAAGTGTGTGAGTGTGTGCATGTATGTGAGCATGTGTACATGTGTGTGCGGGCGTTGCAGGCTTGCACATGTTCATACGCACGTGTGAGTATATACCCATGGCAGGAGGGGGGATGGAAGACTGGCAGGCAAGAGGATGTTTCTCCTGTCAGCCTGGCCTTCAGGGCTGCATGTGAGCCCGTCCCATTTCAACTGGACAACAGGATGCAGTTTTCCTGTCTCCCAGTCGCAGGTCCTCAGTGGCTTTTGCTTCTGGTTGTACATATGTGAGCAGCATCCGTTCACGGCATTTATCACTGTGGTGTATTGCCTTCCAACCTCTGCATGGAAGGGGTACAGTGAGCCAGCCAGGTCTCTGTCAAGCTATCGCTGGCCTTACTGAGGGTAGACGTGGTCATGGCATCCACTTAGGAATCCATGTTCTTTGCAAACAGCAAAGACCATTTAACTTAAAAAGTACTTTACTGGAAGGCTATGGGAGAAGGTGGCTCACAGAATTAGTGGAAGATGGAGGAATCTGGAGGCGAGGGCAGTGACCAGCGGGCATCTGAGGGGCTGGAAGGCAGGATCTGCAGGGTCATCATTCTGCTGCCAGCCATTGCCCATGTGACTGAACTGGGCCTTATGTCTGCCTTCTGCCATAGTTGGGTGTGAGAGGGAGGATATATATGTCACGTCTGGTATCTCTAATAGGAGGTAAGCCCTTAGGCTACATCATGGGGGAGAGAAAATTTCCCAAGAGGAAATTGAGGTGCGATTATGAAGGAGGAATGGATACTAGCTAACTTTACTCTGCCCTAAAATGTCTCCCTATCCAAGTATCACATGGCTGAAATTTTACGATTACGATTATTCACTCCTTTGGTTGAGATGATTCTTATTTGTGATTCTCTCAAAACATGCAAATAGAACTGGAAGAGTAAAATGTTACTATCTTAATGTTAATTAATTTAATGGTGTGAATGAATTCTAGTATCATTAAGACATTTGAGACTAGACATTGAAATAGGTGTTGAGGGACCAAAACAGGAAGTTAATCATGGAAAGATTGGTACAGACCACCAGAGAGAGATTTTTTTTTGTTTGTTTTTGTTTTTGAGACAGTCACACACTCACCCAGGTTGGAGTGCAGTGGCATGATCTTGGCTCACTGTGGTCTCTGGCTCCTGGGTTTGAGCAATTCTCGTGCCTCAGCCTCCCAAGTAACTGGGATTACAGGTGTGTGCCACTATGCTTGGCTAATTTTTTTTTTTTAATATATTTTTAGTAGAGATGAGGTTTTGCTGTGTTGGCCAGGCTGGTCTCGAACTCCCGACCTCAAGTAATCTGCCCCCCTCGGCCTCCCAACGTGTTGGGATTACAGGCGTGAGCCACCATGCTTAGCCATCAGAGACCGATTTTTAGATTATCTTAGAATTGCTGTGGGAGACTGCAGCCACATGCAATCCAGGGCCCTGTGCCTTAGTCCCCGAGTCAGCAAAGGGTATAAAATTAGCTTTTGGTACCACCAGCCCCCTGAGGATTCCTGATCGGGGCGTGCCTTTATCTGTAAGTCTGGCTCTTTTCTAGGCTCTGCTTTTTCTAGGCTCTGATACCTTGTCAAGTGTAAAGCCATATAAGGTGGCCAATTCAGAAGCTCAGAATTGGGTGAGCAGTGTCTCAGGTCCCATGTTGACCCACAGTGGTCCTCACATCAGGGCGCCTACCTGGTATCAAGACCAAACACAGTGTCGTCATCTTAGTTCCTGGCACTCCAGGCCCTGCCTTTACAATTGGCTTGGCACACAGGTTTCCCAGAACTGGGCTCAGCACTGCTCTTGCTGGTCCTGCCCTGACGGGGATGCTCAGGCCCTGGAGGTGCCCTCCTGTCTCCCACAGACCTTCCTGATGGTAGTCCCAGGCCTGCCAGGATGGACACCTTTGGCCAATCCAGACTTTCCACCCTGCTCACTGAGGAGCCTACCGGGTCTCTGGTTTAGTCTCCCAGTGTCAGCTGCCTGCTGTTTCCTGCCTCTGAGGGTCTGATAGCCCACCTGCTATGGCTTCACTTCATGCCAAAGGGGCTTGTGTTTGTGTGCATGTGTGTGTGTGTGCATGTGTGTGTGTGTGCATGTGTGTGTGTGTGCGTGCATGCCCCCATGGCTTCACTTCTGCCAAAAGGGGCTTTGTGTGTGTGTGTGTGTGTGCATTCACCGATGGCGTCACTTTATGCTGAAAGGGGCTTGTGTGTGTGTGTGTGTGTGTGTACATCCACACACATGCACCTGTCTCTAGTTCCCAGCCACAGACCGTCAAATGCTTAAGATGTAGACTTTCCTTTACTCATGAAGATCAAAGCCCTGGTGTTCACTGCCAGCTGGAGAAATTCTTTACCAGCATTTTCTAATCTGTGAAGTCAGTTTAAATTGGGCTGCCCCTCCCAAGTATGCTGAGACTGGTCACATGCTGCATATTTTTAAAAACTTACGTATTTATTTAAATATTTTTATGATTTTTTGAGACAGGGTCTCATTCTGTTGCCCAGGCTGGAGTGTGGTGGTATGATCATACCTCACTGCAACCTCAAGCTCCTGTGTCCAAGCGATCCTCCCACCCTAGACGCCCAAGTAGTTGGAACTACGGGTGTGTGCACTACAGTCTATTCACTGTAGTATTTGGTAGAGATGGAATCACACTATGTTGCCCAGGCTGATCCCAATTGTCTGGCCTCAAGGGATCCTCCTGCTTCGGTCTCCGATTAGTCTGAGATTACAGGCGTGACCCACCCATGCTCCTGGCCCATACTCTGTTAATACAAGTAAACAGATTCATCACCTGTTTGTTGCTCATTTTTTAAGAGTCTCAGTGGGGGTAGGTAATTTTTTTTTGGCTGGAGTGCAGTGGCACAATCTCACCTCATTGCAACCTCTGTCTCTCAGGTTTAAGCGATTTTCTTGCCTCAGCCTCCTGAGTAGCTGGGATTACAGGCACTTGCCGCCACACCCAGCTAATTTTTGTAATTTTTATTTTTTTTTATTTTTTTTTTTTAGTAGCGATGGGGTTTCGCCATATTGGTCAGGCTGGTCTTGGACTCCTGACCTCAAGTGATCTATCCACCTCAGCTCTCAAAGTGCTGGGATTATAGGCATGGGCCACTGCACCTGGCCCATTCATCTTTTAAAAATTGATTAAATTTTTTAGGAAAATACAAAGTCATTTAGAAGCCATACCGGTAAATAAGGTTGATGACATTCTTTGTGGTGAGTTTACACGGTGGAGTGACTGCCTTCTAGTCATTTACGGGTGACTTTCAGGCACTCTTGTTCAATCTTTGTTGCCTCACCTACAAAATTGTATTAGATGGTTCAGGTCCTTCTCACCTCTAAAACAAGCTCTGGAAGAGAGGAGAGAGACCGAGACAGAGACAGACAGAGGCTGCTGAGGCTGACTAAGCAGTTAGCTGGGCTTTTCCGGCCCAGCGCATCCCCTCCCCTGCGAGGCGTACCTCCAGCATCATGAGCGATGGGGGTGATCACAGCCTGCCGAGGTGACCACATTGAATCTTTAAGGTCTGATGTGTTTTCTAAAAACTCAGCCGTATGGCTTCATCACTTTACCTCCTACGTTCAAGCAAGTGAGTAAGTAGAAAGGGCTCTGAAAACCTCGTGAAGATGTTGTTTACACAATCAAGGCCATGCAGAGCGTCAATTAACCAGATGTATTTGCCACATTCCTCTTTTAGTGTGAAGTGGAGGTTTTGTGCTGTACCTTCCAGAGTGGAAAAATGGTATCAAACATTTTAGGAGGATTTTAATAGCACTACTGCAAACCAAACCAAAACCAAATGTAGATATTTAAAAATACATATATTTAAGAATTAACTCACGCTTACATAGCCCTCGCCATGTGCCAGACATCATTCCAAAACTATGACTAATACCTCGTTTCATCCCCATTAGGATGCAGTGAGGCGGGTGGTGCAGCCCATTCTACAGACAAGCACACTGAGGTGTGGCGAGGTTACTATCTTCCCCGAGATGTTATGGGGTATGGCAGTGCTCAGACGCAAACTTCATGGGCTGGCTTGGGGCCCTGTGCTGTAGCTCTCATGCGAGGCTGCCACCCTGAAATGAGTCACACATGCCACCTGTGTGCTCTGCCTGTGCTGACCATGGGAGGCTCCACTTAATTGGGCTTCATCATTGCTCCAGCAGCCTTGTGCTTGTGCAGGTCAGCAGTAACAGGCCATCCACAGATGCAGGACTGAGTATACCTTTGTGGCCTTCACAAGGGAGCCCACAGGGCAATGAGGAGGGAGTTCTATAAGTGACTTCATTAAATCAAGCACGGTGTAAATGAGGGAGGAGGGAGGGGGGAGGAAGACGCTGTCCAAGGACACAGACCCCTGCCCAGAGCCTTTGCGGTGGGGTAGGGAGATGGGGGTGGCATTCTACTTCAGGGCTTGCCATCCTGATTTTGCTGGGATCGATAATGACCTTGCTGGGAATGGCTTTGATGGAAGGTGGCTTTTCCAGGAAAGAGACCGACCAGCTAGGTTCTTGCTTGCTTGGACCTGCCTGGACAGCTCTTACCTTGGGGGCGCACGGTTAAAGAAGATAGTGTGTAAGTTTGGGAATCAGGCAGACCTGAGTTTGAGTTCCAGACTGGCCACTGACCAAGAGGGTGACCACGTCCAGCGTGAGTTTCAGTTTGCTCATCTGTGAAATGGAGATAGTGGTCCCTGCCTCCAAGGCGTGGTATCAGAATTCAATGCAGTACCCTGCCACATGCCCTGGCACATGGGTGCTCAGCCATTCCCTCGGCCCAGTGGCCACCCTGTCCCAGCCGCCAGGACTCCTCAGCACCTGCTGGCCACCAGGCTCCTTTTGGCAGTGAGAGAAGCTGCACTGGGACCCGTGCTTGGATCTTCTTCCTTCCTCCTCTCTGTGGCCTAAGAAGCTTTCACGGATTCCCCGTGGCAGACAAGAGAACATGACTGATGAGGCCCCGGGGCTGTGTTCTTGCAAGCATTGCCAAGTAGAATTGAGAGGGCAGGAAGAGAGAAGAGAGAGAGAAAAAAAGAAACTTCCTTGTGTTGGTAAATCAGAGTTGAAGTGATCTGTGAGCCACTGAGGACGGTGGCTACAGAAGATGCAAATGTCACGCTCTTTGGAGTCCCTTTGACTGGCTTCCCCCTCTCCAGGCATGCAGGCAGAGGACGTGCTGCCAGAGCAAGTGCACCAGCTCAAAATAGTGAATAAATATTGATCAGATGGGGAGCTGAGCTGAGGGGAATGTCAACACAGATGGGAGGTGGGCTGGTGTGGGGTCAGCCTGTCAGGCCTGATGCAAAAGCGGAGCGAGCTTTGCTACCTCAGGCTCCAGATTCCTGCAGGGAGAGCCCCGGGAGGGTATGAGTTCTGAGTCACCTTGATGTTTTCTAACTAGAGCCACTTCTCCTTTGTGTGCTTTTCTGTATAGAAAGAAGGCTGGTGGGGGCTGGGCATGGTGGCTCACACCTGTAATCCCAGCACTTTGGGAGGCCTCAGTGGGTGGATCACCTGAGGTCAGGAGTTCAAGACCAGCCTGGCCAACATGGTGAAACCCCGTCTCTACTAAAAATACAAAATATTAGCCGGGCGTGGTGGTATGTGCCTGTAATCCCAGCTACTCAGGAGGCTGAGGCAGAAGAATCGCCTGTACCTGGGAGGCAAAGGTTACAGTGAGCTGAGACCATGCCACTGCACTCCAGCCTGGGCAAAAGCGTGGGACTCCATCTCAAAACAACAACAACAAAAAGGTTGGCAATGGGGTGAGAGTCTGATGACATAGTATAGTCTTTTCTTTCCTCAAAGAGTCTGGAATATACCAGAAGGAGCGTCAGGGGATCCAGGTTCGAATGCTGGCTTTGCCATCCAACAGCTGGTGACATCAGCCAGGTTACTGAACTTCTCTGAGCCTTGGAAAGTTTGCTTTAGGTCAGGGATGGGCACGCTTTCTCTGTAAAGGACCAGATGGTGAAAATGACAGGCCTTGTGTGCTATGCCATTTCCATTGCAACTAGCAACTGTTCTGCTGTAGTTCCAAAGCAGTCATAGGCAATGTCAATGACTAGGCATAGCTGTGTTCCAACAAAACTTTATTTACAGTAACAGACACAGGCCAGATTTGGCTCATGGGCTATAGTTTGCCAACCCCTGCTCTAGATGACCTCTGAGACGAAGCTGTCTATCCCAGGCAGTTAGAACTCTTGAGGGTTTGCAGCGGGCAGTGACTGATGGGTGACGGGGCTGAAATCCTCAAGTTGGAGGAAGAGAGAGGGCACGCTAGCCCATTGTGCAAAGGGAGGTGAACTCACAGGGGAGTTGATGGAGGAGAAAGCTGGGAGGAACGGTCCTGCATGAGGTTCAGGGGGTGCAAGGAGAGAAGCCAGGTAGCCTGTGGACCAGGCATACATAGGTGTGGGCTGGAATGTGGGGGCTTTGCATGCCTCAGTGAGATTGTACTCTGCTCAGGGGCATCTGGTAAGCAGGGTGAATGGGGCTGAAATCCACCCACTGTCAACTCACCCATCTGTGCACCTAACCTGGGCTTCAGCTCTGAGGAGGGGGCATCATTCTGTAATTTGCTCCAAGATTTCTCTGTGTACCTGCAGAGAACCTGTGGCCAAGAGCAAATGGAGCTGCCACCCCAGTGACTGGGGAGGGGACAAGGGTCCCGAGTGTACAGAAAAGTCCCTGAGAGCCCTGCATGGCTGTGGGCAAGTCGCATACCCTCCCTGGACTCTCCTGCCCTCATCTTCAAAGGGAGAGAGGTCAGAAGGGCTGCTCTCCAAGCTTCCTTCGGCAGTGGGATTCTGTGATTCTGTGTCTGGCAGCCCTTCCTGAACTCACCGGCCTGGGGCAAAACGACTTGAAAGGAGGCAGAATTCATCTCCCTTTCAGCAAACATGGCCACCTGCTTGGTTGCTTCAGTTTTTCTCTGAGTCTGTAGTCCAGAGCTGTGGACTGCCACCTTAGAGCTTGCTCAGTGCATGGCACCTTTCACGCTGGCTTGTTCCCACTCCTTCAAGATAGCATTTTTTGGGAAGCCAACGTCTGGGGCCATGTGAAGCAATGACCCAGCCCCCGCCTGGCCTCCCTCCCTGGAGGAGGGCACACTTGAATCACCACCTTGACCTGGACACTGCCCAGCATCAGAGGTCTTGAAGTCTCCTACGCATGGACCACCCCGGCAGAAAGTGACTAATCTCATCAAACATCTCTGTGGGAGGTTTGCACAACCACTGTGGTGTGCCTGACTCTGTGTGTTGAAGCTCTTGCAGCCAGAAGAGAGGCTTCCAGGAAAAACTCTTTGATTTTTTCCAGCCCGGCACAGTGGACTCACCCCTCCCCTCTCCTTCCCTGCCCACCAATACACAGGAGGCTCACAATGTAAGATGAGGTTGCTGCTCTCACCCTACTCCATTTAAAAGTCAGGGTCCAGCCTGGTTGGCCAAACAAATCCTTGTGGAATGACCCTGCCTGGCCCAGTTCATCCTTCACTTTTATCCTCAGTGGAAGATAAAAGGCCTTTTTCAGGGGCCCCAGCAACCTGAAATTACTCTTAATTCTCATCTTGCTAGAAAGCTGGCTGAGTGGGAGGCTGCAGTGACATGAGGGATCTGTACTAAAATATCTTCTTCTGGGAAATGTGTTTCTGGTATTTCTACCTGGAGTGCGTGGTGGTGATGGGGGCTGCTGGAATAACCTTCTCTTCCAAATGGAGGAGACTTGATCTTCTTCACAACTGGAAATGGTCCAGGGGAGCTGTGGTCTCAGGTGATGACAGTGATGACCTAGCCCGACCCCTCAAACTCACCTTCCTGCATCTTGATACAGAGTCCCAGGGCAGCCTCGGAGAGGACGGGTGTAGAAAGAGCACCGGGCAGTCTGAGAAGTGTTTGTGGAGGCAGCTACACTGCTGGGTCCCTGCTGCGGGCGGGCAGTTGGGCTGAGCCGGCCCTGTGAGCATCCTTCCTTTTTGGGCTTTGGTTGGCAGGTCTAGGAAGTCCACACCACCCAGGATCTGCCTCGCGGAGTCTGCACCTTGCAAAGGATCCCGTCAGAGAGCAAGTCCTCCTGGGGAGGGCTCTGTTTAGGGCAGGCCCTGGGAGCATCCACAGAATGAAATTGGACAGTGGCAGGACAGTGGGGGGACTCGAGGGTACTACTCGTTCACAACCAACATGACTGATGGAGTGATTGATTTCCGGCAGCAAGGTGAATGCTCCCAGGGATCCCCCTGAACAGGAGTCTCTCTCAGGGATCCCTAAGGATTCTCTTTGTCCTCTGCAAGCCCCCCGACTTCCACCCTTGGAGCCAGCTGCTCCCGTGACTCCTCCCCTTTCTCCTCTGCTTGCCCCACCCGCTGTGGTCAGGCCGGGACTACCACATACTTGAGCGTGCAAGTGTGGGATTTAGAAGATAGGTGTGAGACTCTGGGTATGATAAGTGCATACTGATTAGGTCACCCCTAGTTGCTGTGTCCTGTTAGAAATTCAGCGTGGCACAGACTTGGAATCCAATCATTCTCTTCTAGGAATTCCCTCTTTCATCCTTCCTTGTTAGAGCCTCTTCCGCCTGGCTGGCTTTCTGTCTTGCGCCTTCTGCTGCCGGAGTTGTGTGCAGCGTTTGCAGGCCCTGGAGAGGGAAACGGCTTTATCCCCCCAATCCTGTGCTTCGGATCAGGATTGCTCTTCCTCTCCGCTGTCTGGACCCAACTGAGCATCATCTTGAGGGATCCATCCACTCAAAGCCCCTGAGTGAACCTGCTCTCTGGGTCCATCGGGATCATTCCCTCTTGTGTTTTCCACTGTCCAGGCCAGGCCCTTACAGGGTCCTCTCACCTCCTGGGGAATGGAGTCGAGAGAAGGAACCCGCTAGAGACACACTAGCATGTTAGGTGACCTCACTTTACCCACGTAGTTTGCCTGAGTATTGTTACCAATTTTTTCCTGTTATTAGCCTCTTGGAATTCCGCTGTGTATTTCCTGGCTTCTTTCCATCAATCTGGGGCAAAACTCCCCTTGTTTGAATTAATCGGGAGGCTTTCAGGGAGACTCATTTAAGTGAATTAAAAAATCTGAATTATACAATTTTGCTTAAACAAATGTACTATAATCTGTTTCAAGTGGAATCCAGCCCTTACAAGGCCTCCCTATAAGGCCCTCCGTGGTCTGGCTCACTACCTTTCTGACTCCTCTCCAGCTGCCCTCTCTACCCACTCTGCTCCAGCTACAGGGTCTTCCTGGCTGTTTTTGTACGCCCCCAGCCGATTCTCACCTCCAGGTCTTTGCAGTGGCGGTTCCATCTACCTAGGACACTCTTTTCCTAGTCAATATCGTAGCTAACTCCCTCACTTCCTTCAGGTCTCTGCTCCAACATCAGCTAATTAAAGAAACCTTCCCTCTCCAGGGAACCCCTTCCCCCTGCTAGTTTAGGACTTCCTATTCTCTATCACTTTACTTTTCCAAAGCACTGAACCACCTTCCAACAGATTACATATGCATGCATGTTCACATACGTGCATGTGTCTGTGTGTATAAATGTTTATGATCTACTTCCTTCCACTAGAATGTAAGCTTCAAGCAGGCAAGATCTTCCTGTTTTTTTCCTCACACCTCTATCCTTAGCTCCTAGAACAGTGCCTGGCAGAGAGTGGGACTTCAGTAAATGTTTGTTAACTGACTGAAAGAAAGTAGGCATGGAGTTTCGGTGGGTCCTGGGAGAGTGTTCAGGTAGAATGTGAGGAAAAATGGGATGGGGAGAGGAACAGAGAGGATTTTGAATTAGCATATCAAAGCAGATCGCAGAGAGTGGTGGCCTCAGACAGCTTTTTTGTATCACTCAATCAAGGCCACACTGCAGTGCGTTAACAGCAGAGCTGAGACTAGAACCCTAGATTGTATTTCTGAGTCCAATCCTCTTCGACCTTGGAAAATGGTTTCTTCTCTTAGTGGGTTCTGCACATGCCGTACAGTCTCACTTTTGATTAATTTGCTTAGCAAACACTTTTCTTGTCAGTAGAGCAAAGGGAACTTTCCGTCGAGCCATTGAAGCATGGTGGGTTTTGGCCTAGAAGGATTTGAAAGAGGGTGTTTTGGTGAGAAGCTCCAGGGTAGGGGGGTCTGGCTGTTGTGGGAGACTTGGACATCTGCTGAAACAAGTTCAGTCGAGTTCCTCCGCAGAAAGCCTGTCTTGCAATCAAGCTTGAAGCCGTCTGATTTCTTCATCCTGTCCCTCCAAATAACTACATGTCCTGGTTTACCCAGCCTCACCCTCCTACTTAAAAAAAAATGACATTCCAGCGCAAAAAATACCCTGAGTCTATGTCTCTTTCTGAATTTGCACCAGGCGTGCGTGCTTGCTGTGCGCTGTGGCCAGTCGCTGTCTCGGTGAACAAACGGGGAAGTTATCCAGGGAAAATCTCCCCAGTGCTGAGCCTGGGCCTGGAAGGGTTAAGAGGAGCCTCGGGAAGGGGAGGGGGCAAAGAGGGGAGCAGGTGGGTTTTGTTGACTAAGCAGGGCTAATGATCACAGAAAGAGGAATATCAGGTCTTGCTTGTTCAGGTATGTGATTGAGAAAGGCCATCAGTAGAAGGAAGAGGAGCTTGTTAGAAATCACCAGGCCATTATAACCAAGATCAACAGCTGCCTCTTGAAATGGGAAGGAAATAGATGCAACCTCAAGAGGACGATCACATTGAAAGATTCCAGTGTGCCTGGGTGAGCGGACATCAATTCATAAAAGATCTACTTGGGCAAGCAGCCTCCTTAATAGTAATTGTCTTTCTCCAGTCATTAGTGACAGGAGTGCAGGACATTGGTTGAAGACAAAGATCAGGGGTCAGAAGCAAAGGGCAAGGATGAGACCAGCTGAGTAAAATTTCCAGCTCCTCCGCCTCTGGCGAGGGGCCACACAGCTGCTGACTTTTCTTCTTTTTTTTTTTTTTTGAGACGGACTCTCTGTTGCTCAGGCTGGAGTGCAGTGCCGCAATCTTGGCTCACTGCAGACTCCACTTCCCGGGTTCCAGCAATTCTCCTGCCTCAGCCTCCCGGGTAGCTGGAACTACAGGTATGCGTCACCAAGCCTGGCTAATTTTTGTGTTTTTAGTAGAGACAGGGTTTCCCCACGTTGGCAGGCTGGTCTCAAACTTCTGACCTCAAGTGATCTGCCCGCCTTGGCCTCCCAAAGGGTGGCTGACTTAAAGACAGGAGAAAGGAGGAACCAGGAATAGCAAGCCTTAAGTTTTCTAAATTTACTAACAACCTTGTACTTAAACGATGCTGAGTGTATATAGGACACCATGCTGTCGTTCCTGGGGAGGGGGAGTCTAAAAGGGCCTGCAAATGGTCCTGCCTGGTAGAGAGAGGAACTTCAGTGAATGTTTGTTGATTGACTGAAAGTAGGTATGGAGTTTCAGCAGGTCCTGGAAGAGTGTTCAGGGCAGCTCGGTTGGATTGAGGGTGCCACAGGCGTTTTCTATTTTCTGTACTCCCATTCTGCAGTGAGGGGACAATGGTGAGTATATATATGTGATAAATGCACACACACAGAAGTTTCTCCTTGGCAAACATAGAGGAAGGTGGAATTGTTTATTCATTTGCAATTATCTGAGCCAAACCTTGGGTTCCTTTGGGAGAAGCTGATTGACTAACAAATCAAAGGGAAGCGGACTAGAAGTGACTGGGCCATAGAGACTAGACGCCTTCCTTCTGGCCCCGCATTGACCCTGTTGTAGTGGCATGAGGTGACCACAGGGCCCTGACTGGGCCTGACTGAGGGTTGGGGAGCCCACTCTGTGGGCGGATGCTGCCGCCTGGGTGCCTGACCTCTTGTCTCAGATGCCGGCCGACAGCATGCCTGTCCTGGGCCATCTTCTTCAATGGCCCCATGATACCATTCTCCCTGTGATAATTTGTAACTAGTGAAGAGTTTTGCCAAGCCTATCATTTGGGCTTTAAAAAATGCCATTGATTACTTGCACATGAACTCAGAGTAATCAAGGGAAGAACAGATGGAAAGAATGAGGCATCCACAGAGGCGGTTGGTGAGCCGGTTTCCCCTCCCTTTCTTGAGCTTCCCTGTGTGGGTGGAGATGGCCCCATAAAACATGGACTGGATTTTGGGCATCATAACCCTCCCGCTAGGGTCCAGGATGTGTCTGCCCTCAGAGCTCTGCTGAAGTAGCTGTGCCCTCGAGGTGGAAGACAGGCAGAGGGCAGAGGGGCCCTAACCAGCTCCTCATCACTGAGAAGCGGTCGTTAGCAGAGATCCTGGGAGCTCCAGCACTTGGCTGACTGTTGCCCAGGAAGAATGATTCCTTCTGCAGGATGCAGGGGTGGGGAGGAGGTATCTACCTGGGAGTCAGGAAAACAAGGCTGTGGTTTCTGCCTGGTCTAGGTCACTTGCCTTCTGTCTACCTCAGTTTTCTCTTCTGTCAAATAAGTGGTTTGGACCAGGTGGGTGTCCTGGTAAACAGCTCCAGGAGATCTAGAATGACTGGGCAAGGTAAGGTATGGATGGGCAGCTTATGAAACTGGGCTGTCTCAGTGTGGACCAGGTCAGTCTTCGGGTCCCTCAATAAGGTCTAGCTATATGACCTTGGGATGCCACTTAACCTCCATAAGCCTCGATTTTTCCCTTTGTAAAGAGGGTTACATGACATTTGCTTTGAAGAGTTGGGGGTAATGAATGAGCTCATGCACATGACGTGCCTAGTGCAGGGCCTGGGATGGAGTAGGCTCTTAAAAAATAGGTTCCCTTTTAATTTCCTTTTTCCCCAAGTCCTCGCTGCCTGTGCTTGCATTTTTCTCATTCCATTGCTGAACTAAATTTGAGAGTTGTAAAGCTGTGTAAAGAGACTGCAATAGTTTGATTCCCTGTGTAAACGTGATGATCGGAGGACATTCTAACATTCTTACTCTTGGTTCCGGTGGGGTTTGCTGTCAGTCACAGCCACGTCATGAAGGCTTGCATTGTTCAAAAGCTCATTCTGGAAGACACTGTTCATTACAGAAAATGTCCCTTTGATATGGATGTATAAGACCCTAGATCTTAGTACAGGAAAAATAGTCTCCCTTGATATTAGACCATGATGGAGCAGACCTTATTTTCCCTTTGTGCTTTGGTTGCCAGAAAACACAGTTAAGTTTGTACTCAAGAGCTATGATGTCTGACATACTTGTACTGCCCAACCTCCTTTTATAAATCTCTCAAGGAAAACTTCTCTGGCTCCCCAGGGCTGGGAAAGAGGCCACCTTTAATGGTCCTGGATGACCAGTGCCCACTTCCATCCGAACACTCTCAGGCTGATTGTCTTATTTTCTTTTTCTCAACACACACATGCACATACACACACTTTAAGTTCCTTAAGGCCATGGAGTGTGTCATTCTGCCCAGTACACCCAGCACAGAACACATGGTATCTGAAACTTATGAGATACTCCATGAATACTGATTGAATAAAGAGATCAATGAATAAACAAATGGTTAAAGAAAGCACTTTAGTTCAGGTTTCATGTTTAATTATCCTTCCCATTCTACTCTATGGGTTTTGATCTTTTACAGTTGAACTTTTGCAATGATTGAACACTTTTGAGTAGAAACAGAACTTCAGGCTGGGTGCAGTGGCTCACGCCTATAATCCCAGCACTTTGGGAGGCCGAGGCAGGTGGATCACTTGGGGTCAGGAGTTCAAGAACAGCCTGACCAACATGGCGAAACCCCATCTCTACTAAAAATACAAAAAAATTAGTCAAGTGTGGTGACACATGCCTGTAGTCCCACCTACTCGGGAGACTGAGGCAGGAGAATCTCTTGAACCCAGAGGCGGAGGTTGCAGTGAGTGGAAATTGTGCCACTGCACTCCAGCCTGGGGGACAGAGCGAGACTCCCATCTTAAGCAAAAAAGAAAAAAGAAATACAACTTTAAACCTTTTTGGAATTGTGTGGGGTGGAGTGTAAGTAAATGAATAAGTAACTGTGTATCTCTTTCACAAAGCCTTCCTTCTTTGCCAACTCCAGCCAGTGAGCCCCTTGTGCTCAAGAATGTAGATTTGGAGTGAAGCAGGACATGTATTTCTATTCTGCTCTGTCATATGACAGCTGTGGAACTTGGGCACATTCTTCACCTCTCTGACCTTGTGCCTGCTTATAAAATGGAGGTAGCAATATCTCTTGCAGAGGGTCGTGGAAGATTCTACAAGAGTGCGTAAGTAAAGTGAGTAACAGAATTCTTGACCCATAGTAAGTGCTCAGCAAATTTTTATGATGAGTGAAAAAAAAAAAAACGTTTCTGGTTCAGTGATTTGATGTGCCCTAAGTCCTGACATTTAGACTCAAATGTAAGCTCCTTGAGGCCAGGCATCTTGCATGACACTCCTCTTATGTCTTTTTTTTTTGAGGCAGAGTTTCATTCTGTTGTTGCCCAGGCTGGAGCATAGTGACAGGATCTCAGCTCACTGTAATCTCTGCCTCCTGAGTTCAAGCAATTCTGGTGCCTCAGCCTCCCGAGTAGCTAGGACTACAGGTGTGCCCCACCACATCCAGCTAATTTTTTGTATTTTTAGTAGAGACGGGGTTTCACCATGTTAGCCAGGCTGGCATTGAAGTCCTGGCCTCAAGTGATCTGCCTGCCTAGGCCTCCCAAAGTGCTGGGATGACAGGTGTGAGTCACTTTGCCTGGCCTTGTATGTCATCTTGACCACCTAGCTTGGCGGTTGGCATATTGGCTCTGCAAATCCCTGAATAAGCCTCTGAACATCATTGGAGAGAAGGTTCAGGCGTTCAGTCTGGTGCATAGACTTGTGGCACATAGGTCTGGGAGGGGCTTTTGAGATCAGGTGGTCTGACTCCCCATTTATGGGAGAAATTAGAGTCTAGGAAGGTGCCGGCCTGGAACCCAGGCCCTTGGCACCAGGCGGGGATGCATTTCCTGCCACAGTGCTGCCCCACTTGGCCATGAGCAGAGATGGCCCAGTACATCAGCCATCTCAGCATGTGGCCTTGGCCAGGCTGACACCAGGCTGCAGTAATTACCCATGGCACAGGTGTGGAACTTCATGTTGTCAAAGTTCTATTTCACAGCCATGCTGTCTTTTCATCCTCACAGGGAAGATATGAAATAGGCTGAGCCGCTGTTTTTGTCTGGATTCCCCATGGGAAACTTGAGGGCTGGAGAGGTTAAGTGATGGGTTGGAGCTCCCTCGGCCAGTTACTGGCAGAGCTGGGATAAGAACTGCAGTCAGCGAGCCCCAGCTCTGCTCTCTGCCCTGTGCCTGAAGAGGGAGGGGGGATGCTGCAAGCGACGGCATCTAGAAGTTGGTACCATCTCTGAAGTTTGCTCTGAAGAAGGTCAGAGCCTGAACCCAACCAGTGTAGCCCACGGAAACTGAGAGGGCCTGGCCTTTGACTGAGTCCACCTTTGTCCCTGACTGACGTGACATGATGGCAGCAGGGGGAGACCAGGGCTAACTTTGAAGGCCTTGATTTGTCTCTGGGACTGGGTTCAAAGTCAAAAGCTGTGACAGGCAGTGTTGCCAAAGGCTGTGTTAATAACATGGTGGTAGGGAAGAGGACTGCGTGTGGAGAGTAAAGGCTCCGTGCTCGCCTCTGAAGCTGTATCACCACGCACACACACGCCTCCGTTTGGAGCGGGCACTGGACACACACACGGATTGGCATTTAGCAACTTTCCAAATGTGAATTGCAGTATAAAATTAAATCCACGTTTAAGGGCTTTTAAAGCATAGCTGATTTCTTCAGCAGCTCTTTACGCAGCACTCACTGATTTATAATCTAGGCAGTAACTCACTCTGCATTGCTGAGAGCTGGGTGTTAACCCTTAGCTAGAAGAAATACAGGTCTCCCTGTGTGGACAGTGCAAGTCTAGCTCCCTGGGCCTGTAAAACTGTAAGACAAAGACCATCTGGGAGATGCTACTGAGTCACCTCCCCCTCCATCCTGATGACCTACTTCCCCTCCTGGTCCTCTGGAGTTCCTTACTGGCTAGGAGCCTGAGATGCAGGGAAACATACTTATTCATTCAGCAGCTTTCATCCAGAGCCTGCTATGTGCTGACTACGGGGGATCCAAAGGAGAAACTCCCTTCAAAAACTCCCCGAGGAGTCCAAGCTGGTAGCCTGGGCTTTCCCGTCTGCTGTATGAGCGACGGCTGCCCATAAACTCTTGCACAGCAGCCGCCTCCTCACACCATCCCAGGAAGAGAAGAGACACTTGGATGTGTCCCCTGGGAGGGTCACCAAGCCTTAGCCTATCCTCTTTCCCTTCAGGTCAGCAGGCTGTTCTCTGACTATTTTAAATTAAGTCTGGTCTAAGGAGGCAAAAGTCCCTTCTCAATACTTGGGCTCATGCAAGCAGATTTCTCTGTGGTCTCCTCCTAGAGAATGACTCGGGCCTTAGGGGGTGTTTCTTCCACTTCTGTAGGGGAGTATTTGTGCTAATTATTTGCTGCTTCCGTTATATAACCAGGCCTTTGTCAGCTGTTTTCCGATGGGACCGTCTGTGAAATTAGGGTTTGCTGTTCAGGAAGCATTTCTGATACGTGCTCTGGGAAGTCCACGGTACTGTGATTTTGCATCTGCCCTCTTGGACTTCACATGCCACTTTGTGCAAACCCAGACTGCAGAAGCCCCAGAGTGCTCAGGCGCACTCTGCTGCAGAGGCAGCCTCTCGGAAAGAGGATGCATTCAGGAAACCCTCTGTGTTCATCTTCAGAGGCAGGGCCCAGCACACCTGGCTCTGGCCACAGCTGGAGTGGGGATGACTTATTGGAAAGGGGCAGAGTACAGTAGAAAGAGCTCTCCTTGTAGGAAATGCCTCTGTTTATCTGTGCTCAGCCCGGGACCCTTTTGTTAAATGTAATCCAAAGCTTGAAACCCCATTAACTAAACTCTCATTAATGGCAATGACAGTAGCTAACATTAGTTGCATGCTTTTTAGGCACCAGATACTGGCTGGGCATTTAACCTGCATTATCTTATCTAGCCCTATTACAATCCTCTGAGAAGGTGCTATTCTTCTCTTCATTCTACAAGCATGAAAATTGAGGCTAAGAGAGGCTTACTGCCTTGTCCAGGATCACTTAGTTGGGGTAAGTGGTAGTGGTGGAGGGCAGGGATTTGTCCCCAGGGCTTGTTTTTATTGCTTTGTTTGCTCATTCATTTTTACAAACATATATTGGATGCTTTCTGCATGTCCAGTGCTGAAATACAAACGTAGTATTTGTACATTTGTTCATCATCTTCCCCTGGGGAAGCTCAGAGCATAATGGGGAAGACCTTCTTTGAGGTGTACAATGTGGGTGTAGCATACGGGGATGCGTGCA
The DNA here is from genome assembly GCF_000951035.1 of Colobus angolensis palliatus. Lineage (NCBI taxonomy): Eukaryota > Metazoa > Chordata > Mammalia > Primates > Cercopithecidae > Colobus > Colobus angolensis. The sequence goes on along the minus strand of NW_012114977.1, from coordinate 2,868,760 downwards.
GCACATAGCACTGGGTGCTTCAAGGAGGTGGCTGTATTAGGGTTCTCCAGAGAAACAACCAATAGGACATATATTATAAGGAATTGGCTCACATGATTCTGGAGGCTGAGAAGTCCCATGATTTGTCATCTGCCATCCCCCTTTGGGTGGAGTCAATTCTAGTCTAAGTCTGAAAACATGAGAACCAGGAACACTGGTGGTTTAAGTCTCAGTTCCAGGACAAGCAAAGAGTAATGTTTCAGGGTGTCAGGAGAGATAGAGATAGAGAGAGAGAGGGAATGATTTCCACTGTACTCTGCCTTTTTATTCTATTCATGCCCTCCCTGGGTTGGATGTGCCCCACCCGTGTTGAAGAGGACAGGTCTTTATGCAGTCTTATGATCCAAATGCTAATCTCTCTTGGAAACACCCTCACAGACACACTCAGAAATAATATTTATAATATTTAACCAGATATCCAGGTACCCCATGGCCCAGTCAAATTGACACGTGAAATTCATCACAGTGGTTGAGTGTCAGCGATTGTCACATACAGGGATGGGTCAGGTGGCTTCTGGAGGCGGTGAGGTGCTGGAGATGAATCTGGAAGAGTAAGCAAGAGATGCCAGGCAGAGAAGGGGAAGAGGGCCTCCCAGTAGGAGGAGTGGCCTGTGGAAATGCAGAGAGGTGAGAGGGATGGCTGCCCTGGGCACCTTGGTGCAACAGCAATACGGTGGATCCTAAAGTCAACAGAAGGCCCATAGGTCTGGGAGGAAAGGCTCAGATGGGTGGGGGTGGGACCTAAGTGCAAAGAGAAGGGGAAATTTACATTATGGGTCTTAAGGTTGTGCTGAGGCTCATCTTTGCTATCCATAAATGCCTCTTTCTCTAATCCTTGACACTTAAAGCCCATTTTGTGTGTCCCCTACGCGCTTTGATGTCAGTGTCATACAATTCCACCCCCTATACTACGTGGTCTAAATGTATATGTCCCCCAAAATTCATATGTGGACACCTAACCTCCAAGGTGATGGTAATAAGAGGTGGAACTTTTGGGAGGTGAGTAGGTCTTAGGAGTGGGGCCCTCCTGAATAGAGTTTGTGCCCTTATAAATGAGGTTTGAGGGAGCTGCTGGTCGTTTCTGCCATGTGAGGACACATACAAGCCACTATCTGTGGGGGACAGGCCCTCACCTGACATTCAATCTCCTGGCACCTCAGACCTCTCAGCCTCCAGAACTGTGAGCAATAAATTTTGTTGTTGATAAATTACCCAGTCTAAGGTATTTTGACATAGCAGCCAAATGAACTAAGACACCCTGCATGAAGCTGCTGCAAGCTACCGAGTCCAGCTATATGCCCTGGGGTGTTTGAGGATCTATATCCTTGCAACTCCCCCTCCCTGGTCTTAGCTTACAGGAAGCACACACTGAACTTACTTGTAACTTGACTTCCTTTGTTCTCCTCTTGCTTCCCCAAACCACCTACAGTGACGCTGAGCAAGGCCAGTCCTAAATGAATGTTCAGGAGATTCTGAACTTAGATCATATGTTTAGTGTGTCCTGCTAAACTTCCTCAATTCCCCTTATGTCCATAAAAAAATCAGAAATAATAGGAGGAACTAGAAAAAACTGGGGTAAACTTTGGCCACTAAATACTATTATGGTAGGGATGACTGCGGTGAGTTCAGGTTAAACACAAACCACATCGTTTCCTGTCACACACCTGCCCCAGCCTCAAGACCCTTCTGCAGGTAGAACAAAGTCTCTCTCTCCCATCGGACCACTTCCTTGGATGAGAAGACTCAATACTGCCAAGAAGTCAGTACTCTCTAGGTAATTTATACATTTAACACAATCCCAATAATATACCTACAGGTTTCCCCCCATTCTCCGCTCCCTTGGAGCTAGACAAGGTTGTTGAAAGTTTATATGGAAATAGAAACAAGCAAGAAATATAAAAAATATCTTAAATTAAAAAACAAAAAACAGCAGGCTAATGAGTGGAGACTAGCCCTACCAGAAAATTTGGAAACACTATTGTCTGGATAGTGAAAGCAGCATGGCATTGGCATGGGTGGATAGACCAAAGGGGTAGAACAGCAGGACCAAGACAGCCCAGAAGCCACATAAGAATTAGGAAGATGCAGATGGCATCTCAAATCCATATGGTAAACATGAGTTCTTAATAAAGGGTATTGGGACAATAGAGTAGCCATTTCTGGAAAAAGATAAATTTGGCTCCACACTTTATATCATGCATGGGGAAAATCTCCAGATGGAGCAACAATTTAAACATTAAAAGCAAACCTAATAATGCTACAGGGAAACTTGGAGTTCACTTTGGATGGGGATAGACTTTCTACGATTCAAAATCTAGAAGCCATAAAGAAAAGATGGCCAGGTGCAGTGGCTCACACCTGTAATCCCAGCACTTTGGGAGGCCGAGGCAGGTGAATCACCTGAGGTTGGGAGTTCAAGATGAGCCTGACCAACGTGGAGAAATACACTACTAAAAATACAAAATTAGCCAGGTGTGGTGGCGCATGCCTGTAATCCCAGCTACTTGGGAGGCTGAGGCAGGAGAATTGCTCAAACCTGGGAGGCAGAGGCTGCAGTGAGCTGAGGTCACGCCGTTGCACTCTAGCCTGGGCAACAGGAGTGAAACTCCATTAAAAAAAAGATGAAGAAATTTGGCTATATAAAAATAAAAATAATTTCTGCATTCCCAAAACACCACATGCAGAATCAAAAAGCAAATGACACTGAGGAAAAAGTGAGTGAAGAACGTGAATGTTGAGTTCACAGAAAAAAAATGCAAATGCTCCTTCATCATTGGAATAGAATAGATGTGCAACCCATTCTTAATGAGAGAAATGCAAATCAAAACCACACTGAGAGACACCATTTCTCATCCCTCTGATTGGGCAAAAATACAAAAATTTGACAAAACACAGTGTTGGCAAAATTATGCAAAAGAATGTGATCTCGGCTATTGCAGACAGAGTGTGACATGGAAGAACTCTATGGAATGAACGTTGGTAAGGTCCAACAACATCATGGATGCCTTTACCCTTCCACCCAGCTACTGCACTCTAGGAATCTATCCTACAGATACACCTGCACATGTATGAAATCACATGTGTACAAGGTCATTCATCGTGGCATTGTTTATAGTAACAAAAGTCTGGAAATAACCCAGTATCTGTGCGCCGGGGACTGCATGAAGCCTCCTGGCACATCTACCTAGTGGAAGACTGTGCAGTGGAGAGAAAGAAAGAGGAAAATCTCCATATATGGATATGTAGAGAGCTCCAGGATGGTTTGCTAAATGAAAGAGGGAGGGACAGAACATGTAAATAGTATATCTTTTGTGAAAGATGAGAAATGAGAATATATAAGAATATATATATGTATATTCATTTGTGCTTGCATTTGCATGAAGAAACATGGGGAAGATAAACAAGTGGATCGAAGGGTATTCTGTGGTAGAGGAGGCCAGGGTTAGGGAGAGGTAGGAACCTGGCTTCTCTGGGTTTATCTTTGTATGGAATTTGGAATTTGATGAATATAGATATGTTACCTGACTTAGAAACCTGTGTTCCAATCTGGCCAGATTAGAACAATCCCATAGGTTATGTGTTAAAATGAATCTAGAGTCCCAGGTTCCTGTATGTGGTGGGGCCAAGGAATGTGCGTTTCCCCACGGGCATCAGGTTATTCTGTGGTTTGGGAAGTTTGGGAAACTGTTGAAGCTCATGCTCTTGATACCACTGAGGCTGCAAGGAGCCAATCAGAAGAGACGATCCCTGTGAAGGTCCCAACCCTCACGGTGTCATGGTCCTCAAACCTGAAACCCCACGTCCAAGTCTGATGGGAATGGGAGTCCCACTCCTTCCCCTTGAAACCCTGACCCCACGAGGCCAATCTCCCACCCCCAGAGGAGCACTGTGCTGTTGGGCGTCTGTCTCCAGCAAGCCAAAGTATTTTGTTAGATTTTATTTTCCACAATTTAGAGTATAAAAATGACACATTTGGCCGGGCGCGGTGGCTCAAGCCTGTAATCCCAGCACTTTGGGAGGCCGAGACGGGCGGATCACGAAGTCAGGAGATCGAGACCATCCTGGCTAACACGGTGAAACCCCGTCTCTACTAAAAAATACAAAAAACTGGCCGAGCGAGGTGGCGGGTGCCTGTAGTCCCAGCTACTTGGGAGGCTGAGGCAGGAGAATGGCGTAAACCCGGGAGGCGGAGCTTGCAGTGAGCTGAGATCCGGCCACTGCGCTCCAGCCTGGGCGGCAGAGCGAGACTCCATCTCAAAAAAAAAAAAAAAAAGTGACACATTTATTTTTGTTTAAACTATGAAATGATTGTTGACCCTTGAACAACACAGGGGTTGGGGTGCTGACCTCCTCACACAGTAAAAGCTCTACTTATAACTTTTGACTCCTCTAAAATTTAACAAATAGCCTGCCGTGGATCCGAAGCCTTACTAATAACATAACGTTAATGAACATAATATTTTCTATGTTATACATTTTATATACTGTATTCTTACAACATAGTAAGCTAGAGAAAAGATGTTATTCAGAAATAGGAAAGAGAAAATATATTTACTCTTCATTATGTGGAAGTGGATCATCACAAAGTTCTTCATTCTTGTCATTTTCAGGTTGAGTGGGCTGGGGAGGAGGAGGCTGGTTTTGTTATCTCCGGGGTGGTGGAAGTGGAAGAAAATCCCTGTATAAGTGGATCTGTGCAGTTCAAACCCGTCTTGTTCAAGGTCAATTGTATATTATAATCTTTATTTTTATTTATTTTATTTTATTTATTTTTGAGACAGAGTCTCACTCTGTCACCCAGGCTGGAGTGCAGTGGTGTGATCTCAGCTCACTACAACCTCTGCCTCCCAGGCTCCAATGATTCTTATGCCTCAGCCTCCTGAGCACCTGGGATTACAGGCGTGCACTACCATGCCCAACTAATTTTTGTATTTTTAGTGGAGACAGGGTTTCACCATGTTGGCCAGGCTGGTCTCAAACTCCTGGTCTCAAGTGATCTGCCTGCCTCAGCCTCCTAAAGTTCTGGGATTACAGGTGTGAGCCCCCATGCCAGACCTATAATCTTGAATACACTTTTTCAAACTCCTCCTCCTCCCTCTGCAGGGAATCCCAATAGCTCCAATGGATATTCCTTTCCCACTCCCAAACCTCATTCGAGAAAAACTGATGGAAGAGGCTTAAAAGAGATCCCTCCAGTGCTTCCTCCCCTCCCAGGAAACATTCCCTCCCCTTTTGTAAGAGCTAATGCAGTGAGAAAGCCTAGGCCTAAGAGCTGGTTAGGGGTTGCCATGCCAAGTTCCCTGTGGCCCTCTAAAGATTTCTTGAAAATCAATTTGCAAAAGGCAGATTAGTTGGAGAAAAGGCATGCAAATTTATTTAATGTGTGTACATGGAAACCTTCAGAATAAAGGCCCAAAGATACAGGGGAGATTGTCCATTTTTTTTTTCTTTTTTTTTTTGAGACAGAGTCTCACTCTGTCGCCCAGGCTGGAGTGCAGTGGCTGGATCTCAGTTCACTGCAAGCTCCGCCTCCTGGGTTCATGCCATTCTCCTGCCTCAGCCTCCCGAGTAGCTGGGACTACAGGCACCCGCCACCTCGCCCGGCTAGCTTTTTGTATTTTTTAGTAGAGACGGGGTTTCACCGTGTTAGCCAGGATGGTCTCGATCTCCTGACCTCGTGATCCACCCGTCTCGGCCTCCCAAAGTGCTGGGATTACAGGCTTGAGCCACTGCGCCCAGCCGGATTGCCCATTCTTATGCTTCGGTTCAACAAAGGATGGACAGCTGTGTAGAGATATGATTGGACTAAACGGGCTTGATCTAATGCTAACAGACTGGGTTGGAAACCCAGCGAGGCCTGTCTGTCTAGATTCTTCCTGGCCTCTTTGAGCAACTTGCCTTCCTCCTGGGTGTGGGACAGGCTCTCTCTGGAATGAGGGTCTCATGACCTACAGTCAAACAAGGTAGGTCATGGCCAGTTTCTACAAAGAAAGGCGGGGGGAAAGTTAGAGTCATATTTTTAGGTTTTATGGCTGGCTTTGAAGAAAAGGGGTCCTGGTTTCTGTGACGCATCTTGGGAAAGAGGGATTCTAGTGTCTATGGGTAGCCTCGAGGGAGAAAGAGACTAGAAGATAGGAGGGCAGGAGAAGGGCAAAGAAAAACTTTTGCTTCTGAGGCTGTTTCTGAAGCCTTCATTTTGGGGTGTTGTTTTCTGAGTCCCAACACAGCTAATCTCCACGGAGCACTGCAGGGAGTAACGCACATCATGATCATGGGGTGGGTACAGGGGCTATGAGGCTGGTCTTGGTACTTTGAGAGAGTCTGAGGCCGTCTCTGAGAGGCAATCTAGAAATTAGGAAGATGTTTGTTTGGAGCTGGCGCCAAGAATTGGCCCTTTAACTCACTTGGCCGGCTGGGAATGCTGCCAGGAGGACCCAGAAGGGCCCTGGGTCCAGTACATTTCCAACTAGGCTCTCTGTGGACCCACAGCCCAAGGGATAGGGTGGTTGCAAGGCTCTCCTCTGAGCCACGAATGCTGGCCACGTAGCTCAGTGGTAGCACGGGGCCTCTAAAGCTTAGCCCTTTGCCCCATCTCTTTCCTGGCATTGATTTTCCAGTTTGTTGCTTTTTTTTGTTTTTTTGTATCAGAGGACAATGTCTGTCTCCTTCCTACATCTCCCTGAAGTCCTAAAGGACTAATGAGAGCCTGTCTTGGAAAAACTTGGGGTTCTTGACATGCTGTTAACAACTGGGAATTAAGAGACAGAGATTGGATTTGCCAAACCCCAGCCTGTGGTAGGTATTGGGTGGAGGTGTTGGCAAGGGTAGCCCCATGTCTCTCCACCACCCTGCCCTGCCTGGATCCTGTGAGTCGCATCACACCTCTCTGGACCTTGACCCCTATGCACTGTTGGTTGCGGGTCCTGTTGCCCATGGCAACGATCATGTTGGAGGAGGGAGTAAAGGTAGCCATGAGACCTGGGGCAGCCTCCCTCTCCTCTGCCAACCTCAGTTTCCTCCCCAGGCGAATGAGGAGCTGCCCTAGGTCATCTCTAGAGGCTTCCCAGCTGGAGCTCTGGTTCCTGCCTGGCCTGCTGCCCAGCACTGGGATCTCTCTCCAGCAGACATTCATGGTGAGGAGAAGCCCCTTGCCGGAGAGGACAGAGCAGCTTTTGCTGGAATAAAGAATGCAGGGAAGGAAGGCCTGGACAGGAAGCGCCCACGGGCACTGGACCTGTGCACAGGCTGACAGTGGCATGTGGAAGCTGGCTGCTCCTACCCACTGCTCCCACTTGCCACTCCTGGGTCTGTGTGGCTTTACTCCCTCTGCACCCAGGGAGAATTAACAATGCATCCAATCTTCAACTCCATCTGGAAACAGATGTTTTTCCTCCCTCCATTATTTTCTGTAAATTTTGCAGGCATTCAGGCCCCATTTCCTGCCACCCCTGCAAGCTCTTGGCAGTTCTCCCAGGTTCTTGAGCCAAAGCCCTAGGAGAGATCCAATCTGGGGACCCCACAGCCCAAGCCGCTCTGCTCACCCTCCATTGACTGTTTCCTTTTCTTCCTTTCCCTTCCTCCTCCAGCGTGAGCTCAGGGGAGTCTGGGGGTACTTCCAAAGAGGCCCCACTTTGAGGAAGATTCTCATCCTTACTGGGGCCCAGAGGCTCTGGGGAACAGCCTTGGACCAGTATGTGTGATGAGTATTTGCAGGGGACTGCTGCTTGCAGGGGACCATTTCATGGGCAGCCAAAGATGTCTTTGTAACCTTCTTATGTTCCTTTCTGTGTTCTTTGGGATGTCCTCTCTCTTTGATAACATCATTCCCCCCACACTTGTTGGCATAAGTCCCTGATTCGTTTTTTTTTTTTTTTTTGAGATGGAGTCTCACTCTGTCGCCCAGGCTGGAGTGCAGTTGTGCGATCTCAGTTCACTGCAAGCTCCACCTCCTGGGTTCATGCCATTCTCCTGCCTCAGCCTCCTGAGTGGCTGGGACTATAGGCACCCACCACCATTCCTGGCTAAGTATTTTTAGTAGAGACGGGGTTTCACGGTGTTAGCCGGAATGGTCTTTATGGCCTGACCTCCCAAAGTGCTGGGATTACAGGTGTGAGCCACCACACCCAGTCAGCCCCTGATTCTTGAGGTCCCCATCACAGAGTCCTGCTCCTTCCTAAGTGACAGGTACTCAGTTATTCTTTCAACAAACACTGATTGACTGTTATGTGCCAAGGGACATAGCAGTGCAGGAACAGCCGGCTCTGGCTTCTAGGAACTGGTGGTCGAGTAGTGGAGAAAAAGATCATTGAGGAAGCGATGACAACAGTGTGATCAGTGCTGCAAGGTCTCAGCACAGCCCATGGGGCTCAGCAGAGGCTTCTGGAAGGAAGAGATGTAAACATTCCCTTCCTTACCCCTGAAGCTCCTCTTTCCACAGTATCCTGATGGTTTTGGAGGAGAGCAAATGAATGGAAAAAATTCCCTGACGTGGGCGAGACTCAGGTACAGGTTAGTTCTCTCCAGATTGTTTCCACATTACACAATGGAGCTTTTTAACCTGACTTGTTGACCTAATTGCGTGTCCTGGAGGGAAGGCTCCTTCCTGTGGCCCTTGATGTCTTAGTTTCTGCACTAGTTTCAACCCATGCTTCCCTTCTGAAAAGCTGACAAATTCTCATATAGAAGATCAGCATTCGGGGTGTGTGTGTTTGCTTAAATACTATTTTTGGAGGGAAGCTGGTACTAGGAGTCCAGAGACCTGGATTTGGGCTGCTATTAATTAGCTTTGTGGCTTGGGGTGAATCGTCACACCTCTCTGGACCTTGATTTCCTCCTAGAAAAAGGCAATGCCATGTGCCCTGTCTGCTTCATGCAGAAGCTACTGGGAGAGCATTAGAGTGTCTGTGTAAGTGTTGGCCCAACACTGGGAAAAGTCTTCTCCAAGTACCAGGAGTCACCTTTGCTTGGTGTATTAGTGAGGGTTCTCCAGAGCGGCAGGACTAGTAGGATAGATGTATATATGAAAGGGAGTTTATTAGGAGAATTGACTCACACAATCATGAGGTGAAGTCCCCCAAGAGGCCGTCTGCAAGCTGAGGAGCCAGGAAGCCAGTCCGAGTCCCCAAACCTCAAAAGTAGGGAAACCAGCAGTGCAGCTTTCAGCCTGTGGCCAAAGGCCTGAGAGCCCCTGGCAAACCACCGGCATAAATCCAAGAGTCCAAAAGCTGAAGAACTTGGAGTTCAATGTTTGAGGGCACGAGAAAGATGAAGGTCAGAAGATCAGCCAGCCTGCTCCTTCCACCTTCTTCTACCTGCTTTGTCCTAGCCACGCTGGGTGTTGATTAGATGCTGCCCACCCAGATTGAGGGTGGGTCTCCCTTTCCCAGTCCACTGACTTAAATGTTAATCTCCTTTGGCAGCACCCTCAGAGACACACCCAGAAACAATACTTTGCATCCTTCAATCAAGTTGACACTCACTATTAACCATCATATTTGTCCTCACATGCTCAGTAACCTGGGGCTCACTCTAGTCAGCAGGTTGGGACTAATTACGAGCTGGGGTCCCCTCCATCCACACCCCCCAGGTCCCCACTTCCCATTTCTGTGAGTCTGTTCCTGGCTGCAGTGAGCTTTTGCTTCCAACACCTGCCTCTGAGGAAGACAGCTCTGGGGGTACTGGAGCTGCCTCACCAGGTGCCAGGGACTCACCCCATCCCCAACTCTTCGTCTGTTCCCTGAGATTGGAGGAGGGTGAGAGTCTAGCTCACTGGCCTCACCATTAGGGGGTCTCTGTTGTGTAACTGACACTCGCGAACTTCGAGGGATTAGGCTGAAGTCATCTAAAGGGGACCTTGCCTGAGATTCCACTTGTGCTTGGCTCCTTCTACATCCCTGTCATGTGTCCCCCTCTTCCTTACAGTTTTTTCTTGGGAGCACTTCCTTAAAAAGTCACCACCATGTGAAGCCTGGCCTTAGAATATCAGGGTCTGTTAATGGGCATCTTGACCTTGGGGGAAAAAAAACTCTTTGAAGATAATGTACTGTCATGTTTCAGCAAGGATAAAAGGGTGAAGAAAGAGAAGAAGCAGTTGAACAATTATTAAGCACCAACTGTGTGCCAGGCACAGTGATAAGTGGCTATTTCACCTGATCCCTAAAAAAAACAAAAAACAAAAAACAAACAAAAAAAACCACACAAAACTGTATGATTGCTATACTTCCCATTTTATGGTTGAGGAAACTGAGGCCCAGAGAGTTTCAATATCTCACCCAGGTAATGAAGTTAGTGAGTGACGTCTGACCCTGGGTCCCATACGTTTTCTGATTCCTTCTGTCGCTTCCCTGGTATGCTGTGGATCTGGGGAGCCTGGGGCTGGCTTGGGGGGTACTTGTGAGGTAAGGGAGGTGTCTTTCTCTCTGTCTCTCTTTTTTCTTTTTGAGACAGAATCTCACTCTGTCACCCAGGCTGGAGTAGGGTAGCTCAATCTTGGCTCACTGCAACTTTGCCTCCTGGGTTCAAGCAATTCACCTGCCTCAGCCTCCTGAGTAGCTGGGATTATCTATGTGCACCACCATGCCCAGCTAATGTTTGTATTTTTAGTAGAGATGGGGTTTCATCATGTTGGCCAGGCCGGTTTCGAACTCCAGACCTCAAGTGATCCACCTGCCTCGGCCTCCCTAAGTGCTGGAATTACTGGTGTAAGCCACTGCTCCTGGCCAGACATCTCTTTAGGCGAGCCTGGGCCTGGACACGGCCCTGGTAGTCATACACCCGAGCACAGGACAGCCTTGAGTGTCTTTTGTTTCTCTTCTGGTGGGGAGTGCATGACCCTCTCCTACCACCTGCAGGGTGTGTATGATGGAGCTGCTGTCACTTTCTTTTCTCCCGGCCCTATCAAAAGAAAGGACATAGGATATCCTCCTGGGGCTGGGAACACATGCTAAACCAAAAGCCCTGTGGCCTGGAGCCACTCACTTTCTGCCTTCTGGGTCTCTGTCTTCTCATCTGTCGAATGGAGGTGGCCATATCTGTATGTGGCCTTTTTCATGGAGTTGGTAGGGGACAGAAGGAGAGAGCACACATTGAAGCTTAGCAGGGAGAGTGGCCAGACAGCCCCATGGAAATGCCAGGGGTTCCAATTCTGGAAACGTACCTGCTCCATACCTCTACCCTCCCGCACCTGAGCTGCTCATGGGCTGGGGTTTAGGGTCCATGCCACAGGTGACTGATCCTCTACAGGACAGCTGCCTACCACCTACCCCTGCTCCCAGCTCCTATGCAGTCTGGCCTGTAGTTAAGTGTCCCCTTCCTGGCCCTCCCCAGGCAGCTCTGTAAATAGCCTGTGCTGAATTCTGCACACACCTCAGTGGAAGGGGAATTATTTGCCAGATATACAGTGTATGAGAGAAGGGCCTCTTATGAGTCAGTGTTCAAATATGTTACTGGCTCAATAAACAGAGGTTTGTTGTAAATTAAGAGAAGGAAGCGAGGTGCCTGCAACAGCCCTTGTTCATTTACTGTTTTCTATTAGCAGCACTTTCCCCTAAGTAGTGCCTAATGCCCTGGGAGCTGTGGGGCAGGCAGCTTGGTTGGGGGAGGGTGGGCGGTATAATTACACTACAGTTGTTAGGTAGTTAGAGCTACACAGTAAGGCCCAGAGATGGACAGGGGCATCCCCTAAGGGACTTGGCTGGGCTCCTGTGTGGGACGGGGGCTGCTGGATTGATTGGCAAGAGGCAGTAGGAGGTGGTGAAGGGAGGAACAGCCTGGGCAAGGCTGGCAGGCAGATCTGGAAACAGAGGCTCTGTCTTTCATGGCTGGGATGTGTGGGGTTGCTGGGGTCGTGGCTATTGGAGCCCTGTGGTTGACTGACAGGTATTGGTGAGGCATGGCAGACTGCGGCTGGCACTGGAGATGAATGAGGCTGAGGTGGGAGCTGGGAGGGGTCTGAGGTGAGGACGGCTGTTGGGGATGGGAAGGAGAGCGCAGAACCCAGGTTGAAATCCAACCAGGCTGCCATTGCCTCAGAGGAAGCAGGCTGGCTGCTGGGTCTCACCTTTGGCGGTGTTTGGTACTTTCAACTTCTCAGCCAGGTCCAGGGTCCCATCCCCCAACAGTTCCCCATTCTGAGCAAGCTTAGATGGTCAAGGTCAAGCTACCCACTCCTTGCCCTGCCTCTCCACCCTGTGGCCTTCAGAAGCTCACCTGCCCTCATGTCAGGCATCCCAGGCTTGGGAAATGTTAGGTTGAACTGTGGGTTTAGGGTGGGAACCCATCTGGTCCTTGACATCAACTGTCTCTGTAGGTGTCCCCTGAGCTGTCACTGTGCCCATCTGCCGTAGTCACATGTCCAAGGGAGTGCTACTGGGACATCCCTCTTCCCCCAGCTGGCCTGTTCGGCTGTGTCTGTCATCTCCTCTCAGCACAGGTGAATAGCATTTAGAAAGTTCGGGGGACATCGTTGAACTCTCAGCAATGGAGTTGAGGGTTCCCCTGCCTCCCTGGTCCAAGTCCTCTCAGGTCCCAAAGGACACAAGCTTTTGACATACTAGAGACCAGAAGAGGCTGCAGTCCTGTTTGTTTTCTGTCCTGCAGGTTCCTGCCCCAAAACAATGGTCAAAGAAAGTTCTAGTGCTTGAATGGGAGAGGGGGAGGGGAGCAAGGAGCAGATGAAAGATGAGTGCTGATGTTCCCTGAATCCTTTCTGGTCTCATGGAAATGTTGGCATTAACAGGGACCTTGGGCAGCATGTGGTTTGGGTTTTTAATTTATGGATGGGAATCTGAGGCCCACCGTAGGCAGATTCTGAGTGGAGAGGGCACCCCTTCCCTGGCAGAAGAATTTGCAGTTGACATATTGGAATGTGCATGGCACATGGTGGGTGCCCAGAACAATTTAGTTGAATAAACGAATGAATGAATGGAGAGTGGGGCAGCCTCTAGTGAGTGAGGAGGGAGGAGATTCCATGGGAGCTCCAAAGCTTCTCCACTTTTCTTTCCTTCCCTCCCTCCCTCTTTCCCTCCCTCTCTTCTTTCTTCCTTCTGACATCATGGCATGCATAGAAAATGATACCTTTCGGCCGGGCGCGATGTCTCACGCCTGTAATCCCAGCACTTTGGGAGTCTGAGGTGGGTGGATCACGAGGTCAGGAGTTCAAGAGCAGGCTGGCCAAGACGGTGAAACCCCATCTCTACTAAAAATACAAAAATTAGCTGGGCGTGGTGGTGGGGCCTGTAATCCCAGCTGGTCGGGAGGCTGAGGCAAGGAATTGCCTGGACCTGGGAGGCAGAGGTTGCAGTGAGAGCCAAGATAGTGCCACTGCACTGCAGCCTGGGAAAAAGAGTGAAACTCTATATAAAAAAAAAAAGACAAAAAAACCCCAAAACAAACAAACAAACAAAAAACCATTAGCAGGGCACACCAGAATAAATCAGGGAGAAATTAATATCTTGTAAACCTGTAACTACTCCTGCCCTATCACTGTGCTGCAGCAGGCTGACTGGGAAGCTCTGGATACCACCTCCCCACTGGGACCCTAGAGCTGGCTGGAAGCAAATGCAGGCTCGAGGGGTTGGAGACCTTGGCTCAGATGAGCAGAAGGAGAGGCCAGTAGGTTCTACCTTGGGCTTCAAAACAGAGAAGGGGACTCTTAGCTAGTGGCACACAAGAGCCATGGTTTTTGGTAAGTTCTTCCTCTGCACATGATCACAGCTCCGCATTGGAGCTCTTTGGTGATTGAATGCCTGGCTGCCCAGTTATTGGAGGAGTTCTGCTGCATTCTCCAGGAGGATCTCACTAGTGTCGCCCTGTCCTCCTGACTCTCTTGCCCCCTCCCCAGCAGCAGAGCTAGGGGTAGCTGCACAACTCCTGCTTTACTGCTCTGAGTGCAAAAAATTTCTCATCATGGTAGGCATGAAAGGTTCTGCCAGGTTTGTGGGATTGGAAGACAGCTCACTTCATTCCAATTGGAGAGGGCGGGAGAGTGTCTTTGGAAAGCTTTTGATTCTAGAGGCCTTTATCACATGCCCAGTCTCATCTTCCCAGACTGGATGAGAAGACTACATTCCCTTTGTGTCTCTTTTCTGTTTCACTCTTATTTAGCTAAGTCTTCTCAACATCCTTTGAGGCTCAGGAAGTAGTGTGCAACTCCATGGAACAGCATTACCACCCTGCTCGGAGCAGAGCAGCAGGGAGGCCCTGTCCCCAGGGCTGGTTCTCCAGGCCTGCCCGGTCTCCTAGCTGTGAGCCTATGCTGGTCCCTGACTGGATTTATCCACAAGTCACTAACTTTCACTCTTCTGCCAGTTTCTGATACTGGGGCTCACTGCAGCATGGGAAGAGTGTTGGAAGAGTGTTGGCCCAGGAGGCAAACAATTAGGTTTGAATCCTGGTTCTGTGGTGTGATCTTGAGCAACTCAAATAACCACTGTGTGTGTGTGTGTGTGTTTTAATCAACTTTAAGATATAGAAAAATGTACTTTGCAGCATTGGGGTAAGGGTCATATGACAACATTTGTAAAGGTACTTAGAAACATTCTATAGCACTATGCAGGTATTGGTTATCCCAGTTAGACCCTGGGATCTCAATTCTAGTTTTCATTGAGCTAAGTTGTCAGAACCAGGCTCTAAAGGACACATCTTCACCTTCCCTATTACAGAGCCAAATCAAGGGAGTGTAAGAGCAGGATCTTGGGGCAGCTCCTAAGATGAATGCTGTTGGTTTGCACTTAGCCTTCATTAGACGTTCCTTCCTTGGATACTTACTGCACACTCATTCTAAGTCTAGGTACTCAGTGTACATCAGTGAACAAAACCCATATTTTAGTCCAGTTCCACTGAGAAGAAGATGCCATGATAGGATGACATTTCCTGGAGAAGGAGCAAGGAAAGACAAGGAGAGCCTCACACTGTGATGCAGGTCTAATGCCTGCAGAAGGAGACAGGGAAGGGAGGAGGCTTGGAGTAGAAGAACCTTGGGCTGAAGTACAATTCCAGGAATGCTCTGGCCCCACCGGTGGGGAGTTCTTGAACCAAAGTTACCCATAAGAGAGTCTTGCATTTTGCCAAAGGGATCTGTGTTAATGACCTTGCTGTGCTCAGCTGCTGGCTGGAAACAGCCCGTGGGAAGTGTGAACTCAACATGAATGTGGTGGTGGGTCCCAAGGGGTGAGCTGAGATTGTCAGTCCCTTGTGCTTCTCACAGCAGAGATCTGAGCCGTGCAGTTTTCATGGACACCCCTAATGTTTTCATGGAGTGGGAGAGACAGAAGGTACTCAGTAAGCATCAGAAGTGAATGAATAAATAGAGAAAGGTATGATAGAAGCCTGTAAGTACTATGCAAAACCCGAGATGGCACGGAGAAGGGTTGGGAGTGCCAGGGTGGGGAGGGCTGCAACTGATGTAAAATGGAAGGGCAGGTCTCATGGAGAAGGAGATGTTCAAGGCCAGTCCTGAAGGAGATGAGGGAGTTAGCTACCTGGTTGTCTCAGGGAGGAGTGTTCTATGAAGAGAGAAGAGTGCAAAGGCCCTAAGGTTGCAGCGTGCCCGACTGTGTGAAGAACAGCAGTGGAGTCGGAGTGGAAAGGGCCAAGGGGAGATTGGGAGGAGAGGGTGTCTCCCAGGAGGGATGTGCCTGTAGACCATTACATGAGCTTAACTCCTCTGAGTGATGTGAGCAGGATGATGGAGAATTTGGGCAGGGAACAATGTGGCAGGGGAACAAAGTGTGTAGTGCCTCCCCCTTCTCTTTATTCTTTCTGCTCTGGCCATGTAAGACGAACCTGCTTCCCCTTCACCTTCTGCCATAATTATAAGTTTCTTGAGACCTCCCAACCATGCATCCTGTATGTCCTGCAGAACTGTGAGCCAATCAAATCTCTTTTCTTTATAAGCTACCCAGTCTCGGGTATTTCTTTATAGCAGTGTGAGAATAGACTAATACAAGGGGCCAAGCTGGGCATGGTGGCTCATGCCTGCAATTCCAGCACTGGGAGGCTGAGGTGGGTGAATTGCTTGAGCACAGGAATTCAAGAACAGCTTGGGCAATATGGCAAAAAATCCTGTCTCTACAAAAAATACACACACACACACAAATTATTCAGGCATGGTGGTGCACACCTGTGGTCCTAGCTACTTGAGAGGCTAACTGAATCCGGAGGATCACCTGAGCCCAGGAGGTCAAGGCTGCAGTGAGCCATGATTGCACCAGTGTTCTCCAGCCTGGGAGACAGAGTGAGACGAGACCCTGTCTTAAAAAAAAAAAAAAAAAAAAAAAAAAAAAAAAAAAATTCCTTATCCTCATCAGATTCTGAATGTATTTTGAAGGAAGAGCTAACCGGACATCCTCATGGACTGGTGAGAGAAGGAGAGAAACCAAGGATGGCACCCACAGTTTTGGCCTGAATAGTGAGTGTAAATTAGTGCTGATACCATAAAGAAAAGAACAAAGAGCTTTCAAACCAGCAGAGGGAAGTTTTGTCTATCCAGTGGAAAGAAGGGAAGAAGGAAAAACAAGTATGAAAATATGAAATAAGAAATATGAAATAAGATAGTAAACTTAACTGTTCACTACAATTTACAGTAATATAAATGAATTAAACTCAATTCAAAAATACAGAGACTTAAATTGGATTGAAAACACAAGATTTAAGAATACACTTTCTGGCCGGGCACGGTGGCTCACGCCTGTAATCCCAGTACTTTGGGAGGCTGAGGCAGGTGGATCACGAGGTCAGGCGATCGAGACCATGGTGAAACACCATCTCTACTAAAAATACAAAAAATTAGCCGGGCACGGTTGCAGGTGCCTGTAGTCCCAGCTACTCGGGAGGCTGAGGTAGGAGAATGGCGTGAACCTGGGAGGTGGAGCTTGCAGTGAACTGAGATCATGCCACTGCACTCCAACCTGGGTGACAGAGCAAGGCTGTCTCAAAAAAAAAAAAGAATACACTTTCTATAAGAGACACAACAAGCGGTTGGAAATAAAGGGGTAAAAGAATAAATAACAAGCAAACATGAGCCAAAAAATTTTATAACAAAAAAATGGGAGGAATGTTATAGTCCAGTAAAAGGAATAAAGGATCATAAAACTATAAAATCATGAAAAATATATACACACCTATTAAGATAGCCTCAAATATGTATGTGTGTATGTTTATACACATGCACACACATATAAAAAGTAGCTGTAGAAACAGAGAAAAATAGATAAATCA
Organism: Colobus angolensis palliatus; assembly: GCF_000951035.1. Classification (NCBI taxonomy): domain Eukaryota; kingdom Metazoa; phylum Chordata; class Mammalia; order Primates; family Cercopithecidae; genus Colobus; species Colobus angolensis. Next base: position 2,851,504 of record NW_012114977.1, on the reverse strand, counting down.
ACCATTTTATTTGAATATTTTAACATATTCCTCTCTTTATAGAGCAAGGAGACAAAATTTATTAAGTATACAGAAGATCTGAACAACTTGTTTAATCTTAAATGTGTGTGTACAATTATATGCTAATATGGAATTTATACCTAACAGAAAATACATTTTGATTATATGTAGAACATTTACAAAATGGACCATAAATCAGAGCACAAAAACAGCCTCAATAAATTTCACAGGACCAACATCGTATGCATCACACAGACAGTGTTTGTATTTAGTCCATCTTAGCATTGCTAATAAAAACATACCAAGAGGTTTCATTGGACTTACAATTCCACATGGCTGGGGAGGCCTCAGAATCATGGCGGGAGGCGAAAGGCACTTCTTACATGACGGCAGCAAGAGGAAAATGAGGAAGCAGCAAAAAACGAAACCCCTGATAAACCCATTGGATCTCATGAGACTTATTCACTATCACGAGAATAGCATGGGAAAGACTGGCCTTCCTGATTCCATTACCTCCTCCTGGGTCCCTCCCACAACACGTGGGAATTCTGGGAGATACCATTCACATTGAGATTTGGGTGGGGACACAGCCACACCATATCAGTGTTCTCTGACCAAAATGCAATGAAACTCCAAATGAGTTAAAATCCAAAGACAGTGTGTCTAGAAACAAAAAATGACAATGCTAAACAGTCTTTTGATTAAAGAAGAATTAATAGACAATCACAAAATATTTACGATTAAATGAATGAACAAGCCACATGGCAAAAGTTGTGGGACATAGATCAAGCAACACTTACGAGAGAAGGGATAACCTTAAATATATGACTAAGAAGATATAGAATACCTTAAACAGAGGAGCTAAGTGCTTATCTCAAGAAGCTGGAAAAGTAGCAACAAAATAAGCTTAAAGAAAAAGAAGGAAATCATAGACATAAAGACAGACACCAATGAATAGCAAGTAACAAAAGAATCACAGAAGCTTAGCAAAGCTGAATTTAGTCTTTTGAAAAGATTAATAAAATAGACAAACCATTGGTAAGAGTGGTTGAGAAAAAAGTAAAACAGGATTAAAAAAGGAAAATGACAGACACAATAGATGTTTAAATATTAAAATAATCTTACAAAAATATTATAAAGCACCAGTACATTTTAAAAATTAGATGGATTGGACACTTTCTGAAAAAAATGAGAAATGCCAAAATTGGCAAAGAATAAATAAAAAAACCCAAACAGACCAGTAATGAGTAAAAAAATTAAAATCCTAGCCAGTCCTTCCCTTTAAAACATTAGGCCCATATCCCTTTACAGTTAAATCCTACAAAACATTGTAGAGAAAATAATCCCAATCTTGTAGAAGCTGTTCCAGAAAATAGAAGGAGGAAAAAAGTGGTCTGATCCATTTAATTAAGCTAATTTACTTGTTACTCTTAAACTAGACAAGAACAGGAGTGAAAAAATGATAGGCCCATTTCACCTGCAAAAATAGATGGAAACAATACTAAATAAAACATTTGCTAACTGAATCCAGTCTTGTTGGTGGGTTTCTGGGAAGAATGTAGGGTGGTTTAACAGCAAAAAGTCTGGCAATTCACCCCATTCGTGGACCAAGGAGAAAAAATCATATGATTATGCCAGGAGTTACATAAAAAGCATGTGATGAAGTTCAATATCTATTTATAATGGTAATAATAATAAAAATGACAAAGTTCAACACCTATTTATTACAATAATTATCATCCTAATACATTTCTCAGGAAACTAGAACTAGAAGCAAACTTCCCCAACTCTAGCAAAGCTGCTTACCCCAAACCCACAGCAAGTCCCACTGAATGGAGAAACATGAGCTTCACTGTTTTGTTTTTTAAGAAGAAACCACATGCACACCATGGTCTGTCTGGCCCCACATTTCATGCTTTTCCTCCTCTGCTGTTTTCCATCAAGTAGGGGCAAAGACTGAGGCAGAGCAGGCTCTAGGAATTTTCTCTGGAGCAAGGTCCTTTTGGCTGATTATAATAGAAACCCACTTAAATCAATTCTGCAAAAAGTGGGAACTTGACGGTAGATATGACAGGTCCAAAAATATTTAATGATTTCTTCTTAGGCTGTAAGGGGTCTTCTTGGTACCTCACTGGTGAGCAGGAACCTGCTTATCTTGCTGCTGGTTCCAAATGGCATGACTCAATACCCCAGGGATAAATGAATGGGTCACTCTGTTTTGCTCCTCAGTTTTCGGAGGTATAGGGAGAAGGATGGTGGATTCCATGAGAGAAAGGCTGTGGAACTCCATAGTGCGGACTAGGATTACTAGGAAGAAGAAAATTTAATAAAATTTTGCAGGTGTTAGGTGCAGCCTGTCTTCCCCTAGTTCCTCAAGAGGACCTTCAGTCAAGAGCTATTTTTTTAAATCTCTGGACATTTTAGTGTTAGCTATGTGATGTTTGCTTTTTTCTTCCAATGTGTTCCTATAATAAAGCAAGAAACAATGCCACACTTTATTCAGGTTGCATGAAAATACAGGATCTCACAGTCTCAAATCAGAAGTAGGGTTCACGCCCCACTTTCTGTGCCTCCTCCTCTGGGCCCTCAAGTCTTCTCATCTGTGCACTGCCTTGCACGTGTGTTCCTGTTCTCTGTTTCATTTTCTTCTCCCTCTTGCTCTCCCTCTCCCCTCAATTAAACTTCTCTGGATCTATGGAAATTTAAGGTTGATGAAACAATTATCCTGTGCAAAGTGCATTAAAATTTTGCGTTCTCAATTCAAAGGACCAACAGAGACTGGCTCGTGCCTCTTACACTCAAGTTCAAAATCTTATAAATCTTGTAAGACAATCTCTGATTTCCCCAGCCTGGGTCAGGTGTCCATCCAGGTCCAACTGGTTTCTGGCCAGAAATAGGGCAGTGAGGAAGGGTGGGGACAGGGTCCCAGGAACAAACATGGCTATAGGGTACCATGTCTGTAGGTAGGACTGGCTCTCAGAAAAGAGAGGCATGGGTTGGCTGGACTTCCCAAGTGCACTCTGTACCTGTCTGCACAAAAAGTACAAAGTTTTCTTAAAAGCCAGAGCCTGGCCCGAGAGGGTAACACATGACTCTGCAAGTGAGGTGGTCCAGGATGGCTGCAGCTATGACACTGACCATACAGAAGCTGTGTTCAGTTGTCAGCCAGATGATTTCTGAGGACAAGGAGCTAGTTCTAACTAGCAATAGGAAAAATAGAGAAGAAAAGAATTCATAACAGCTTGACACCCTCCAGGCTGAACCCAGCAATTTTATTTTTACTTGTTCAGGAGGGGGAAAAGTCATCACTAATTCCACAATTACTTCATTCCAGAGTACTGGTGAAAAATGACTTCAAGTGTAAAATGTTGTCTACTAAAGAATTAACTTAATAGATAATTTGGATTCAATTATTGGCTCAATACTGAAATTTTCTGGGAAAAGTGCAGGCAATATTTTATGACTGTCACATGATGCAGCGATTGTGAAATTAGTTATTAATGACTTATGCGAGAGACACTTAAAAAAAGTCAACCGGGGAAGGAAATACATCACTTAGGCATTTATAGGGCAGGCTAAGATGGGGGATTCTTTCTCCTCCATTTCTCAAGTGATTCCGATTTTGCTGACCCAGCCTCTTGCCTTGGTTCTGTCCTTCCTCTCCCCATTGTGTGATTTGGGGTTGGAGTCATACATGAATTCTTAGGGAGCAATTGGAAACTGAAGGTTGCTGCCATCCATCATGGGCAAGGGGATGCCATTTCTGTTCGCCCTGAGAGTTGGGTGCCGACCTCTCCCCTCTGCTCCTGGCCATCGATTATCTCTAGCCAGCATTGTGTGATAACCAAATGAACTTTTAAAACCAGAATGAACTGCAGGCAGTTTATGACCATTACTTCCCACCTATAATCTGCTTGCTAGTCAAAGGGGAAATTTTTTGAAGTCCCCTGGGTTCACTTTGGGGGTGAGTATGATATACCTTCATTAGTGGCTTTAAAGTTACGGCTGAGGCTACCTTCTAAATTCAATTTAAATGACATTTGTTCATTCTTCCCACAGTACTTATTGGGCTTCTACTCCACAACCAGTACTGTGCTAGAGCCTGCAGGGAATGGGAGATGCAGAAGATGTGCTCTTTGCTCACTTAGAGCCTCGAGCCTAAGGGGTGATCTATGATGAAGCAATGCAGTGACAGTACTATTTAGGACAGGGAAAGTGCCCAGTTGGATGGCAGATACAACATGTGTCCCTTAGAGTGAGATGTTGGGGACAGAAGGTCCTTGCCAGAGGAGGAGTGTGGGAGGCCCAGATTCTGACATTGAGCCAAGAGCAGTGTGAAGAGGCAGCTCATTCATTTGACAAATACTGAGTTAGGTCTACTAGGTGCCAGAAGAACTCCACAGGGCTCTAGGTGCCAGGGATGTAAAACCACAAAGGAGACCAATGCTTTTTGCAATTTATTCTAGGCAACAAAGATCACATAGCTAACACCAAAAAACCCAGAGATTAAAAAAATAGCTCTTGACTGAAGGCTCTCTTGAGGAACTAGGGGAAGACAGGCTGCACCTAACACCTGCAAAAATTTCTAAAAATTTCCTTTTTCTAGTAATTCTATACACACATCAGGATTACTGACCATACTGTGGGGCACCACAGCCTTTTTGTCATGGAATCCACCATCCTTCTCCCGTATCTCCAAAAACTGGGAGCAAAACAGAGTGACCAATTCATTTATCCCTGGAGAATTGAGTGGGTACCATTTGAAACCAGCAGCAATGAATTGGATGAGTGAGTATGTGTGTTTTGGGGTGGAGGGAGATGACCAATAATCAATACATGTTTGATAGGCACATCATCTAGTATACTGGAAGAAAATAGGAGCTGCAGAAAAAAATGCAGTTGGGCTAGGGGAACTGGAGACATGTACAACAGTGGGTGAGAGGGAACAATTTAAAATATGGTAGCTGGGGCTCACCGAGAAGGTATCTGAGTAAATATTTCAAGGAAGAAGTGAGGACTTTCATTTGTGAATCTCTGGAGAGACATCTTTTTAGGCAGGGAAACATCCAGGGCACAAGATGCAAAACAGGAGTGAATTGGTGTGTTCCAGAAATAGCAGTAAGGTTGTGTGACTGTGGGAGTGGATGGAGAGATGAGGTTGGAGATGTGATGGGGGCAGGATCATGTGCTAGGGTCTTCTAAGTCATTGTAAAGACTTGTGTCCTTTTTCTGAGTGAAATATGGAGTCATTGGAGGGTTCTGAGCTGAGCAGGGGTATGATCTGAATAATGATTTCAAGGCTTCCTTCTGCCTGTTGTATTGGGACTAGACTACAAGGGGCAAATATGTCATCTGGTAGATCAGTTAGGAAGCTAAGACAGTGAGCCAGGTGAGAGAAGTCCTGTGTATAGCAGTGGAAGTGGTCAGATTCTGGATGTATTTTGAAGGTGGTGTTGATAGGTTTTGCTGGTGGAGTGTGTGGTGTGAGAGAAAGAGAGAATTTCAGATTGGCTTCAAAGTTCCCCTTTATCCCCAGTAAACTTTGGGTTGAAATATGCACCCACAGAAGTAATTGTGCCATCTCTAGGCAAGACCACATCCTTGCTAGGGTCTCTTCCGATGATATGGTTTGGATGCCCCACCAAATCTCATGTTGAGTTGTAATCCCCAATATTGGAGTTGAGGCCTCATGGGAGTTGTTCAGATAATGAGGGCAGATCCCTAACTATAGCTTGGGCCATCCCCTTGGTGACAAGTGAGCTCTTGCTCTGAGTTCTTGTACAATATGGTCATTTAAAGGAGCATAACACCATTCCTGCCCCCTGACTTTCTCTCTCTCTAGCTCCTCTTCTTGCCATGCGATGTGCCTGTGCTCTTATTGCCCTCCACCATGATTGGAAGCTTCCTAAGGTCTCCCCAGAAGCACTATGCTTCCTGTATAGCCTGCAGAACCATAAGCCAAATAAATCTCCTTTCTTATAAATTACCCAGTCTCAGATATTTCTTTATAGCAGTGCAAGAATGGCTTAACATAGAAAATCGGTACTGAGGAGTGGAGAATTGCTATAAAGATATCTGAAAATGTGGAAGTGACTCTGGAGCTGGGTAGCAGGAAGAGGCTGGAAGAGTTTGGAAGATTCCAAAGGAGATAGGAAAATGAGAGAAAGTTTGGAACTTATTAGAAACTGGTTAAATGGTTGTGACCAAAATACTGACAGTGTTATGGACAGTGAAGTCCGGGCTGATGAGGTCTCAGACAGAAATGAAGAACTTATTGGGAACTAGAGAAAAGGTCGTGTGTATTGCCTTAGCAATGAGCTTGGCTGGATTTTGTCCATGCCCTAGAAATCTGTAGAAGTTTGAACTTCATAGTGATGATTTAGGGTACCTGGTAGAAGAAACTTCTAAGCAGCAAAGTGTTGAAGAGGTGACCTGGCTGCTTCTAACAATCTATGCTCAGATGTGAGAGCAAAGGAATGAGTTAGATTGGGAACTTATATTTAAAATGGAAGCAGAGCATAACAGTTTGGAAAATTTGCAGCCTGGCCATGTGGCAGAGAAAAAAAGCTTTTTCAGGAGAGGAATTCAAGTGGGCTGTGGAGTAACCACTTACTAGAGATATTTGCATAACTAAAAGAGAGCCAAGTGCTAATATCCAAGACAATGAGGGAAAAAGCCTTGAAGCCATTCCAGAGACCTTCCTGGCAGGCCCTCCCATCACAGGGCCAGAGGCCTAGGAGGGAAGAATGGTTTTTTTGGGCCAGGCCCCGGGCACTACTGCCCTGAGCAGCCTCAGTACACCACTCCCTGCATTCTGGCCATTCTGGCTCCAGCCACAAGGCCCCAGATACAGCTTGGGATGCTGCTTCAGAGGGTATAAGCCACATGAGCCTTGACAGCTTTGATGTGGCATTAAGTCTGTAGGTGCACAAATGCAAGAATGAAAGAGGCTTAGGAGCTTCCACCTAGATTTCAGAGGATGCATGAGAAAGCCTGGGTGTCCAGGCAGAAGCCTGCTACAGAGGTGGAACCCTCACAGAGAACCTCTACCAGAGCAATGCAAAGGGGAAATGTGGGGTTGGAGCCTCCACACAGAGTCCCCAATAGTGCACTGCCTAGTGGAGCTGTGAGAAGGGGGCCACATCCTCCAGACCTGAGAATGGTAAATTCACTAGCAGCTTGCACCCTGCACCTGGAAAAACTTCAGGCAATCAACTCCAATCAGTAAGAGAAGCCATGGTAGCTGAACCCTACAAAGCAGCAGAGGTGGAGCTGTCCAAGACTTTGGAAGCCCCCTTCTTGCTCCAGTGTGCCTGGGATGTGACACATGGAGTTAAAGGAGATTATTTTGGAGTTTTAATATTTAATGACTGCTGTGCTGGGTTTTGAACTTGCATAGGGCTGGTAACCCCTTTCTTTTGGCCAATTTCTTCCTTTTGAAATTGGATGGGAATGTTTACCCAATGCCTATACTCCCATTGTATCTTGGAAGTAAGTAACTTGTTTTTGATATTACAGGCTCATAGGTGGAAACGACTTACCTTGTTTCAGATGAGACTTTGAATTTTTGAGTTAATGCTGGAATGAGTTAAGACTTTGGGGGACTGTTAGGAAGGCATGATTGTATTTTTGTAATATGAGAAGGACATTTGTATTTGGGGCACCAGGGGTGGAATAATATAGTGTGAATGTCCCACTCAAACCTCGTGATGAATTGCAATTCCCAATGTTGGAGGTGTTTGGATCATGAGGGTGCATCCCTTATGAATGGCTTGGGCCATCCCCTTAGTGATAAGTGAGCTCTTGCTCTGAGTTCTTGTGAGATCTGGTCATTTAAAGTGTTTGGAACTTCCCCTCCCCCACCTCTTGTTTCTATTCTCACCATGTGATGCACCTGCTCCCCCTTTGCCTTCTGCCATGATTGGAAGCTTCCCAAGGCCTTCCCAGAAGCAGATGCTGCTATGCCTTCCATACAGCCTGTAGAGCCATGAGCTAATTAAACCTCTTTTCTTATAAATTACCAGTCTTTTTTTTTTTAAAGAGCAGTACAAGAATGTCCTAACACACCTGGCCTGCCTGCTTTCCTCACCCCACTTCTCCTGAGCATATCCCCTCAATAAGCTACTCCACTCCTCAGGCTTTACCTCTAAGGAGCTTGGAGATGATAAACTTTCACAAAAGTAAAACATTCATGTAACCACCATCCAGATCAAGAAATTGAAACCCTGCCACCTCTTCCCAAAGATTGTCATCAATCTGAATTATAAAACCATAGATTAGTTTTGACTGCTTTTAAACTATTTATTTGTTTATTAGAGACGGGGTCTTGCTCTGTCACCCAGGCTGGAGTGCAGTGGTGAGATCATGGCTCACTGCAGCCTTAAACTCCTGGACTCAAGTGAATCTCCTTCCTTAACCTCCTGTGTAGCTGGGGCTACAAGGGTGCACCACCATGCCTAGCTAATGCTCTTAAACTTGACATAAATGCAGTAATACAGTATGTACTCTTGTGTCTGGCTTCTTTTGCTTGAGATTCTGGCATTCATTCATAATGTTGCTTGTCGTGGTAATTCATTCGCCTTCATTGTTGTATGGTATTGAATTGTGTGAATATACAATGCTTTCTTATCCAATTTAATGCTGATGAGCATTTTGGATTGTTTCCAAGTTTTGGGTATTACAAATAATAATCCTGTTAATATTCTTCTTGTATGTGTCTTTTGCTGCACATATGTAGGGTGTCTAAGGATGGAATTGCTAGGTCATAGTGTACAAAAATATGTTTAGTTTTTTTTTTTTTTTTGAGATGGAGTCTTGCTCTGTCACCCAGGCCAGAGTGCAGTGGCATGATCTTGACTCACTGCAACCTCTACCTCCCTGGTTCAAGTGATTCTCCTGCCTCAGCCTCCCGAGTAGCTGGGATGACAGGTGTGTGCCACCATGCCCAGCTAATTTTGTATTTTTAGTAGAGATGGGTTTCTGCTAAGCATTTTTTCACCGTGTTTGTACTAATTACCCTCCTGCCAACATGTACGAGTATTCCAGTTGCTCTGCATAATTGGTAACATTTGGTATTGTCTGGTCTTTTTATTTCAACAATTCTACTGGTATTTCAGCAATTCTGCTGGCAAAGTTTCACTATGGTTCTAATTATTGGTTCCCTGATGATGACAAAAAAGATTGAGCAGATTTTCATGTATATTGACCTTTTGGATGTGTTAACTTTTATAAAAATACCTGTTCATGTCTTTTTCCCATTAAACAAAAGTTGAGTTGCCTTTTTCTTATTGATTTTTAGGATTTCTTTATGTATTCTGGACATGAGTCCTTTGATTATATACAACACAAATATAATTTCTCAGTTGCGATTGCCTGTCACTTTCTGAATGGTGTTTTGTTGTGGACAGAAGCTCTTATTTGTAATGTTATTATTTATTTCCCTTAGGGTTAGTATATTTTGTATCCTGTTGAAGAAATCTTTGTTTAACTCATGATCCTGAAACTGTTCTACATATTTTTTCTAGAAGCTTTTTAGTTCTAAGGTCTTTGACCTGAACAACTGTAAGAATAGAGTTGCTATCCACTGAGATGGAAAGATGGGGAGTATCAGGTGTCTGAGAGGGGCTGTGGGGAATTCAGACTGGGATATGTTGAGTTCGAGGTAAATATTGAACATGCAAGTGAAATTTCACATAGATGATTGGATCTATGAATGAGGAGTTCAGGAGTTAGGTTGTCATGAAGACAATACTAAAACAGTATTAGGATGCCAAACACTGAGCTCCCAGGCTTGGCCATGTTAAGAGTTCTGGAAGAAGAAGAACCAGAAAAGGAGGCTGAGAGAGAGCAAAACCAGCAAGATGGGAGAAGAGCGAGAAGACTGTGGTGTTCTGGAGGGCCGGTGAAGAAAGTGTGTGGGAGAAGGGTCAGTGCTGTTTCGAATGTTGTGGACATGTCATGTAAAATGAGGACCGTAAAACTGCACCTTGGATTCAACAACAAGGAGGTCCCTGGTGACATGATAAGAACAGTTTTGGAGGAGGGTGAGGAGGAAAGGCAGATTGGAGGAGGTCCAGAAGAGAAATGACCGGATTAGGAAGTCTGCCGCTGGGCTGGTAGCTATGACTCTGTGAGAGCCCATGCCAGACATCAGGAGTCTAGAAGAAGAGAAGGAGCTGCTAGTCCCAAATGAGAGCAGCAGACACAGGAGTGAACCCGATAATCCTGCCAGACCCTGGAGCTGTTTTAATGAGCCAGCCCAGCTAGGTGGGCGAGGAAGAGCTGAGGAAGAGCTCCTGAGCAGACCTAGTGGGGCTTGGAAGGGAGACACAGCTTTGTGGAAGTCCTGGGCCATGTTGAGTTCATAGGCACAGCACACACTGCTCTCTCTGCATTTCCCAGCTCATTTCCCTCTTTTGTTTCCTCCCTCTCACTTCTTGTTCCTTCAGTGCAGAACTCTCAGCTTGGGGGCCCCTATTGCATAAGCTGTCCACATGTCAGGGTCTTCATTTGGTCTGCTTCTTATCCTAGAATCTCCCCCACTGCTTCCTCCTGACCGATTCCTACGTATCCTCGTCTTAGTCGGGAAACACATCCTCTGGGAAGTCTTCCATGACCGTTTAACATCTAGCATCTGCCTCCGTGGTATTCCTCTAGGTGAGTTCAATGGTCTCTTTATCTGTGTGTCTACAGCACTCGATGGCGAACTTCTTATGGGCTGTGACTCATGCTTATCCATTTCCGTCTTATGCGCAATGACTGGCATAGAGCAGGTCCTCACAGGGTTTTAGCAGGGGACTACGGACGCCCTTGCATTAAGTGCAGGATGTGCACGGGCTGCCAGGAGGGAGAATGGTATTCCGGGAAGAGAACAGTGTAAGCAGCAATTAAGCAATGCAGCCGTGTTGATCTGGGCATATGTGGGAGCCTCAGAACCAGGCCTGGCCGGGGTTTGAGGTGAGCCTAGAAAGAGATAGTGATGGCTCAGTGGGCGCCGGCCACATCGGAGAGGCAGCAGGTGCGTGTGTACGCGCACATGTAGCAGTTGAGGAGAGAAATTATGGACATCAAATCAAGCTAATTTACATGGATAAGTGCAGCCAGTGAGGCTTGGCCTGGGAGAGCTGATTTATTTAGGGCAGGAGGAGATCTGGCAGGGAGCTCCCCTCAGGTGAGCGAGCGGCGGTGTGGCCACCAGTATAAATAATCCAGCTGTCTGCCCGAGTTAAAGCCTCTGTTACTCTGTTTACTGCTGGAGGAGGAAGCACCAGGGCTGTTTCAGAAACATTTTTTAGAGAGATGGACCTCTCTCTTTTTTCTCTTCCTGGAACACTGGAGGACTAATCTTTTTTAAAGCAAGCTTGATTGCTTTTAATTCTAATTATAAAAGTGAAATGTGTTTAGTATAGAACATGTGAAAAATACGGAATGGTATAAAGACAAGAATTAAAATAGCTCTACTTCTACTGCCCAGAGATAACCACTATAAGCATATTAAAGAGTTTCTTCCAGTCTTTTTTCTATGTTTAAGTGCAATTTTAATAGTATTCCAGTCTGTGTTCTAATTTTTTAAAATTTAAGGTGATATTTTGATCCTTTTCGTATCCCACTGATAGAAGATGACTGGAATAGTCTACCTTGTGGATGCACTGTACTTTATTTAGTCAGTCCTCAGTTAGTGGATGTCAGAACTATTTTCAATTTGTTGTTGTTATTAATAGTACTGCAGCAAAAGACATTGTTTATGAGTCATTGCCTATATCTTGGATTATTTAGAATGGATTCCTAGAAGTCAGACTTTTCTTACGTATTGTCAAATTACTTTCCAGAACATTTGAGTGGGTGTGGACATTTTTTTTTTTGGTTTCCTGTTTTAATTAATTTATACTCCTATTGGAGATCATTGAGAATGATCATCTCATGGCACTGGATATTACTATTAAAAATGTTTAATGGCCGTTTGTATTTTTATGTAGTAATCTATATTCTTTGTTTTTAATTTTTTTGTTGCTAAGTCTGATCTCTCTATATAACGTTAAAAAGATTGTTTAATTATATCCTTGTTTTATTCCAGTGTATAATTTGCCTTTTTGTTTATAATGAGGTTTTTGACATGTGCAGACTTTAATTTTACATGTAGAAAAATTTCTTTCTCTTTCTTGCCTTTATGGTTAGACAGTGTTTTCTACTACAAATAATAATTTAAGATATAGGCAAAGACTTAGAAAAAAATTTTTTTTTTGCTGTAGTATTATTGACAAGAACAAATTAATGTTTTACTTACATATATTTTACTTATTTTATGACTTCATATGATTTATGAATCATAAAATTCATCCATCTGATATTTACTTTGATGAAAATTATTTGTTTTCAATTATTAACCACATACTCCCAAATAACCTTTTTCTGGGTGCTTTCAGATGACCTCTATTTAAAAAATAAATTTGTATACATGTATGCGTTCATTTACATACTTGAATTTGTCTGTGAACTACATATTAATTTTCTCATCAGCTCCATGCCATTTGATTGCCGTAGTTATAGTCAGTTTTAATACTTGTCACAGCAAGTTCCTTGTATTACCCTTATTTTAATAATGCTTTTGGGAAATTATTGCATCTTAATTTTTACTGATGACCATTTGAATCACTTAGTTAAACTTTAAGGAAGAAAAATTTCCCCTGACATTTTGATTGGACTTATACTAAATTTATAAAGTGTTACGTGAAGAACTGACTTCTTTACAAGATTCAGCTTTCCCGCCTACAGATAGACTGTCTTTACTGAAGTTTTCTTTTGATAGGGATCGTTATTTTATTTATACAGAGTTGGGGGCCAGCATGGTTCACCTGGAAGATGGGAACAGGGAACAAGTGCTGGGAAGGCAGAGAGGGCTGGGTAGCAGCTTGTCCCCATCTGTCCTTGCCTTTGACCCTACCTCTTTCTCCAGGAGCCCCACGTGGAGCCTTCTAAGTGGGGCACACTGGCTTCTACCCAGAGGCTCAAGGCTGCCCACACCTGATCTGGAAACCTGTAGCAGCCATTGCTTCTCTTTCTAGATTGTTTTTGCTGCTCATGTCTTATTTCCACTCTCTTCATTTCTGATGATTTATCTGGCTATGGATTTATGGTTTTGCATAGCTCTGAGCAGACAGGCAGATACTCTTTCATGGTGGGAGAATATTACCATAGGTGTGAGGCTTGATTGGGTACACAGCCTGTTAAGCTGCTGAATGCAGGCCTGATGGCTCAATATGATGCCCAACAAGGGTCTCTTAGTTCTCAGTGCCAACTAACACAAATCGAGAACCCACTTTATTTCCTGGCCACAGTCTATCTATCATCAATGTTTGGGTGACCCTTTTGGCTTCTCTGTCTTGAGATAAAGCCAGATTTGTACCTCTTAGCATTTGTATGTGTGACGTGTGTGTGTGTGCATGCGTGTGTGTATTTTGGCTTCAGAAACTCTCTCTAGACAGCCTGAAACTTTGAGCCTGGATATCCTCTGGTTCTCACCCTTCGTCACCTGCACTGTTTCTTTCCCTAGCTACTTTCTCTCTGAGTCTTCCTGGAGCAAAGAGGTCAGTCTCACTGGAGCTGAGGGCCTGGATTGGAAGGGAAGAGTAATAAGTTGGACACGTTGGGTGCAAAGGTCACTCTGGTCCTGGAGGTTGTCTCGAGACAGAGGATGGTTCCAGGGGGCATCCAGGGGCTCAAATTTCGATCCTGGAATTCCAGGTGGACAAGATCTTAACTTGTCAATTTGATTAGACCCCAATGTGTCAGAAGTGTCTCCAGCTCCTCTTACACTCTAGACATCCTCGTTATCTTGATCTGGGCTGGGGGGATTTCCCTGTACTCACCCTGCACCAGAAAGACCTGCACTCCCTGCCAGCTACACCCTCCAGCCTGCCTCAATCTGGGTGTCAGCTCCTCACCTTTCACCCAGGCCCCTGGCCATCTTTGGGATGGTGGCTGAGATGGCTCTCCCTGCTGGGCAGTGACTCTCCTTAGGGTTTTCTGGTCTTGACAAGAGGAAGGAGTTGCAAGAGGAAGACAAGAGCATAATGAAGTGCCTCAGGTCGGTTTCTCCAAGTTCTTATTACTCCCAAGAAAGTTTCCTTTCTTTCTTTTTTTTTTTTTGGACTACAATCATGCACCACCACATCTAGCTAATTTTTTTTTTAAAGTAGAGAAAGGGTTTTGCCATGTTGGCCAAGCTGGTCTCAAACTCCTGACCTGGGGTGATCTGCCCACCTTGGCCTCCCAAAGTGCTGAGATTACAGGTGTGAGCCACCGTGTGCAGTCCCAAGAAAGTTTCTCAAAAGGGTGTGCCCCCTTTGAGAAGCAGAAGCAAAGAACTTCTATAGGTAAAGGAGAGGGAGAGGAGAGACAAAGGAGAAAGTTCACTGCTATCTCTTGCCTTTCTTATCTAGAATGCAAATTTCTGGATTTGCATGATTCTCTTTTTCAAGGAAGAATACTTAGTCCTCTGCCCACCCATCTCAGCCCCACCAGGCCATGCTGTCTGTAGCCCGGCAAGACTTCCTTGGGTCCTCAAACCCCGCCTTTCACCTCCTGCTTTTCTCTTGCCATGCACCCCACACCTAAAGGCCACCTCACCTCTCTTCTCTCTCCCAAGAGTTGGGTTCCATGTCAAAGTCACGCAGAATTGTCTAATTATAACAGATTAATCCATTAGGATTTATGCCTTTCTGTTTATTGGCTGGAACTATCCATTTCACAGCTGTGGCTCCCACATCTAACCAGCTAGCAGGCAATTTAAATATAGAAAGCAATTTAACCTAGTTGGATACCGAGGCATCTCGCTTAATGTAGTGCATAAATTTTGGAGCTCTTTGCTCTCAGTCCTCAAAAGGGCAGCCAACAGCTTCATGTCCTGAAAAGATTTGGCTTTTCAGGGAATTTACACCCCGAGAAGGGACCCTGGGTTTTGGTTGAAAGAAAGGAGTCTTTTCAAATGAGGTCAGGGGTGGTTTGCAGGTCAATTCAGCTTTGCTATTTTTCTTCCTCTTGTGGGGAAAAATGATGTTTCCCTTGACTGAGCTTTTTTTTGGAGCCTGACATCCAAAGGATGGAGGGTGTTTGCATTTTCCTCTCTCCTTTTAATTTTCATGTACTGCCTGTTTGAGGAAAGTGGTTTTTCCCACATTGTGCCAATAGTCACGGTCAGCCTGCCTGCTAAGACCTTGCCATCCAAGTCACACCATGCTCAATCTTGGTTCTCCTAGCTTCCCAGCACCTGGCTTATAGTAGGGCCCCTAATGTGTGTCATGACTGGGAAGAAAGGTGGAGGCAGGAGGCCACGAGAACTTGCAAACTTAACTCTAAACCCCAAACTGGAAGCAACAGTTACCAGGACACACAGACTTGAGAAAATCCTTTTAGTATGTACGACTGCATAGCCACCCCCCTTTCAGAGAGAAGAGCGGAGAGGGAGATCTTGCCGAGACAAGAGAAGACTAAGGGGAATGAGGTACAAGTCCCCAAGTGCCTGAAGAGCTTTCACAAAATGGGACTGGATTTTTAAATTTTCTTTTCTGCAGGGCCTCAGAGGGCAGAGCTAGCAGGCTAAGGGATGGCAGTTATAGGAAGAAAGAGTTGTAACTAACTTATTTGTAGGGCAAACTTTGCATTGATCAAATTTGGAGAAAGCTTTTTAATGGAACTCTCAAAGAGATAACAAACTTCCTACCAGTATTTATGCTTAAGCAGAAGTTAGCCATGGCTGGCAGCTGTAGTGGACTTGAGAACCAGACAGGTCTAGGAGACCTTCAAGAGGTCGTCCAACGGGGCTTCTGTGATCATGTATCTGGCTTTAGGAATCCATGGACCTGAAACACAGTCTGTTTTATCTACTCCCTTGGGCATATGGGAAAAGAAAACCATAGGCTTTGAAGAGGGTGGTGGGAGATTGCTTAGCGCAGAGTCCCTGAGCCAAGAGCATGAATACAGGTCACCTTGGTTCCCACTGCTTGGATTCAGTTCTTCCCCAGGGCAGGATGGCGATTGCAGTAGCAGGGATGGGGTGTCGGTTATTTTCCTAGAGCTGCCATAACAAGGTACCATAGACCAAGTGGCTTTAATCACAGGAATTTATTATCTCCCAGTTATGAAGGCTAGAGGGCTGAAACCAAGATGTTGCAAGCCTATGCGCCGTCTGACGGTGCTAGGGAAGGATCTGTTCCAGGCCTTACTCCAGGTCCTGATGGTTCCTTGGCTTGTGGCAGCAGCGCTCCAGTCTTCACAGGGCATCTCCCTGTATGTGTGTCTCTGTACAAATTTTCCCTTTTTTCATATTAGATTAGGGTTGTACCCCACTCCAGCATGAGCTCATCTTAACTAATTACATCTGTAACAACCTTATTTCCAAATAAGATCCCAATCATATTGGAATAGGGGTCTACCTTATCCCACTGTAATCTCAACTAATTACATTGGCAATGACCTTATTTCCAAATAGTATCCCACTCTGAGATACTGGAGGTGTTAGAACGCCAACATATAAATTTTGGTGAAACACAATTCAACTCATAACAAGGTATGAAGAGATGGGCTATAGAATGGTTGGTTTGATTATAGGACCCAGCAGAGGTTTCAGATGGTTTTGATAGGTGTGAAATAACTCTAAAATGTTCCATTCTGAGCCAGTCACTCTCCCATCAATCTGCTCTATGTAAAGCCCCAAGCAGGTATTTCCTTTTTTTTTTTTTTGAACTCTAACAGTATTTGAAGTGGGCATCACAGTTTAGCCCTTAATGATGGTCCTTATACTAGTCTTTTGTTCTTGCAAAGAAACTATTACCGAGCACTTACTATAGAAATATGTGATCTATACAATATCTCAATTAGCCATGACTCTGTGAAATAGATAGTATCCATCCCATTTTGCACGTGAAGAAATAGATGTTGAGAAGATACTTGGTAATGTGCTGAAAGCCACACAGCTAGCAGCAGCAGAACGGGGATTTGAACCCCTGTCTATTTGGCTGTAAAGTTCATTTTCTCTCTGATATACCAGGTTAACTCCCAAACTCATTCATAAACTTTTCAGGAGATCAGACTTCTCTTACATTCCACTCACTACCAGTTTGATTACAATTCGCTGTAGGCATTCCTTCAGTTCCTTGTGGTGAAATGCACAGGTGCTGCTAGCTCATCTCTAAGCTGCCTTTTAGCTCCTTCATGTCATGGTGAATAATATCCTTTTTTGACTAATGGATTGGTTTACTTTGAATCAGGAATTTGGTGATTATGCACAGAGTTGGTATGTAATAGAGCGTAGTACGGACGTGCAAACGGCTCCATGCTGGGTGGCCTGCTCCTGGGTAACTGTATCCTGGGCTGGGGCCTCTAATTTGAGGTCAGATGTTCTGCATCTTCTTCATTTCTCCAGGGGACCATCCTGTCTGAGTGAATTGATTTACACTCTCTCAACTCCCAGCAGTCTTATGGGTAAGCATGAACACTGATTTATTAATATACAGTGAGATGCAGTTGCCAAGAAGACTGAACAGTCAGGGCATCAGGCAGCACATGCTCTTCTCACCCTTGGGAAGCAGCTCAGTACTGAGAGTTAGTCGACAAGGAAAGAGACCAACAACATTGCAGTGGCTGTGAGGGCTTATCATCAAGCTATGGTAACCCTAACCAATCCTTTGATCTCGCTCTCTTTTTTTTTTTCAGTTTTATTGAGGAATGGTAGACAAATAAAAATTGTCTACATTTAAGGTATGCAGCCTGACATTTTGATATGCAGATACATAGTGAAATGATCACTTCTGTCAAGTTAATTAACATATACCACCTCACATGATTATCTTTTTTTTTTTTTGGTGGTGAGAACGCTTAAGATCTACCTTCTTAGCAAATTTCAGGTACATAATGCAATATTGTTAAGTATAGTGCACCACGTTGTCCATGAAACCTTCAAAACTTATTCATCTGGCATGACATGACTGAAACTTTGTACCTTTGACTAGCACCTCCCTGTTTCTCCCTCTTCCTGTCTCTTGGCATCCCCTTTCTACTCTGTGTTTCCATGAGTTTTGACTTTTTTTTTTTTTTTTTGAGAGGGAGTCTCGCTTTGTCACTCAGCTTGGAGTGCAGTGGTGTGGTCTCGGCTTACTGCAGCCTCTGCCTCCTATGTTCAAGCAATTCTCCTGCCTCAGCCTCCGGAGTGGCTGGTATTACAGGCGCCCACCACCATGCCTGGTTAATTTTTGTAGTTTTAATAGAGACGGGGTTTTGCAGTGTTGGCCAGGCTGGTCTTGAACTCCTGACCTCAAGTGATCTGCTTGTCTCGGTCTCCCAAAGTGCTGGGATTACAGGCATGAACCACTGAGCCTGGCCGAGTTTAACTATTTTAGATCCCACATATAAGCAAGATCAGGCAGTGTCTGTCTTGCTGTGTCTGGCTTACTTCACTTAGCGTAATATCTTCCAGGTTCATCTGTGTTGCCACAAATGGCAGGATTTCTCTCTTTTTAAAGGTTAAATAATATTACATTGTCTTTATACACCACATTTTCTTTATCTAGGCACCCCTAAATGGACACTTACACTGTTTCTATATCTTAGCTATTGTAAATAGTTCTGCAATGAACATGGGAGTGGAGACATCTCTTTGACATACTGATTTAATTTTCTTTGGATATATACCCAGTAGTGGTATTGCTGGCTCATATGGCAATTGTATGTTTTATTTTTGAGGCACCTTCATAGTGTTTTCTATCATGGCTATACTAATTTACATTTTCACCAACAGTGGGTAAAGGTTCCCTTTTCTCCATATCCTTGACAGCACTTGTCTTTTGTCTTTTTGATTAGCCATTCTAAGGGGTATGAGGTGATCACTCATTGTGGTTTTGATTTGCATTTCCCTGATGATTAGCGATGTTGAGCATTTTTTCATATCCCTGTTGGCCATTTGCGTATCTTATTTTGAGAAATATTTATTTCAGTTCCCACTTTTAAATTGGGTAATTTGTGTGTTTGTTTGGTTTTTTTGCAACTAAGTTGTATGAGTTCCTTACATATTTTGGATAATGTATGCATTCCTATTCTCTTAGGACCTATTTAACAAGCAGCCAGTGTAGCACGTCAGTAGGTCAGGACACCTTCCACGGGAATGCTTACCCTTACACACATGCTCTGACTGTATTAGCTACAAACCTGTCCTTCCTATGTAGCAGGTTTCATGACACAGAGGAGGTGGGTTTTGCTTTAGGTTGCCTGTCTCAGATGATTAACATTTATTGAGCACCGATCATGTGCTGGGTGCTGGGCTATATATTGGTGGGGGTCAGAGAGACTGATACATGCTTGATAAGCATGTGAAAAGATGTTATAATATGAGTTGTAACAAGGTGGGGATAGGTACCGGATTTTATGTGAGCACTTGGAGAGACTGAGGCTTCAGGAAGGCCTCCAGGAAGAGATGTAACTGGCATTGAATCTTGAAGAGTAAGAGTTAACCAAGACCACGCCACAGAAAATAAAACAAAGAAACAAAAACTGCCAACAAGTCCTGGCAGAGGGAAGAGTATATGCAAAATCGTTGATGCATAAAGCAAGGTGTGAGTGTGCGTGTGCACGTGTGTGTGTGTGTGTGTGTTTTTTTTTTTGTGTGTGTAAGTGGATTGGAATTAGAGGATAAAATGCTGGAGATGAGATGAAGTAGTTGACAAATCATGGAGGTTGGTCAGTACCAGGTCAAGGGGCAAAGACTTAATTAGTCATGTAGACAGAATCACTGAAATGTTTCAAGCAGAGGAGTAACAGGGTCAGAATCATGTCCTCTAGAGAGCTGGAGATGGGGAGGATTTCCTGATGGAGTTTCTGGAGACTCGCTGATCTCCTCTATACATGGTGCTGAATGAGTCACTCTGGAGGTTGGGGGAGGATTACTTCTTGGTGGTTTGCAGGATAGCTCTGCCTGCCACCCAGGTAACTGCAGTGCCAGAGAGGAGGGAGGCATTCCCTGATCTCGTAGCTGGGTTTTTGAACTCGTTTTCTTTTGGAGGTTTAGAGTTCTCTGCTCCTGAGTACATTGTGAACTGTTGAGAGCAGGGTGGGAGGAATGGTGTGTGTGTGTGTGTGTGTGTGTGTGTGTGAGAGAGAGCATGTGTGTGGGCATCCGTGCATATGATCATCCACAACAGTGAGCTTGGCATTAACCAGTCAATATAATATCTGGTTACTCTCTCTTATTTCTCTATTCATTTAGCATCTATTGCAGTGCTGATTGCATTGTACCTATCATCTTTTTCTGTCTATTCTACTTACCAGTGGGCAGAGACTGTCATCTTTATTTCACAAGTAATCCCTGAACATAATAGAAGTTCAATAAATACTTATGAGGTGAAAGAGTGAATGGAAGAATGAGGGTTGCTGTGCTCCCTGGCACAAGACCCTGGCCTGGGATCAGCAGAGAATGCCAAAAACGGCAGTATGTCCTGACTGTGGCTGTGCCAGGTGGGAAGCCAAGGGTATTAAAAGGTCTTAAGTAGAGGGTCAGGTCTTTGATTAGTGCATTGACTCTTTGAAGGGAGACTGTACTATGAAAACTGTGGTACTTACAGGAAGGTCACATCTCAACAAGGCTTCAGGGTGGATCCCTGCTTGTCCCTGACAGCTAGGTCTTGGCATAGTCACCAGGCTTCCTGGTTGCCCCAAATTACAGGAAAATCATAGGTGGGGTGTGGCACAGGCTTTTATGGGTCCTTTCCTTTGGAGCCTATTGACTGTCTTCTTTTAAGTACAGGCCATGCTCCACTCTCTGACATAGCAGGCACTGGCAGCTGGCAAATCCAATTAAGAATGCTGAAGCAGGTACCGTAATTACAAAAAAAGATATGCATGCATCTTAAGCATTTTGCCTTAGTTTAAAATATATACATGTGTACTTATTTGCCAGTCCTTTGGGGGAGGGGTCAAAGCCTATTCTTGGAGTATGAGTCTCCTAATCAGAATTTCCCTTCATTGTTCTTGGATCAACCATGCCTGTGATGCATTATCTAAGAACTCTAGTTTTCTTTAAATCCCAGGTTTCTTTAAAGTAGAATAAGAACATCAAGACCCATGCAAAGCAGTATAAATGCAGAATTCTGTATTTTTTATAATTATGCCCACCACTTTCCCACCCTGCTCCCCAAGCCCCAGTCTGTTTTAGTGGTCTCACCCACACATTATTTAACACCATTTTAAATGACTTGCCTTTATGAAGTCTTTCCAAAGCATTCAATATGGTGTACTTAGAATCACCAGCCTTCTTTTCATTTGTGATTGCATTTACAGCTTATTACTTTGCATAATATTTAATCTAGATGCGTAATCAACAATAATAAGTATAATTGGCAACAGACTCCTGATAAGCAGACAGTTTGCTGCTGGGAAAGGGGTCCAAGGTATCTTGGAACCAGCCCAGTGATTTCTGTCCTCAGTGGGCTGGGGCCCCAGCAGTGAGGTAAAAAGACATCTGCTCCACACCCTGTTTTTTCAGTGACTTCGGTACTGGCTGCCTTTGCTGCTCTCTTCTTCTCCAGTCTGTCAGTCTGTCATAGCTGGGGAATTGGGACCAGTGCTTTCTGAGTTCCCCTTAGTTCTAGAGTAGACTTCTGGGCCCTCACAGGAAATACTTCTAATGTCTCCTGCCTCCTTCTTCTTTTTCCTGCCTCCACCAGACTCTATAAGTCCTCCCCAAGGTCCCTGCAAATGTTTCCATGTATAGGAAATTCCAGACCTCTCTTGATTTCTTTTTTTTTTTTTTTCTTTTTGAGACGGAATCTCGCTCTGTCACCCAGGCTGGAGTGCAGTGGACGGATCTCAGCTCACTGCAAGCTCTGCCTCCCGGGTTTACGCCATTCTCCTGCCTCAGCCTCCCGAGTAGCTGGGACTACAGGTGCCCGCCACCTTGCCCAGCTAGTTTTTTGTGTTTTTTAGTAGAGATGGGGTTTCACCGTGTTAGCCAGGATGGTCTCAATCTCCTGACCTCATGATCCGCCCGTCTCGGCCTCCCAAAGTACTGGGATTACAGGCTTGAGCCACCGTGCCCAGCCAACCTCTCTTGATTTCTTATAAGTCACATAGATATGGAATGGATTCCCAGCTTTGTCACACAGCAGGGTGTGACCTTGGCCATCCTACTTAACTTCCTTTAGCCTATCACACCTATCACATCAGATTATTTTTGCATTAAATTAAAGAAAGTTCCATGTGTTATAATAATAGCTAGCATTACTGAGTGCTTACTGTGAACCAGGGCAAGCTTTATATGGAGTACTCCATTTCATTTCTGCAACAACACTGTGAGCTAGGTGCTATTGATCTCAATTTGCAGCAGAGGAAATGGTAGTCTACAATATCCTTTAAAATCTAGGTGGAAGAAGCCATGCTACCACAACTCTTGCATTCTGTGTGCCTGCAAAATTAGCACTGTGTGAACACTGCCGAAATTTATGGCTTGAGCCTTCTGGAGTGATGGGTTGAGCAGCACTTGGACCCATTTGAGTTATGGCTGGGGCAGCCAAGGAGCACGGCATCCAATGTGAGGAGCAGTGACCCAAGGCAGCTCCGGGCAGCGAGTCCACAGAGGGCACCCTTGACACCCCCCCCCAGATCATTCTGCCCACCTCGAGTTTTGAGCCTGCGATGAGAGGAGCAGATTTGAAGATCTCTCAAATGTTTCTAGGGTCATTCTCCCATTGTCTTGATGATCTCTTATCTCTACACTAATCTTCTTAGCAAATCATCAATTGCCACACCCTTGGTTTGTACTCCTGAACACCCTTTTTTATTCTTTATCTGACCAGGCTGGAAATTTTTGACGTCTTCCCATGCTGCTCCTCTTTTAATTATAATGTTTGTCTTTAAGTTACTTTTTTCCTCTTGCATCTTAGGCAGTTAAAAGTAGCCATGCACCTCCTTCAACTTTTTGCTTAGAAATTTCTTCTGCCAAATACCCTAGTCTATCACTTTTAAATTCTGCTTTCTATAAAGCCCTCAGGTATAGACATAATTCAGCCTAGTTCTTTGCAACTTTATAGCAAGGATGGCCTTTACTCCAGTTTCCAGTACCTGTTTCTCATTTTCATCTGAGACCTCATCAGAATGGCCTTTACTGTTCATGTTTCTGCCAAAATTCTGATTAGGACCACTTAAGTAATCTCTAAGAAGAGTCAGACTTCCTCCACAATGCTCCTTATCTTCTAAGCCCTCACCAGAATTGTACTTATTGCTTGTTTACTGAAGTCCGTGTTTTTTCTAGCATGCTTCTCCAAAATCTTCTAGCCTCCATCACCCAGTTCCAAACTGCTTCTACATTTTCAGGTATTTGTTACAGCAACAATTCCATTTCTGGCACCAATTTTCTGTCTTAGTCCATTTCTATTGCTATAATACAATATTACAGAATGGATAATTTATAAAGAATAGAAGTTTATTTGGCTCACAGTTCTGAAGGCTGGAAAGTCCAAGAGCATGGTGCTGACATCTGGTGAGGGACTTCATGCTGCATCATCCCATGGCAGAAGGCAGAAGGGCAATAAAGCATGGGAGCCAGGGACAGAACAAGAGGGAGCTGAACTCATTTCATTTATTTATTTATTGTTTTAAGAGACAATCTCTCTCTGCCACCCAGGTTGGAGCATATACAATGTATCATAGCTCACTGCAGCCTCAAACTCCTGGTCTCCGTTGATCCTCCCACCTCAGCCTCTTGAGTAGCTAGGACTACAAGTGTGCGCCACCACCCCCACCTAATTATTTTATATTTTGGAGAGATGGAGTGTCACTATGTTGCCCAGGCTGCTCCTGAACTCTTTGCCTCAAGTGATCCTCCTACTTCAACCTTCCAAAGCTCTGGGATTACAGGTGTAAGCCACAATGCCCAGCCTGAACTCGTTTTTATAACAAGTCCACTCACGTAATAACTAATCTACTCCTGGGGTTATGTTAATCTATACACTGGCAGAGCCCTTATGACCTAACCACATCTTAAAGGTCTTACCTGTCAATACTGTTGCATTGAGGATTAAATTTCTCCCAGGAAACTTAAGTTCCAACATGAACTTTGAGGGAAACACTGAAACCATAGCAAGGTTTTTTTGAACTTTCTGGAAACAGACAATCTGCAGCCCTCCTATAATTATCTCTGTGGCTCACCACACTTTTGGTGCAGTAGAATGTATTCTAATGTCTGTGTTGGTAGACACCATCTCCCTAGTTTATAGACACTGAAATTGCAAGTAAAACTCTATTTGCCACAACCAAGATGTAGTGAAAAAAGGTGCCGTGGGATTAGGAAGATCTCAGCTCACATTCCAGCCCTGCCATTTTCCAGCTGTAGCACCTTAAACAGATTAATTAATTTCTTTGCTTCTCGGTTCCTTATCTGTAAAGAGGCGTAATAATATCTACTTTGCAGGGTTGTTGTGAGGATTAAATGAAAGTGACACTGCGCAGCAGATAGAGGGCAATCCACTAAGGGCCTTTTATTTATAATTCATTCATTTAATAAGGGTTTAAAGAAAACCTATGATGTGCCCAAAACTATTCGAGGAGCAGAAGATACCGTGCCTTCCTGGAGGAGATGACTCTCTAACTGGGAAACGTGCTGAGTGTACATGAGGCTGTTGAGTCCTATAGCCAGGTGGCAGGGCCCTCGTGCTGGAGCAATAGGTGTACAGACCAATTCTGTGACAGCTGCCCTTGTCCAGATGGAGACTTCCCTGAGGAGGAGGACAAGGTGGAGGAGATATCATTGGGACCTGAAGGAGAGGAGAAGTCAAGGTGACTGTTTGGAACAGGGCCCCTCTGGACGTCTGGTCCCCTTTGCCTGTTGCTTGGCATGACTAGAGTGTTGAAGAGATTGGAAGAGGTTAGGGGTGAAAGTTGTGGGCTTGGGTATGTCCTGCATGCAAGGCTGAGAGCAGATTGTGGTGCTAAGACAGTGCTGACAACCCAGCCAGGGAAAGCGTTTGCTTGGAGGGGCTAGTTGTCACCACCAGATCAACCACCTTTGCTGCTGTGAGGCATTTGCAAGGACAGGCAGCTGCCTCTTTCATCACCATAATGTGCAGCATGCCCCTGTGTCTCCAGCCTTTGCTGGGGCACCAAAACAATGCCAATGACACAAAGAGATGAGCAGCACAGTCATCCTTGTTGGCTCATTTCTGGGCAAGTCTCCTGTTCTGCTACCAATATCGCTGGATCTTTTAAAAGAGAGGTTCTACCTTGGGGATCCCTCAGCTCTTGGCATCTTCAGCTAGGAGGACAGAACAGTTCTTCCAGGGACTGATGGTTAATAGACATGTCATCCCTGTGTGAGGACAACTGAAGCCACCATGCTAACAGGCTCCTTGTTGCTGACACAGACCGGCCGTCTCCCTTTCCCCCACCTCCAGGTTCTGTGGCAGCTGTTTAGTGACCATAGATTCCTTTGTGTTCAGTGTCTTCCAGGTTAATTAATCCAATTATTATCACCACTGTAGTTTATAGTTAGGCACACTGTGCAATTATATCATCCGTTCTGCATTATTGATGTGCAATTTGCCAGCCAAAGACAATCATTAATTCTTATCCTGTTGGGTTGTGTCACGCATAAACATGATGCATCCTTACTCCCAATACCTGGGTGGTTATCCAGTGTTTTGGGATCCCTGCTTGGGTCTGGGCTAGCCGTATTGTTAGAGAGCCATCCAATGAGCATGAGCAGATGCCTCTTGTTGAGGGGAGGTCTCTTTGGGCAAGACCAGGTAGTAGCAACATCCTCAGCTGAACTGGGAAGAGGAGCATGTGCCTCTGGTCCCAGCCTTCCTATCCAGGCCTTTTCTTCATGGGCAGGCCTGTTGGTGTCCTCAGAGATCCAGCTGTGTTCTCCCCAGACCCCAAGGGCCTTCAGCTCTGGTACTTCAATGGGCTTAGGAGCATGCAGGCTACCATTACCTTTGTGTGTGTTATCAACTCTGTGCCAGGAACGTCACATATGCTCTCAGTGAATCATCACGACAATCCCACAGGGTAAAATCATTATTGCCATTCTAGTTATTTTTATGTATTTATTTTTGGGACAGGATCTCTCTCTGTCACCCTGACTGGAGTACAGTGGTGCCATCCCAGCTCACCACAGCCTCGACTTTTCCAGGCTCAGATGATCCTCCCACCTCAGTCTCCTGGGTAACTGAGACTACAGGTATGCGCCACACTCCCAGCTAATTTTTTTGTATTTTTGGTAGAGACAGGGTTTCACCATGTTGCCTGGGCTGGTCTCAAAACTCCTGGGCTCAAGTGATCTGCCCGTCTTGGCCTCCAAAAGTGCTGGACAACACGCATGAGCCACCATGCCTGGCCCATTCCCATTTTACAAATGAGGAAGTTGAGGCTTGGAGAGACTTGGGGACTTTTGAAAGAATTGTGGAGATGAGTTGCACCCCAGTTGGCTTTGCTTCAAAGACAACACCTTCTTAGCATAAAGAAAAGAATCACATTTTGTAAAGAATAAAGGGAGGTGGGCATTTGAGCCTGACTTGATGTGAAAGGAAAGAAGAATTAAAGAGGGCTGTCAGCACTAGCTGGCAGGGGACAGAGAGATAAAGGCGCTCAGGCAGCAGGGCCTCTGGATTCCTGGAGCCACGTGTGCATAAGCCATGGTGGTTTTCACATGTGTGGCTGTGCCCGCCCCTCCCGCCAGGCTGCTGAGAAGAGGGCACTGTGGGTAGCAAGCCAGTCCTGGGGGCTTGTTCACATGTGACCCCTGACGGCAGTGCCGGACTTCCGGGGAGATGAGGATGTGCCAGGGCAGAGGCAGGCCCCCATAGAGGCTCTTGTGTCCTTCAGCACTCATGATATCTGGATGTGTGTGAGACGCTCTTTACTGGGGACGTCTGGCTTTTGGAAGGTCCATGGGGAGTACAGGATGAAGTCACCCAGAGAGACTGTGTCCATCTCCCTGCATTCCACTCCGTCTGCGCCTCCTGCTATCTTAGCCAGGTGAGGCCAACGAGAAACAACAGTTCAGGGAGGCCTGCGAAGGAAAACTGGCGTGAAAGGGCTGCTTTCTGTCTGGGGGTGGGGGCAGCTGGGGGCTGAGGAAAGCTGACTTCTTATGTTTGGGATGGTGTGGATACGAGAGTCAGGACTGTTCTCTGTCCTCTCCTTCCCTCTCTGCTGTATTCATCACGTTTTTACATTTTCTGTGTTTTATGATGTTTTGACATTTGGTGGGGGCCTTGCCGGCTGGGGAGAGATGGCTTCCCCCAGGGCCAGCTGATTCCTAGAGACGGTAAACAGCTTGCCTGTGAACACACCCTTCATGTCCAAGCCAGCCATTCCCGAGCCCATCCTCCTAATCATCTCCTTTATCTAACTCTTCCCCATGTAGCAATATTTCCCTGCCCTGAATCACTCCAGGGTCAGGTACCAAGCAGCTAGGGACCACCCTTATACCCAGAGCCCACTGACATTATTTAAAGGAGCCAGCCAGAGGCCTGCCCATGCTGCCCCACCTTGCCTTCCCGAGAGCCTTGTGATAGAGGTGTGGCCTCTGCTTTCCTGGTGCTGGCTTCTGCCTCCCACCTGATTCAAGTGCTTGCCTGTATGGCCATGGCTGGCAATGCCTCCCATTTTTAGGGGATCTGGGAATAGCAATAAAATCTTTCAGTGGCATTAGTCTCTGTGTGCCATCACTCAGTCACCTCAATGAAAATCTTGCAGGTACATTTTAATACAACCGCCACCAGGGCAGCCCAGATTCATGGTCCCCAGCATAGGCCTGCAGGGCCCTTTCTGGTGCTGGTCACACCTGGGGGTGGCTGACTGTGGTCACTGAGAGGATGGCGCACATTCTGTGGAGAGGATGGGATAAAGGTTCCAACCCTTTCCAGCTTGTTTGGAAAGTCAGAGCGGCACACCCAATTCTTCTTTTTTTTTTTTTTTGAAAGGGAGTCTTGTTCTGTTGCCCAGGCTGGAGTGCAGTGGTTCAATCTCAGCTCACTGCAACTTCCACCTCCTGGGTTCAAGAGATCCTCCTGTCTCAGCCTCAGCCTCCTAAGTAGCTGGGATTACAGGTGCACACTACCATGCTTGGCTAATTATTGTATTTTTAGTAGAGATGGGGTTTTGCCATGTTGGCCAGGCTGGTCTTGAACTCCTGACCTCAGGTGATCTGCCCGCTTTGGTCTCTGAAGTGCTGGGATTACAGGTGTGAGTCACTACGTCCGACTGACACACCCAATTCTGGGTTTGGAGACACCACACGAGGCCATCCCAGAGTAGGTGTGGGTGCCACCTGGGAGCCTTTGGGGGCAAGGAGAAAAGGAAATATGACTCAGAGTGTGAAGGGAGCGAAGGAGGAGAAGCTGTTTCCCAACTGCAGCTCAGGGAAGCAGAGGCAGTGCACAATGCCTCAGTTTTTCCATCTGCTAAATGGGGCTTGGTGTATTTGCTCCTTCACATCATAGGATTTAAGCCTGCAGGGTTGGGGAGGGAATTCTGAGTCTGGGTGGAAGCTCTTTAGAAAGTCCTGGAATGTCATCATGCTCCGCCCTGTGACAGGCAGCCTGGAGACAGGAACATCAGAGGTGGGGGTTGGGAGGTGGCTGGAGCCTTGAGTCAGAAGGAGGAATGATCCATTTCTGCACAGTTCAGTGGCGTGTTCTGGGTCTCCATGGACCTGGCCAACTGGTTAAAAGAAAATGATTTCCCTATGGCATCATTTTCAAAGGAAGGATGAGGAAAACTGAAAACTGCAGTAATGATAATAATGATACACACAATATGAATAAACTAGAGAATAAACAGTAGTGGTTTGCAGAAATAGCAGTTGCAAAGCCCCAGGCTGGTTCCAGGACCCGGATGATGGGTTATGGCAGCCGCTGACCTTGGAGATGGTGCTGCCTCTGATCGGAGAAGTGGCAGGGGCATTTCCTGTGGCTTCTGTGGGGGTTCTGGTCTCTGCTGTCCTCTCCACACTTCTGTAGCTCCGCCTAAGCCTCTGGGGACTTCCCAGCTTGGCTCAAGGACTGGCCTGGCTGGGTGGGTGGGGACTTAGGTCCTGGGTTAAGCTCTGGCTGGGGAAAACCCCCAGTGTGACCTTGGCCTGGCCACTCAGTTCTGTCACATCAAGATGCCTGTGATCAGTTGGCAGAGGGAACAGGTGCTGAGTTGTTTATTTAAAACAGTTAAGGGCCTCAAAATGCTTTCTCCAGGCTCAGAAAAACCCCCACAAAATTTTCGTCTTCATTCTATCCCTTCCCATCTTCCTACCTCCCTTCCATCGTCCTTCTCTTCCTCCTTCCTTCCTTCTCCTCCAGCCTATCTCCCTCCTTCTTTCTCTTCTTCTCTCCCTCCTTTTCTTCCTTTGAATCCCTAACAATGCAGCCCAGTACTGGGTTCTTGGTACCTGGAGATGATTGAGGCCCAGTGTTTGCCCTTGAGGAGTTTTAATTGGATGTCTAAGTCTGTAGAGAATTATTAAAAGTCATTGACCTGCAGAAAAAAATAGAGCTTTCCTCTATCTGATTGGAAGCACCTCACAGTCTCATGAAACCCTAAGGCTGCTCTTGAATTCCTGCTCCTTCCTCCAACAGGTTTCTGGGGAAGACAGGGAAGCAGGGCATAATGACAGTGCTGTGCGGGTGTCCAGCCGGCTCCTGCATCCTGGCTGTGTGAGCCCAGAGAAGGGGCACTGGCCTCACCTGGGTGACCCCGGCTGAGTCCCCTGCAAGTCCTGGTGGCTCTCTCCCTGTGCATCCGTCCATGTCCCTGCTGTTCCCATGGCGAGTTGTGGTCTGTGCTGCAAGGACAGACTGTGAGTGGGGACTTGCTGCCACCAGTGCCACTGAGCCTACTTTAGGCTGTTATTGTCCAACTGCAGGCTGCAGCCATGTGCTTCTCCAATTTCCTCAGGTCCAGTTCAAACTTTTCCCTGAGCTCCACGGTGGGGTAACATTGAATTGCCTCCTGGATAATAGTGCACACGATAGCTGTTTGTTAAGTGCGTGTGTGCTGTGTGCCAGACATTGTACTCTGTTGACGAAGGTTGTTGCGTTTAATCTTTATCATTATCCTACAAGGCAGGACTGCAAGGGTGAGGCAGTAAAGCCAGGGTAACTCACCCAAAGTCACATGGCTCCTCAGTGGGTCCCTTGAAAGCCCAGACCCAGATGTGGGAAATTGCACTTATTTTCTGCCTATCCTTTCCTTATTGGATTCTCCTTCATTGACTTCTTTCACTCTGTTCAGCCAGTGGCCCAGCTGAGTAACCCAAGTTACTTTTTTGCATTCTTTCCTTTCATCCCAACAGCCCCTTGACAATACCAATAGCTTTGTTGCCAGTGATATCAATACTTACTATTTATTGATCTCCTCTTGGTAGCAGGTTGTGTCAGGATTTAATTTTTAATCCTTAGAGAAACACTGCGAGGTAGATGCTGCTACCTTTGTTTAACAGATGAGAAACCTGAGATCTGGAGAGGGTTGGATGCTTGCCCTTTGCCTTCTAGTGGGCTTCTGAGATGGGGCACGCACCCAATCTGTCTGATTCCCGAATGCCCACCCCTCACCAACAGGCAGGGATGCCACCCTCCCTGCTAAACCTTGCTAAATTCAGTTATTGTACTTCCTTGCACAGGCTCTTGATCCATTCCTATGGTAGGTGAAATAACAGCCCTTCCAAAGATGTCCATGTCCTGATTCCTGGAGCCTGTGAATACACTGGCTACATGGCAAGGGTGGGGATTAAGGTTGCAGATGGAATGAAGGTTTCAGCTCACCTTAAAATAGAGATTGTTTTGGGTTATCTGAGTGAGCCCAGTGTAATCCCAAGGTTTCTTTAAATGTGGAGTAGGGAGGCAGGAGGGTCAGAGAGAGATTTGAAGATCTACCCTGCTGGCTTTGAAGTTGGAAGGGGGCCACAAGCCACAAGTGAAGGAATGTGGGCAGCCTCTAGAAGCTGAAAAAGGCAAGGAAATGAATTCTTTCTTAAAGCACCCAGAAGGGAACACAGCTCTGCAGGCACCTTGATTTTAGCCTTGTGAGACCCATTTTGGACATCGGGACCCCAGAACTGTAAGATTATAAATCTGTGTTGTTTGAAGCCATTGAATATGTGGTAATTTGTTATAGCAGCAAGCAGGAACTCATACAACCCCCTGCAGCCCTCAGCTCAGGACCTCATTACCTTTCTCTTGAGCTGTGGCCTCTGCCTTTCCTCCCATCTTCCATCTAAAGGGTCCAAACTATCTTTTCAAAGCAAATATTGTTCCCCACCCCCAACCTTGGCCCAGAAATCACTGCTGGCTTCTGCCTTCAAATCTGCTAGGTGGCCAGCCTCTAAACACCACACTCTGCCTTCCGTCCCATTAGCTTGAAGATCTGCACACCACACTCTGCCTTCCTTCCAATTAGCCTGGAGAAAGGTCTCTGGCTGTCTCCAAGGCCAGCTCCCAAGGGTGCTCTCTGACCTTCAGAACTTCCCTCTGTCTGTGTGGCCTCTTTCCAATCACCAGTTTCTTGCTCTCTGGGGACAGTTCCTTTTGGTACACAGCTATATGCTGGCAGCTCCCATTTTGATCACCCATCTCACATTGGAGCGTTTACATTTGTTGTTCCCTCTGCCTGGAATGCTCTTTCCCTGGGTATCCATGTAGCTCATCTCTACATGTTGTTCAAGTCTCTGCTCCAATGCAATTTCCTTAGAGAATTCCCCTCCGATCACCCCGTCCAAACTCTCTGCTCCCACTTCTCTCCTGTTCTCTTCTCTTCCTAGCCCTGGCCACTGCCTGAGACTGCAGCTTCCCTCCGTCCGTCTGGCTGCCTCCTCCTCTTTGCTCACTTTGCTCATTGCTTTAACTGCAGAGCCTGGAATAGAACCTGGCAATCACGTAGGTGCTCAGAGAACATCTGCTGAAAGAATGAATCACGTTTTATTGCTTTAAATACAGTATAGATGCTGATAGATGCCTATATCCTCAGCTCCTTTATCTCCCCAAGTTGCAGATTTATACATCCAAATGCTTATGTGACAGACACTCTATGTGGATGTGTAACAAGCATCGCAAAGTTAATGAACCTTGGGTTGGATCCGTGTTTCCTGCCTACAACCTGATCCTCCCCTGGTCATTAAGCTGAACACCAGTGGTTATCCTTGATCCCTGTCTTCCCCCTCTTCACACCAGTCTCCTGGCCAGGTCCACACCCCAACACTGCCCACTTTCTCATCCCCACTGTCACAACCACTAGCTTCTACTCTTGCTCCCCAAGAACTCAATCTGCACATGACAGCCCAAGGATCTTTGAAAAAATTTTAAAAACTGTACATTAGTTTTAGGTTTACAGAAAAGTTTCTAAGGTAGTGTGGAGAGTTCCCAGGCACCCCTGACCCAGGTTCCCCTATTGTGAACATCTTACAGTACTAAGGTACGCTCATGACACTAAGGGACCAACATTGGTGCACTGCTATTAATTACACTCCACACTTTATTCAGATTTCACTAGTTTTCCTAAGTCCTCTTTCTGTGCTGGAATCCCACATTACGTTTAGTCATCATGTCTCCTTGTAACAACTTCTTGGATTTTCCTCATTACTGATGACCTTGACTGTTTTGAGGAGTAAGGGTCAGGCAGTTTGTTCAACGCCCCTCAATTTGAGTTTATCTGATGGTTTTCTCATGTTTAGGCTGGAGTTATGGGTTTTGGAGAGGAGAGGTGCTATTCTCTTCACATCACGTGAAGGCTACCTAGCATCAGCGATGTGTTTCACTGTGGACCTTGGCCTTGGTCACCGGGCTAAGGTTGTGTTTGCCAGGTTTCTCCTCTGCAGCTACGTTTCCTGCTCTTTTCCCACGCTCGACTCTTCGGAAACAGGTCACCAAGAGCTGATCACATTCAAGGGGCAGGGAGAGAAGAAAATTAAACTCCATGACCTGGAGTGGGGAGTGTCTACTAAATTATTTGGAGTTTTATAGGGGAGATCTGTTTCTGCTCTCTCACTTATTCATCCATTCGTTTATTTATTAATTCGTCATGTATTTATATCAATGTGGACCCATGGGTATTTGCAGCATACCTTGGGTCACAATTCAATACTATTTTATTTACTCACTGTGCAAAGTGTTCCAGCTTTGGCCTTGGGGAGCTGCTTCAGGTTGGCTCCCGTGTCACTTGGCCATGCTCTCTCTGTTTAGTAAGTCCTTGCTTTCTGGTACTGGAAGGTGCCGTGGGCTCCTCTGGTGTATTCCCTGCCCAACTCCTAGAATCAGCCAGCATTCCAAGGAGAGTTGGAGCCATTTTCTTAGAGAAAGGAAGATCTGGGAGCTGGGTGTGTCCATGGGCACTGGGCCAATGCGCTGTTGAAAATGCTAAATGAAACACTTATTTTTTTCCCTTAGAATAAAAGGCGCACTCCTTGCCATAGTCTTCCGGTTCTGGGCGACCTTTTCAGTTTTGTTTTGAACCACTGGCAGCCACAATGGACTCACTCCTGTTCTTAATCCAGAACCTTTGGACTTCCTTTGTGTTCTTCAGTTTTTGCCTGGCTGGCTCCTTTCCAGGCTCCAGGTCTCAGCTTAAAGCCCCTGGACTCTAACTTCATGAGCGCCACAAGGGTAAAGGCCTTGTCTGCCTCATTCGTCATTGTCTTCCAATCCCTGGAAAAGCCTCTGGCACCTGACCAAGCTAAGCAACCATTTATGGAATGAGCAACTAGCTCCAAGCACTGGTGCCGCCATCTGCAGGCTGCTGTCTGATGGGAAGCCTGTCTCTCCCTGGAAAGCTTTATTTCTTCTCTTAAGGCCTCACTCAAAGATGAGTGGAGCCCTGTCTGATTCTCCACGATCCAGAAAACTGTGGCTTCTGCTTTTGCTGCTGCTGATCTTTCTTCATGTCTCTGTGACATCATCCAGTCCAGTAGATGCTAACCATAGTGAGCCTGCAAACATACCTTACTTCCTAGGTGCAAACCTTGACTTGCCCATCTAGCGCCCCTGTTCAAGGAACTCAGTAAATGTTTGTTAAGTGAACATTGGGGCTCTCCATTTGGATTATTTCAGCCATCTTCAGTCTAACCCTTGCTAGGAAAGGGTGAGCCGGCCACTAAAGGAGCTGTCTTCGGCCCTCAGAAAGGGTGTGGAAGACTGTGACAAAGGTTGCCTCCCATTTGCTTTCTCCTTTTGGTAGAAAGAACCAGAGGGTGGAAACTTCACTTCTAGCTAAACTGTCTGATATTTCACTGGCTATAAAGGAGGTCCCTTCATCCCTAGTCTTATCTTAAAATCTCCTTGATGTCTGTGTCTTTAAAAAAAATTTCTACCTCTGAAGATCAATAATATTGCAGAAGTGAGAGATCTAAGTTTTTCAAGGGGTGGGTGAGCTGGGGCGGGAGGTGGGGGTGGTGGCTGGAAGGAGGGTTTTTATTAAACTCATCCCTGAATGATGCTTCCAGATGCATGGAAGCTCATTCTGTCACCTGCTTGCAGTGCCCTCTTTTTCTTTCTCTCCCCACTCCCCCACCCTTTTCCTCTATCCCTCCTGCTCTTGCCCATAAACAAAGCCACAGCCTCAACAACATCTTGTAAAGCACATTATAAAATGCCTCTAATAAATCCCTAACAGCCTTGGCCATAACCAGCTGAAAGAAAGGTGATCATGACACGGAAGTGTCAGGTTAGAACAACAAATTGGGCCATGTGAGCAGGGATTTATTCATCTTTGTAAGTGTGCTATAAAGGTCCATATAATTTCACAAATAAATACGAATATTACTTAGTAAATGCCTCCTGAATTTAGAACTCCAGGACCACTGGAAGTAGCACATTAGCACCAACGGTGCAATTTCAGATGTGGGGCAAATCAGCCCAGGGCACCAACCAGGTGGCACTGGGCCCTACCTGTGTCCCTTCTCAAACGTGTGCAGTGCCCCAGGCTAGGGCAGCAGGAGGGGACCCAGGGCTGGTGGGCTCTGGGGTTCTCATAACAGTCCCTGGGGCTTAGGATGATCGGGAATGATCAAAGAGGAAGGCAGGCTCTGAGCTCTTCATCATTTCTAAAGATGGGAATTGTCAGGCTCAGGAGAGGTGGCAACCCAAGAATTGGTCCTTCCAGTTTGTCTGGGGCTAGGGGCTCCCTGGGATGCTGCTGGGCTTATGGTTTAAGAAGCAGGATGGTTGGTCACCTTCCTTGTTGGAGAGCAGTGGTACTGATCGGTGACCCCAGAAACTAGGCATGGGGAAGAAGAAGGAGAAAGGAGCTGAGGGGCGGGGTGGGGGGGCTTCAGAGAAAGTATAATTGGATTAATATTGGTGTTTTTTCAACCCTGGCTGTACTTGAAGCACTTTTAAAAACTATTAGTTTGTGGCCCCATTTCAGACCAGTAAACTGGAATCTCTGAGGGTGGGGCCCAGGATTGGTACTACTTAGGGGCTCTGCAGGTGATTCTGATGTGCACTGGGGCATGGTTCAGAGCCCTGGAGGCCCCCGCCCCTCCCCACCCCAATGCTGCTCCTTGAATGCACCTTCACAGTGCGTCATAGAGCTGTCCGATCCATTTATTCCCTTTTGTCATGTTGCTGTTGTCCCTCCTACTCCCCTTTTTAAATACCAGATCACATAGGCTCAGACAAACCATATTGGCTAAATCAGTCATGAAACCGCCAGGAACACTGGCTGACCCTCTCCCCATCTGGTGCTTTTCTGTTACAGACACAGCCTAAATAAGAAATGATGACCTGAATTTTCAAACCAAAGATGTTACAAATAGGAAGGTCCATCCTCAGAAGCATTCTTTTTTTTTATAATTAAGATACAGATGCAATGGGCCTTGGCAGAATGTGTGTATCATTGCCCCTTCCCCATGCCTGATGGTGGGCCAGAGTGACCTGGAGCTTATGTATCATTTTGCTCTGTTGGCCAGCGGGGATTGGCTGGCAGGACCCACAGACCCTAACTTTAAACCCTATATGTCTTCCTGTATACTTGCAATCTTGTTTTTCTGCATGGGACAGAAATCTGGATGGTGAGTGCTATACTGGGTGGTGGGGGAAGCTCCCTATCGTGACCTGTCAGAGGGGGTGGATGGGGGTGGATGGGGGTGGGGGCCTCCCATCATGCTTAGGGAAAGAGAGTAGATCAAGGCTCCCAGAAGAGGAAGTTTGTTTTCCATAGAAACCTGACTTGGGTGTGCAAGGTCCTCCTGCTTCTGACATGAAACTGACTCTTGTCCATTCTTCTAGGCTAAAGTTCTCTGAACTCCACCACCTGTTGTCTGCAGCCCAAATTCTGCCCCCAACGCCTGTAACAGTGATGCCTCAATCACCCAGTGCTCTGCCCTCCCATAAAGTAATAGGTATCCAGGGTGTCATTTGATGCTGGCTTGCATTATTCTCTCATTATTTTACGAATGTGGAAAAGACGTAGAGATTTAGATTCAGAGCTTGGGTCCCAGTCCCATTTCACTTGATGACTCTCTGACCTAGAACAAATCACTTACTTCCTTTGATCATTAGTTTTCTTCTCTGTGTAATGGGAATAATGGGATTGTAGACCCATGAAGTGCACAATGTTACATACGGTGCTGGGCACATATTTGGTGTTCATTTCATTTGGTCCCTCTTTCCCTAGCTCCCTTCTTTTCCTCCACATGGCTGTTGAGATAATCAAATGAGCTAATTTATGTAAGGATTGCATGGAAAGTGCTATACTCATACTCATGCTTTTTCTAGTTATTACTCTCATACCTATTAGACCTCTATCCTCCCTGGTTATATCTGGAGACCAGACTATTTACTCTTCCATACTAGTCCGTGGAGCACCTATACTGCTTTGCTATCTCTCAGACTTCACCGTGGAAGCATCAGGCATCGACTGTTCTCTTTCCTCTCTGAATGTCTATAGCCTTCCTTGCCTTTTTCTGGGGCCCAGTTCAAGTTCAGCCTTTCAAGGTTCACATCTATTCTTTCCAGGAAGGAAGCCTGGGATTTCAAGATCTCGGAGCTGGTGAGGAAAGGGGGACTTCGAGGTCCCTGCAGTGATTTATCATGGCTACCCCATCTCTGAGGACTTCACACTGATCTCCAACTGTTTGACTTTGCTCAGGCCATCTGCCCTTGACTCTGTCATCCAAGCTGAAGGGTCCTCCTTTCTTATCTCTCCAAAGCGCACTCATCCCTTAGGATCCAAACCTGGCCCTGCTTTCCCCAGCAAAGAAGAAGTAACTCTAACCTCTTTCATACTTACTACCTGTGATCTCATATCAGTCCATGGTCTGGATATCCTCTCTTGGTCCCCCCATGCTCACCCCTACCCTGCTGTGTGCTCTGGGAGGCCCACCCCTTTGTCTTTGGCCTCAGGTTGGGTTTAGCCAATGGAATGACCCAAATGGAGATCAGAGGGTGGGAGGAGAGTGAATGGAGCATACTCATTCCCTGAGTGGTTGCCTCAGCTGCTACAGCTCTTGTTAAGTGGACCTCTCCATGCCACCATCCTCTCTGGTTCTTCAGTTTCTCCTTCCTCTGGACTCTTCAGGCCCAGGAGAGTTGTACATGTCATCCTTTGTGGATTTCTCTAAACCTTTCCCACATATTTCAAAACAGCATTCCCATGAAACTCTCCTCAATTATCCAGCTTGAGTGTACCATCTGTTTCCTGCTGAGACCCCAACCTATATGGCTTCTGACAATGAGGTATCCGATTGAACACTTCAGCATATATTGTTTTGTGCCATCCTCCAGTTGTCTATCCCATGCACATCAGGGTTAGAGTCTTAAGGGAACACAGGACCATCATCTAGCTCTCTTTGGTGCCCCCAAGCTTGGCATAGAACTTGCCACATGCTTGGCATGAAAAAAACACCCGTAGGAATTGCCCAAGGGGAGGACTGCCACATATGTGAGCCCCTGACTCTCTTTTAGCTGTCCACTGACTTGGAGAGAAGTTCCAAGCAGGGTGGGTGGTGAGGAAGCCTGGACTTGGAAACCAAGCTCATACTTTGGGCTGAGAGAGGCACTGGGGCAGGACCCCTGTGGCTTGGAACATGGGTCCAGGTAAGCCAAGCCTCCTCTCTGGAGAGCAGAAGGTCAGCACTGGGTGACAAAGGATGGCATGGGCTGCCCAGGTGGTAGAGTTTAGTCTCCTTGAGAGCAGGTGGGCAGAGCCTGGTGATGGGAATCTGCTGTCAGGCAAAGTATAGAGGCATGATCACAAAATTCCAAGTTATCTGAACTAGGAGCGTCCTTAGGGTTATCTAGTCCTGCACCGTCCAATATGGCAGCTATTTGGCACTACATTGTGGCTACTGAGCATTTGAGGTGGGACTGATCTGAACGGGCATGTGATGCCAGTGTCAAATACATTCCAGATTTCAAACTCAGTATGAGAACATTTAAAATTATCTCATTAATTTTTGTATTGATGATGTGTTGAGGTGATAACATGTTGTCCACTTCAGTGGTCCCCAACCTTTTTGGCACCAGGGACTGGTTTCGTGGAAGACTGTTTTTCCACGGATGGGGTGAGGGGTGGTTTCAGGATGATTCAAGTGCGTTACATTTATTGGGCACTTTATTTCTATTCTTATTACATTATATAATGAAATAATTATACAACTCACCATAATGTAGAATCAGTGGGAGCCCTGAGGTTGTTTTCCTGCAACTAGACAGTTCCATCTATGGGTGCTGGGAGACAGTGACATCAGGCGTTAGATTCTCACAAGGAGCAGGCAAACTGGATCCCTCACATGTGCAGTTCACTATAGAGTTCATGCTCCTATGAGAGTCTGATGCTGCTGATGTAGCAGGGGGCGGAGCTCAGGTGATAATGCAAGTGATGGGGAGTGGCTGTAAATACAGATGAAGCTTCACTCACTCACCTGCTGCCCACCTCCTGCTGTGTGGCCTGGTTCCTAATAGGCCCTGGGCAGGCGCCAGTCTGTGGCCTGAGGATTGGGGACTCCTGGTATATATGATGTTCATGATATACATTATTAAGATTAATTCCACACCTTTCCCTCACCTTTTTAATGTGGCTACTAGAAAGTTTAAAATTATATCCATAGCTCACATGACATTTCCACTGGGCAGCACTGGTCTAGTCCAATGCTCTCATTTTACAGATGTGGAACCTAAGGCTCAGAAGAGGGAAGCATTTCCCAAGGCCTCATACCCAGTGGGGATTAAGTGGAGAAAGCTGGGAGGTCTACAGGTTGTTTCACGGCATCAGTTATTTTTGTAGAAACTACGGTGGGTGGAGAGAGAGGGGGCATGATCCCAGTGGTCTGTCTCAAAAGTTGACACCAGTTGTCCAGTCTTGGCATGGATTTGGGATCCTGGCATAAAAATTTGGAATGCAGGCCTGGGACCTTTCTCCATGGCAACTGGCCATGCTACTGTCCATGAAGCTCTTCCCTCTGTGGTGGGTTCTAGGTCTTTTTGGTGGGGGTGGTTCTTCTCCATAGGTGGCCTTGGTGCAGACAGCCTGGACAGGTCATGGCAGAAGAGCAGAAAAGCAGTTTAGAGAGAGCACCCTTCTCACCACTCAATATCACCTCAGTGTTGAACAAGTCTTGCCACGCTTCTGGAGAGCTTCCTAAACCTGCAGGACTCAGCAACATTCATATGGATTCTGAAAATATTTCCTGAGCAGATCCTCTGTACCTAGGCCAAGAAAAGGAGAAGATGCAGCTCTTGGGCTCTGTGACTTTATCATCTGGGACAAGAGAATCCATTATACATGAAACAACTCAAGAACAATGACAGACAACAAGGCAATTCCCAAGAGGGCATCCCAGCCTGCAGTTGAGATATGGTGGGAAGCAGGGTCATGATGATGGCCTGGTGTGGTGGAACTATGTCCAGCATAGAATCCTTGCATAGTCTTGAGTCCTGTTACGAACAAATTCAGTGATTTGGGCAGATCGCATTCTCTCTGACCTCAGTATTCTCAT
Source organism: Colobus angolensis palliatus (assembly GCF_000951035.1). Taxonomy (NCBI): domain Eukaryota; kingdom Metazoa; phylum Chordata; class Mammalia; order Primates; family Cercopithecidae; genus Colobus; species Colobus angolensis. The sequence goes on along the minus strand of NW_012114977.1, from coordinate 2,811,546 downwards.
TTACTCACTGGAATAATGCCTTCCCTCTGGTTCCTGTTCCCCAGTGAGGCTGGGCACGGTGAAAGTGCCACACCCAGCCCAGGAAGAGGTGCCACTTTGGGCTGAGGTTTCAGGACCTCTGTAGGTAGAGGGCAGGTAGGAGCTTCTGAATGTAACCCATGAGGGAAGCCAGTCAAATGATTTATCTTCCAAAAGAAGATGCTGCTGCAAGTGAAAGGGAATGCTATTAATATTAAAACTGGGACAAGGGATGGAGAGAATGATTGTTCTATGTATGTGGGACATATGGCCACTCTGCTGGGCAGAGGCCAAAAGACATAGCAAAGACATTGTCCAGTCTGGGCTTTGAGGCTACTACAGAGAAAGGCCTTGTGACACAGGTTGGAGGCAGGGGTAGATGGTGAGGGCTAGGGTAGGGGTGAATGCAGGGAGGAATTTTGTGATAGCTCTGAGTCACACAGAAGCAAGGCCATAGTTGTGGTGCTAGACACTTGCCTCCCAGGGCTATTGCAAATCTAAACTGAGAACACAGTAGAGGCATGAAGTTTGGGGATCCAGTGAGGCACTTTTATTCTCATTCCTGGCAGAGTGAGTATATTTTGTGGGTATCCACTGGCTGCTGATGGAAGAAAGCCTGCTGCTTGGATCCCCCCAGAGGGAGCCACCTCGAGTAAGGAGAATGCTCCTTGAGTGAGGCCACAGCCACTGCTGCAGGATGTAGGGTTTAAATGTTTGGGACCTTGAGTGCCTCCCCAGGGCCTCCAGCCCTGTCCCCATCCCAAACAATGGGATCTGTTGAGCCAGATGGCTCCCAGGCAACAGGAAGCCCTGGGTCCAAGGCCCAAACATAGAGCCTTGGAGGAGATGCCCCAGTGACCTCTAGCTGGGAGTACAAAGGGGCCGATTTTTCTGGCTGTGGGGCTGGAGTGGGAAAAAGCAGCGCTGTGGCTTTGACTCTAGAGAAACATGACTGGCCTAGTGTTCCAGCCTTTGCCCTGCAGCTCTGTTCCATCTGCTGACTTCATGGGATTGTCCTTCGAGTCCAGCTGGACCACGGTGCAAGGCAGGGGAGACAGGGCCTTTTCTTCCCCTCCCTGCGGCCCCTGGGGGTTCAGGCCTGGTGCTGGGCATGGAATCCTTTTGGCTGTCCCCTGCACAAACCCGGTGCCCCCACCCCCCCACCTTCCTGTGCCTATCTTGCCCACGGCTTCTCACTGGGGCCTGCAGGGATTTGTGGAAACAACACACCTGAGCCTCCAGCCAGGAGAAGTGGTAAAACCCTCTCCTCTTCACAGGCCCCAGGGATTGGGTCTGTTGGATTATTGACTCTGTGGCCTCCCCCGGCCCTGCGTCTTGGGATTCAACCGCACACATTTGGTTCACAGCAAGGCTGTCCCTGATGCCAGAGATTGCCACAGGCACTGAGGGGCCAGTCCTCGCCCTCACTGTTTGATGGTGTTTCCTCCTAGGAAGATTCCCAAGCATAATGCTTTGGCCATTCGTGGTTGCCTTTAAATGGACGCAGTGGGATTTTTCGTTTAGAGCTCTCTGTTAGGAATCTCCCTAAGCCTGGCGCAGTTCCCCAGCTGGAAGAGGTCTTCGACAGATCCTCTGGACTCTCTTCCTGCACCGTGCTGAAACGTAGGCAGGGCCAGGCCTGTCTTCCTTACAGTTTCCTCTTGACTCATGAGTTGGTCCCATGGAGAAATTGACATCTTTCTTCCATTCATTGATATCTAGAGATAGAGCCCAACCAGGCTTCCTTCCCTCAGGGAAGCAGACCCATGTTTTAAGGGTCCCTGGGGTTTGTTTTAATCAGAGATGGTATGAGACCCAGACACAGAAACAACTGTCACGAAGGAAGAAGGAGGGAGGCCCAGCATGCAGGGCCACAGGAGGGAGACACCAGAAGTGGTCGCGAGGCAGAAGACGGGAGGGAAAATCGTGGCCAAGAGCCTTTGCAGTGGTTTCCCTGGGACAGCTCAGGCCCAGAGCTGGCTAGTTTGAATAGTTACAGCAGCTCTGTGGCTTGGGGACTGTCCCTAGTTGTCTGGTCCCTGGCCCTGGGGTGAGTTGAGCAGGTGGAGAGGTCCAGAGTGAAGTGTAAGAACATGATAGGGTAAGTGGTAAAGGAGTGGACTCTGGATTGGTTGGTTCGCTCTCTCCAGGAATTTTCTAGCTGTGAGAGAGGCAGCCTTTCACTATCAGCAAGGCCCGGAGATGTCAAAGCATCGAATGCAAAAACTAGAAAATGTGGTTAGTGCACCCTTTCTCTTCAAAAGTGCTATAGAGGGCCAGGCACGGTGGCTCACACCTGTAATCCCTGCACTTTGGGAGGCTGAGGTGAGCGGATCACCTGAGGTCAGGAGTTTGAGACCATCTTGGCCAACGTGGTGAAACCTCATCTCCGTTAAAAAACAAAACAAAACAAAAAAACTAGCCAGGCTTGGTGGCAGGTGCCTGTAATCTCAGCTACTCAGGAGGCTGAGGTGGAAGAATTGTTTGAACCCAGGAGGCAGATGTTGCAGTGAGCCGAGATCTCGCCACTTCATTCCAACCTGGGAAACATCATGAGACTCTGTCTCAAAAAAAAAAAAAAAAGAAAAAACAAAAAAAGTCTTATAGAGTTCCTGGCAGTTCTGCTACAGTTACTTTCAACCAAACTTTATGCTTTTTGGAATCTGATTCAAGCCTCAGGGTCTCTTCTGGGAAGTCTTCCTTCATCCTGCTCAGTGGAATTGCTCTGGGAACCCTCCAGTGGAATTGCTCTCTTCTCCTGTAGAATCCATCCGTCCCTCTGGGGGACCCCTGCTATTCTGCGCTGTAGCTTGGGGTTAGTTGTGTTTATGTTTGTTTTTCCATGAGCCATGAGAGCCTTGAGGGTTCATGTGATCCAGTATCCCTTGCAGTGTCTGCCACAGACAGGCGTGACTCCAGAGGCCTTGGCAGATCATTGAGTGAACACGGACCATAGGCCATTTGAATATCCTCACACTCAAGGGGGCCGTAGTATCTGCTGTCTTGGTGTCATTCTTCAGAAAGTGGCAGGAGACATGCAGTGTGGGCACCCGGCAAGCCATTTGTGTTCCTGTTACTGGTACCACAGGTAAGCATTTCTGTGGATGTCCCCTGGCTGCTGGTATGCTGTGCCTGGAGGAATTCTTATTGTACATGACCTTATGGAAGTCCTTCAAGCCTGGACTTTTATACAAAATATAGACCTTTTATGCAAAATATAACACCTGCATTTTCTGGAGGAGAGAAGATCCAGGGCATTAATCAGACTTTGGAATTGCTCCAAAGTGGGAACAGGTTAAGAGGTTTGGAACAGATGGTCTCTGTCAAGACTGTGGTCCAAGATGCTGGTGGCCACTTCCCATCTCCAGGTTATGCCCTGCGAATGCCCTCTTTCCTCAGAGGAGCTCTGTTTCTCTCCCCTCCCTTCTCCCATAGGTGGGTCCTCTCAGCCCCCTAGCAAGTCAGTGTCTCAATGTCTCTCAGGAGGGAGTGATTTAAGTCATTCCAGATTATCACCCTCCAAGCTAATCGGACTCTGACCTTATTCTCTAGTGACTGGGCTCCCATATTGTTCCTTGTGCCAAAGACCCCATCCAGAGGGCTTCTCCAGTGCCCTGAGGGTTGTAGAATAGTGGCCTTCCTAGTCCCTCATCCTTGCTCCTTACTACCTCACCCAGGCTGCCCTGGTCTGGAGCAAATGGGAGCAGCTGAGAGACCTTGCAGGTGCTAGTCGTTACAGCAATGGCAACAGCAGCAGCTACCACTGCTATGGCTATTACTCTGCTCAGCAGTGATAACATACTATTAACAATGACAATGGTAGCAGCTGACCTTGACTGGGAGCTCACTGTGGGCTAGGTGCTTTCATGCACTCACTGTCTTATTTAATTCTCGCCACGGCCCTGTGACTTAGGTATTTTATCTTCCCATCTTCATTTTACAGAAGGAACCTGAGGCACAGAGAAGCTAAGCTGCTTACCCAAGGTCACACAGCTAGTAGGTGTGGAGCCAGAATTTAGACCCAGACTTGTGCTCCTCCCAAGCTCATACTTGTAGCCCCCATACTGCATTGCTGAGTGTTCGACTGCCCCCTTGTTCTGTGGGCATTGATGTCCTAGGAGCCAGCATTCTTCTGCCCTCCCCCGTGACTCCCACGGCACCTGCCCTTCCCTCCTCAACACGTCTGTCACACAGGACTGCCGAGGCCTGTTACTAGACAGTGAGCTTCTTGTGGGCAGAGACTGGGCCATTCTTGCTCCTCTTTTAGCCTCAGAGTGTGACACAGAGCCGATGTGCAAAATTAATGGAATGAGTGGACCGCCCACCACCTGGTTCTTGTCCAGGTCTGTCATGAGATACAACCTTGGCCTTGGCTCATGCCAGATCACCAGTGTGCAAGTGACAGGCTGCCCCATTGTGCCTGTTTCGTGCACCCCTCTCTTCACCCTTGTGAGTCTGGAAGGGATGGGAGGCAACAATGACAGGGTTAGGGCTTGCCATGGCAACCCCCCTCCCTGCTTTTGGCACTATACTTCAACGAGAAGTGACATCTCCTCTTGCGTCTTGACCTCTCCTTTCCCCCTTCCCCGGGGACTTGACCCAGAAACTGATAGGGAAGGACAGGCCTAGTTTGACTGGAATGAGCATGCTGGCAAAAGGGCAAGAGCAGCCCTCCCCACCAGGACCCAGGCAGCCTGGCCAAGACAGCTGAGGCTAGCAGCCTTGGGGTGACTGAGGGGGCCTTCAGGGACCACTTAATTCGGACCTGGATGCCAAGGGCTTGGTGTTTCTCCCATTTCCCTACTCAAATGAACCTTTGTCCTGGCAGTCTATCCTTCCCCTGAGCGCAGGGGCTAGGGGTTCTGGGGTCCCTGCCTGACTGCATCCTGGCTTCTAGGCACAGGATGGAGGCTGTGAAGTGCTTGTCCCAAGTGCCAACTTTTGGAGCCATGCAAGCAACCACTGATGGCCTTGTCCCAGCAGATTCCCAGGTCCAAGCAAGATGAGCCACCTGAAGCCAAATTCAAACCGCGTACTTGAGAAGAGGAGCCAGGAAGCACAGCCAGGCAGAGAAGTGGCTGGGGGAGCCGGTGCCAGAGGACGTTAGACATATATGCAGAGAGGAAGCTTGGAGGGATTCCTGAGCAGAAGCAGAAATGACTATGATGGTTTTAAAACCATGTTGCAAATCTGGATGTACCAGAAGCTGTTTTAAGGCATCAAATCAGAGCAGACACCCATGGCAGAACCAGAATGGGTATTCCCAGGAGGCTTTCTTAGGGTCCAACTTCTATCCTCCAGAAATCCCCTCTACTTCTGTTGGTTCACACATCAATCCATCAACCCACCAAGCATTTTTTGATGGCTTTCTATGCATGCAGCATCATTCCAGACATATGCTTACACTCCTGCTGGAGAGATGAGATGGATGGTTGGATGTGTACACCTGCAAACATCCAACCAGTGGTCTGTTGCAAGGCACAGACCTGCATGGGAGAGGGGGTTGGCACCCATAAGGCAATGATTGGCAGCACATGGATGCAGGAATTCTGGAAGGGAGCAGCAGCATGGGCTGCAGTGATCAGGGAGGGTCATGCACTGGGGGGCTTGAAGGATGTGGTTCTGTCAACAGGAGAGGAGAGATCCCTCCAGATTGGATGGATTCCTGCTACATGGCCTGGTGCCACGAAGACCACAGTTGCAACTCCACTCAGGATCTAAGCATGGCCCTGCAGTTGCTCCAGCCCCTGACACGGTGCTACTGTGCCCTGTGGCTCACTCTGACGGAGGCTTCAGATTTAGGAGAGAGAACAGCACACAAGGAGACAGGGTGCACAGTGTTTCTCTCCTCCTGTCTCCCCTCCTTTCTCCCCTCCCTTCTTTCTTTTCTCACGTGCCGGGTACCTTTTATAACAGGAAATGAAAGACATATCACCCTGCCCTCATGGAGCTTACATGGATCTTTGTCACCATTTCCAGCCTTCAGTTTCTCGTCTGTAAAATGAGACTACTTCTAGCTCCGAAGCTTTTGAATTCAGTGGAACTTAGAGTGGCAAGCTGGCCTGGTTGCAGTTGTGGAAGGAAGCTGAGAACCTGTCCTGTTCTGAGGGAATGGACACACACACACACACCCCATTACACCACTAGCGTGGAAACAGAGAACATCAGAGTAGCCTCAGCTCCCTGTGGTGTGACTCGTGTGTCCCCAGGCACTGGCTGGGTTCTTTGCACCAGGGTCTCCTGGGATGCGCACGCCACCCACATCTCTGCATCCTGGGACTCGGTTCCCTGCCTGATTTTGCCCATGAACATGACAAGAAGGCCTGCGATGCCTGTGCCTGTGTTTAGGTGAGCTACTCCAGTGGTGATTTCCCTTTGCAGGAGACTAAACACGGAAACAATTATTGTTTAATTTAAAGCGAAAGGATCACTGAAGGAGACACGGTGTGACCTTTTCTGTGCATGTATCTATAGATAGAGATACATAGACATTGGAATTTATTTCCCCCGGGAGACAAGTGCCACAGCGCAGCCAGCTGGGTTTGTGTGTGGAGCTGTGTTTGTGTACAGTGTTGTGTGTAATTTATTTCCCCAGGGAAGAGCAGCTAAGATGGCGCATCTGATTCCTGGCAGAGGTTGCTTTTCCTTTTATTTCTGAAAAATAAACCAATCCACTCCCCGCTCCCCACATCTGAAAGAATTGTCTCCTCCAGCCAGCTGCCTTATTTGACTGGATTCTTTGAGCTTCCCAATGTCTCTGCAGAGACGTGGGCTTTGGGCTCTGCAACTCTCTGGGATCCAGTTGCTATCCACTGTGCCTCTGTTGCAGCCCTGCTTCTGGATGGGAGAGAGGGCACTGCAGAATGGCTGGGGCTGAGGACACACGTGGTGGGCTGGCCCTGCCTCTGTCACTTGTCCTCTGGGAGGCTCCAAGGGAGAGTTCTGAGTCTTTGCTTACTCTTTGCTTAAAACTGGCTTTTTCCTGCTGTCACCAAAGGGATGTCCTCAAGCCTCTGCCACTCCCACTTGCTAGACCCTGACCCTCTCAGCCCCCACCTTCCTCAGTAAGAGCAACCCTGTGAGGCAGCTCTCTAGACCCTGGAGTAAACGAATGAGAGCTCTGGCTTCGTGTTCCCTGCCCTCTTTTGTAACTCATGACTGGGGACTTAGAAATATTTAGAAGGCGTTATTTAATTAGTTAGCAAATGCAATGCTTACTTTAATTTTGTAAATTCAGTGGGCACAAGTGCCCACCCACCTGTTCTGGTTGCCATAACAACTTCAAATTTCATTTGTGGTCTCGGCTGATGCTTCTCCTTTGACTGCGTGTATGTGCAGGTTTTGTTTACTTGTGGGTGACTGTGTGTAGTTTCTCTCCTGGCTTTCTCTCCCCTCAAGCCCTTACCCTGGCGCCTCCTCTTTGGTTTCTTCCTTCTTGGTGTCTCACTGCTTCTTTCCCTATTTCCTCAAGGGTTTCCCTCTATCCCTTCCCTCTGTGTTTGGATTTATGGTGGGATCTTCTTCCATTATTGGGATCCATGAGCCATGAGTTCTCAAAGGCTCTCTAAATGAGTGAGTTGTAGCTGTTTATGTGGTATGATTTTAGGGAGTTGGCATAAGTGAGTTGTAGCTGTCTATGTGGTATGATTTTAGGGAGACCAAGAAGAGCCCCAGATATCAAACTAACCCGTTAGGGTGCTTGAAATTTCCCTATAGAGAATTTGTAACCTAAAAAATATTATTTTCTTAGTTGACAAAAAGTTATATTTATTTATGTGTACAGCATGGTATTTTGATATATATGTACATTGTGAAATGATTACATTATGCTGAAGGGTGAGGAAACCCAGTGTGAATCCTCCCACACCTCCCTATCATCAGCATCCCACTCATATCAGCACCTCTGGGTGCTTTGATTCCCCAGCACTTCAGGCGAGCTCCGGGGGGAGAGCTGCAGGTGCAGGGATGCTGTTGGTGTGTACTGGAACGGTAAGTGCATGGGGGATATGGACAGGGAACTGACAGCATCTACCCCGGTCCTCCCCTTGCACTACTCAGATCCCCTCATGGCCCAGTTAACCTGACTGCATCCTGACTGTTTCTTTCAAATGTGACTGATCCTAATAGAATAAAAAAGACAACTGAAGGGCTAGTGAGACCAAGTTTTTGCTGCTGTGGTTGATTCTGAGGCTGTAATTGGTAATCATCATGTTGCTCTTTTACCACCAACCAGTTCTGTGTTCTCCTGGCACTCAGCCAGCATTTCTGCTACATTTTGCTTGCCTGGCGGGATGGACCAAGCCATTATCCCTGAGAGTCTGAGCCCCTGGCTACTGTGACTTTGTCAGGCCATTGGTTGAGAGACTTGCCCGTTCATGCTTATCCCTGGTCACAGAAGCACCAAGCAGCACCCCCAGTGGATCTCCTGAATTCCAGACCTGTTCCTTTCTGCCCCCATGGTGTAGCAAAAATCCTAACTGCTCATGGAATTAGGTCAACTTTCCCTCCTGGTTTAATGATTTCTTTATTTGCCTGCTGGTATGCTAGCATGAGGACCCCAAAATGATCAGGGAATAGCCCTCACTTTAAGATTAGAGGAAGCTGGCCGGGCGCGGTGGCTCAAGCCTGTAATCCCAGCACTTTGGGAGGCCGAGACGGGTGAATCACAAGGTCAGGAGATCGAGACCATCCTGGCTAACCCGGTGAAACCCCATCTCTACTAAAAAAAATACAAAAAACTAGCCGGGCAAGGTGGCGGGCGCCTGTAGTCCCAGCTACTGGGGAGGCTGAGGCAGGAGAATGGCGTAATCCTTGATGGCGGAGCTTGCAGGGAGCTGATTTCCAGCCACTGCCCCCCAGCCTGGGTGACTCTGTCTCAAAAAAAAAAAAAAAGATTAGAGGAAGCCTTACTATGTCTCCTGCTTCAGGTATTTACCCCACCCTGGAATCAGGTTCGTCAGATCCTAAAGGTGCAGGGACAAGAGACATGAATTCCTCTGGTGGGTCACTGGGAATGGTGCTGAGAAGGGCTACCTCTTCTGCCAGCCCTTGGTCTTCAGACCCATGTATTTAAGTCACTGGGGATACAACACCATGAAGTAGTCATTAGTTCAAACAGTATGTTGCATCTTGACTAGTGTCCCAACCCCGTGGATGTTATCATCAAGCTGGTGCTTAGCTGAACCTTCATGAGGCCAACCCAAAACTCTATGAGATTGGTGGCTTCTGAGAGATGGATATATGACAGGACTACCCGGCCCTGTGGTTGTGTGCTGACGGCCACACCTCTATCACTGCAAGGTACATCTTTTGGCCCACAGTGATATACTGCAAGATCCCATATAGTAAACCAGTACTCTATGAGCCCTTGGACACTAGTTCTATTCAAGACACTGTGGGTCCAAAAGGCAAAGGCTTTCCTAGAATATGTGTCAATGCAGTAAGAACAGAACACATCTTCCAGGGTGAGGAATTCTGACATCATCAACTTGCCACGAAGTGGCTGCGTGGTTTCCTTGAGGGATGGTGTCAAACTGAGGGCTCAGCATTGGTAATGAGGGAGCATATGAATCTCTGGATCTAGCTGAACCATCCTCAGTAAGAAGTAACTCATGCTGTCCGGCTCAGGGCCTCCTTACCTGTTATCAAAGCTTCATTCACTGGGATGGTTAAGGGCAGCAGTGGGCTGACGTCCTCAGGATCCTGTCTGCTTGGTTGTTCAATGCCTGCTCTGTGGGGATGCTCTCCAGTGGGCACTGAGAAGGATCCACACCATTTTTCCTCATTTTGCAATCTTGCTCTTTCCAGGCTCTTGACCATAACCAGCTATGTCATTCTCTACTGCTTGTGGGTATGTGACTGTCATAACCTTAGGGCCTTTCTCCCACCTCATCAGGTTGGGGATCAGTTCAGGTGTTCAAGGCCCTCTCCAATGGGAAGATTTCCCTTCACTGCTAACTTTCAGGGCTACCCTTGCGTCAGGCTACTGGGACATAGTGGTACATTTTTGGGTTCAACCAGAATATGGAGTTGACTTATCTGTGAAGTAGGCTCAAGGGTTTCCTTCTCCATCAGCTGGTAACAGAGAACTCCCTACAACTATGAGCTGAAGGAAACACATTGGTGCAACATAAGAAAGTGATATGAGATCTGGGTCACCTGTTCGTGTCCTTTAGACCTGCTAGGGATTGATCTTGAATGTGCCGTTTTCATTAACTGGTGGAATTCTGCAGTGTCCACACAACTTATGACTTGGCAAGTCTAAACATACCCAGAGCATGATGGATAGCTCTGGTCTCACTGTTCCTTGATAGCCCATGGTCAAGTGATTAGTTCCAATAGCATGCCTAAACCTGCCTTTTGAGTGGTGAGGTTTTTTGTTTTGTTTTGTTTTACTGTAGATAGTTCAGTCTTGCTCTAGAATCCTAGGGGTTTGTTCTGTAACTCCCCTGCTTAATCTCACCAAGACTCCACAAAAGATTGTCATCTACCCCAGATATTGCTAGCATCGTGGAATCTGCCAGGTCTTAAGGTACCAAATATGAAGCCTCTGTCTTAAAGATGGGATGTTCAAGATTTAATGATTTCTTCTTTATCTTGGAAGAAATATCTCAATATGCCCCATACCACTGAACCTTTAAAAGCTTTTCTGATGTGGCAGGTCCCTGAGTCTTTGTGGGGCTTATCTCCAACCCCTGATGCACATATCTTACCAGGACTTCTGAGTACTCGCCACTTCCTGCTCATTTGAATTGTTATTATGATGCTATCAGTATAATAGACCAGTCTGATGTTTTGTGGAATGTTCAGAAAAAGATGGTTCCTTTGAACTGCATGGTGACAGAGAACAGAAGAGTTAAATAGATCTGGACAAAACCATTCATATGGACAGCTGTATATGCCAAGTGAATGCAAACTTGTTCTGATCTTCCTCGAGAGGGACTGAAAAAAATGTGTTCATCAGATTGTAAACCACATACTAAGTGCTGTAGGCTGCGCAGATCTGTGCTACTGAAGATGTCTGGCATAAAGACTTGCAATTGAGGTAACTGCTGGGTTAAGTTTGTAGTAGTCCATTGTTATTTGCCAGGAGTCATCTAATTTTGCTGATGGCGTATATGGGGATCTGATGGGGACCATGATCCTGCATCCTTTAAGTCTTTGAAAGTGATACCATACTAGTCTTTTTCATTCCATCTAAGGTGTAGTATTGTTTGACTCTCTTGGCCCAGTGAGCATATGTTTGTGTGTGTGTGTGCATTTTAGTGTGTGAGTGTAGGTGTGGGTGTGAGTATGGGAATGCCTTAGTGTGTTTTCTGCAGCTGTAACAAAATAGCACAGATGGGATAATTTCTAAAGAACAAAAATTTATCCTCTCACAGTTCTGGAGTCTGGGAAGTCCAAGATCAAGGTACTGGCAGCTGATGAGGATTTTCTTGCTGCATCCTTACATGGAAGAAGGTGGAAGGGCAAAAAGGGATAAATGCTGTGTCCCCACATGGTAAAAGATCAGAAGAGAAAATCTACTCCTGCAAGCCCTTTTAAGATGCATTAATCCATTCATAAGGGTGGAGATCTCATGACCTAAATACATCCCAAAAGATCACACCTCCAGGCCGGGCATGGTGACTCATGCCTGTAATCACAGCACTTTGCAAGGCCGAGGTGGGTGGATCACCTGAGGTCGGGAGTTCGAGGCCAGCTTGACCAACATGGAAGACCCTGTCTCTACTAAAAATACAAAATTAGCCAGGCGTGGTGGCACACGCTTGTAATCCCAGCTACTTGGGATGCTGAGGCAGGAGAATCACTTGAACCCGGGAGTCAGAGGTTGAGGTGAGCTGAGATCATGCCATTGCACTCCAGCCTGGGTAACAAGAACAAAACTCTGTCTCAAAAAAAAAAAAAAAAATCACACTTCCAAATACTGTTGCATTAGAGATTAAATTTCAACGTGCAATTTGGAGGGGACAAAAACATTCAAACTATAGCAGCGGCAAGAATGTGTGCATGTTTGTGGGTGTGGGTGTGTGTGGGTGTGGGTGTGAGTGTATGTGTGTGGGCATGATTGTATGTATGTGGGTGTGTTTGAGTGTGTGTAAGAGTATGTATGTGTGAGTGTGTGGGTGTGTGTTGATGGTAGGAGAGGTGGGGAGGATTCCACATGGCCTCTTCTTTCCAAAAAATGCTACACAGGACAGGAAGCCAGTGTGAGAGGTCTGCCAACTTCTAGGTGCATTCATCCAGATTATGCATAAAAGGACCTGAGAAACGACCACAGAATGAGGCTGTAAACCCATTGAACCCTCTATGAAGTGATCTTCTACTGGGAGTCCATTGATTAAATAACATTTCTATGCTTTCCACTCAAATAGGATGGTGTTTTTGGTCCCTTGGTATCAGTTTCAATCTGTGCAGATCCTGTATCCAGCAGTCTCTGAAATTTCTGGGCATTATCTTTTTCCCAGCATACAGTTACTCTGATAAATGGCCAAAAGTCCATTAGGATAGGAATGAGAGTATTGTTACTGTACATACTTTCTGTGGCATTTTCAGAATCCTTTATCAAAGGGGCTCCAATCTCTTCTTTCACCGATGGGCTGTGAGTCCAAGAACTATCTCAGATCTGGAAACTGGATGAGGGTTTATAATGTTCTATTCTAGCCATGACATCAGCCTTCTTCTCACCCCTTCTTGATCATTTTAGGTTATATAAGCCAAGCAATACCTTTGCTGACAAAGAACGTCTATCTCACCTCTGGAAACATCGAGGATTATTAGTCACTGCAACAAGCCTCCCCCTACTGACCTCCTCCTGGTTATGATTCTAGCCTTGCTGCCCATCACGTAATTGCATTCACTTTGCTTCTGACGTGGTCCTGGCTATTCTAGAATTCCAGCCCCATTGACATTTGGGAGCCATGGCAGCATCTCCCACTGTTTTCCCGGGCCTCAGACAATAGCCACCACTGAACTACTTATCACAGTACCCCATATCTTTGTTGCTTTATTGAAGGCAATGTCCTCCAGGCCTCCCTGGAGAACATAGTTAGTTAGCGTGTTCCCTGTTATAACACAGTAAATTCAGTTCAAGGTGCCTCTCTGAGCCTTTTGTTCCCTTCCTCAATACCCTGCCAAGGCAGTTCTGGCATTTCCACCTCATATACCATAGGCTGTTATTGTTTCCAAGCTTCAAGGAGCCAACAGTGCATTAGGACTGGCTCTGAATGCCTTTGCCAGGGCATTCAATCTTGAGTCATAGGAAAGTGTTCTCTTGTCAATGAATTGTCTACAACCTAACCTTGTATTCCACCCATGCAGTCCAGCACACTCACGATTAATTCCCAGGCATATTCTCCAACTTCCTGCTGGATTTGCAGCAGCTTTTTTTTTCCGGAATAATCTATTTCCTTCCACAAGAAGTGACGTATTTCTCTAGTTGAGTCATGCTGCGACTTGTTCTTAGATATTGGTTTAGAAACAACAAGGGGAAGTACAGGCAGCCCTGGAGGACAGTAATCGTGATTTTGTGAGTCATTAGGTTTTAGTGAGGCCTCTTCATGGATCCAGGCCAATAAACAGTCTCTGCTCTGCATGGGGGAGGTGGTATTTCTGCTGGCCCAAGGGATTAGGGGAATCTGGGACTTCAAGGTTCTCAAGTGCATCAATCTAAATGTCTTTATCACAGGTCTCAGGGTTCCATTCATTTCTAATGGGGGCCATCCCATTAGCATTGAAGGCTTTGAATGCAGCTTCCTTTGCATCTCTGCCACCCTGTTAGTCATACATTGAGCCCAATTTCTGTTCAGTCTGCCTCTCAGCTGGAGGAGACAAGGTTCTCTTTAACATGCTCCTGGAGACCTTCTGAATTTCAAGTTCATAGCTCAGTTGAACTGAACCTATCATATTTTGCCTTCAAAACTTTGGGAGCAGTTAACAACACTTAACTAACTTCACAATTATCATAACTAAAATTACTCCCATTGTTTTCAAGTCTAGGCCAGTACTTCTCAGACTGTTTGTTGTAAAGGAATAGTTTCAGCAATACTTTGTGGACTGATGAATTTCTTAAAAAAATAAAAAATAAAAAAATAAAAGTCATGTTAGGCACAATGACTCATGCCTGTAACCCCAGCATCTTTGAAGGCCAAGGCAGGAGGCTCACTTGAGGCCAGGAGTCCGAGGCCAACCTGGGCAACGTAGTGAGACCTTGTCTCTATAAAAAGCTAAAAAATTACCCAGGCTAGGTGATGTGTTCCTGTAGTCCTAGCTATTCAGAAAGGTGAGATGAGAGAATCAATTGAGCCCAGGAGTCGGAGGTTACAGTGAGCTATGACGGTGCCACTGTACTCCAGCCTGGGTGACAGAGTGAGACCTTGTCTCTAAAAAAAATTGAAAGCGCATGGACCATACTTTGAGTAACACTGTGCTAGACCTATTTTATAAGCCAGTGCATTTTCTTCCACTTCGATTCCATCTCAATGCATTTCACCACAGGTGAGCGTGTTAGTAACTGTGATGCCATGGTGTGACAGGGTTGTCTCTACCCCATCCCATTTATCACGAGCAATGGGGTCCTCATTAGCATCTGGTTGGCATGTGATCCTATTGTAGCACCTTATGCTGAAGGTCTGCTTCCTACTCTTATTCTCGCACCAAATATCTTAGATTGGGTTCTCCCAGAAACATTTTCTGAGCCAAGTAGATGAATGCATATAGTTTATTTAGGAGGTGATCCTTGGAAACACAGTAAGGAGTGGGGAAGTGAGACAGGGAGGGAAGAAAGCTGAAAAGGATGTATTATTGTATAAATTCCTACTGTGAGAATCTGGGCTCAATTCTACTGGGAAACTGGAAATAGATTAGAACATTCCAGAGACTTATTTTACTCAAGCATTATTGACTGATGGCTGCTCCAAGAACATTGACTCTCAGCATCTCCTGTGGATTTGCAGACTGAAAGAAATCTCTCAGGCCGGGAAGTATATGTGCTTGCAGCAGAATACCACCGGCCTGTGCCAACATAGGGATATGGACAGGTCATTGACAACATCTGCTATGGAGAAGTACCAGAGGTCCATTCAAAGAAGCAGAGGCAGGAGGTCAATCCATGGCGCATGCCAGGGCAAGGTGGAAACTGGAAATGAAAGCCAGCCCATGTCAGTCACTGAGAAACTGAATGAAGGGCACAGGAAAGAGCAGTGTGATTTTTAAAAAATGTGGTGCAGTCCAGGTTTGTTTGTGACCAGATATTTTTGCAGCTGGAGAGTAGATTCTTACTACTCAGGGTAGAAGGAGACCATGTGAGGTATTACAGACTGGGACTTGGCAGGGCTACCTGCCTCCTGAAGAGTGAGATGGAACAGAGCTCTACAAGCCTTTTGGCCTTTTGTGAGTTAACCTAATCAAATGTTTTTATTTATTTATTTATTTTTTAAGGAGATGGGGTCTTGCTATGTTGCCCAGGTAGGAAACAAACTCCTGAACTCAAATGATCCTACTGCCTTGGCTTCCCAAGTAGCTGCAGCAGCAGGCCTGATCCACTATGCCTGGCAACCAAGTAACTTTTGACTTGTCTGAGAACCCCACCATCCTCCAGAGGTGCCTCCAAGAAATGGGGTGGGCTGAGGGCATAGGGTATGTAGTCCCCACTTTGGCTTCAAGCACAGTGTCTTTAGTGGTGGTTGTCTTCTGATCAGATTTTGTTTGAAATGATATTTCTGCTTCTAAAAGACTGCTTGAAAACCACTGATCTAATCAGTAGATTTCTGATTTATCTACTTTTGGGTGAATCCATTTGGCACATTAGAGGGTCAGAGCTTGGGGCAGCCGATACCCTGTGTGGGAGGCCCTGGCACATGGAAACTGTGCTCCCATCTCCCTGAGAGTAATTGTGTCTTCAGATGCCATCTGCAGGGTTTGTAAGAAAAAATAAATAAAAAGAAAGTAGTGGTGTCACCTCTACTAACACCTTCTGTTCTCTCTCTGTAAACCCCGAGTGGGCAGGAACATTCTCTAGTGGTCGGCAGGCATCTCCTGCAATAAGACCTAGTTACCTTGGAAAGTAACCTTGCAGGAGGTACACAGGAAGTCCTGGGAAAAGGTGCTAATCAGTTTCCAAGTCCAGGAGATTTCAGGGGGTCCCTTATCTGCCTTCTCTCTAAACCCTAGCCTTTCCTCCCTCTCCTTTCACAAGAAGGTTGCATTTGGGCCTGGCAGACACATGCTTCTTCCTCATGGCCTCTGCACGCCTAGCACCTTGGACAGGGACAGGCGAGGCCATTTCCAAGACTATTTCTCTCAGGGGAACAATTTACTCTTTGCTCTGTGCTTGTCAGCAGAGCTCTTAAATTTCGAGGACAGTTGGATGAAATTGGATGTAGCCAATTTGCATCTTCAAATCGGTTTTGTACACACGGGTGCGTGCACTTGTGTCTCTGGGGATGAGAGGGGAATGTTGTTTGACAGCTCACAGGCCATGAGATGACAATTGTCTCTGCTTTGTCTTTGAGCCTGGGCCTATGTATCCTTGTGCCTCAGTTTCCTTTTAGGAAAATGGGGGCAGAGGGCTGAGTGATCTCTGAGGTCTCTTTTAGTTTTACTGTTCTATGGTTTTCTGGCTATGACGAAAGAAGATGATAAGAAAACCAATAGTCCATGTTCCACTGTGTAGTTGAACTGCAGCCCACGTAGGGAGAGTCAAACTGTTCTTTGCACAGTCTTGGTTTCAGTCCCAGGCTCAGTGTTTGGACATCATCATGGTAAGCAGGCCTGGAAGTGTGGAGGGTAAAGGGGTGGCTGCTGTGTGCTCAAGGTGATCTCCTGCAGCCTCTGTGTAGCTGGGATTGGCCATGGGCAATGCAGAAGGTCATTGGATCTCTTAGAACCTCAGTTGCTTCACCTGCAAGGAGAAGCTGAAAAGAATCCATCCCTCCTAGTCTGGTTGAGAAGAATAACCAGGAAGGACCTGAGATGTCGTAGGCACTCATCAGTGTTAACTTCCTGATCCTTTCCCTTCCACTTGGGTCCTGATCTGGAGGGGTACATTTGAGTACGAGCCCTCCATGGGGAGAGTATTCTCACTTCTTCATCTTTATCTCCTACAGCTCCCAAAGCTCAAGGACTTTTTTTCCCCTGCAATTGTCCTCTGTCTCTCCTGCATCATTAACTTTTACCTCTCTACTCTCTATTGGAGTGTTTGCGTCAGAATACAAACATGCCATAATATCTTCAATCTTAAAAAAATCTCCCTTAACCCCCACGTCCCTCTTCAATTACTGTTCAATTTCTCTGCTTGCTTTGACAGCAAAACTTGTCGATACTTTCTGTATCCACTTTCTCACCTCTAATTCTCCCGTGAGCCCATTCCCATCAAGCTTTCATTCCTACCACCTCACCGAAATAGCTCCTAGTGAGGTTGCCCATTACTAATTTGAGTGGTTAACTCAGAGTCCTCCTGTTGACCTGCTGGCCTCATTTGTCACAACGAATCACTGTGTTTTTTTGAAATACTTTCTTCCCTTGGCTCACTGTTGTTCTTTAACAGTCGTCTTTTCTGGTTTTCCCTTATCTTCCTTACTTTTTAGTGCTGGAGTTCCCCAGGATGCTCAGTTCTAATAGTTCGTTCTTCTCTAGGTTCCTCCCCAAATTTATATCTCCAGTCCCAACTCTGACTTCCCTCCCCTGATTACAGACTGATATATCCAGTTTGCCCCATGTTGCTGCTTGATTGTCTAGCAAGTATCTTGAACTCACCATAGACAAATCTGAGTGCATCTTAGAAACTGACAACCCAGACTTCCTCATCTTTGTCATGGGAAAATTATTTTTTTCCAGATGTCCAGACCAAAAAAATCTAAGAATCATTTTTGACTTCTGTCTTCCTCTCCCTCTCTACGTGCAACCTGCCCCTACTCCAAAAAAAAAAAAAAAAAAAAAAAGAGGCAGCTCTACCTTTGAAATAATCCTGCCTCCTACCCCTTCTCCTGACCTCCACCATAGTCATCTTGGAGCAAGTCACCACGATCTCTTGCCTAACAGTTACAACAGTCCACTAACTTGTTTCCTTGCTTCCATCCTTCCTTTTCATAGTTTGGAATGATAGTCATGGTTTAGACGTTAATTTTAAAACATAAATGGGATCATGTCACAACTGTGCAGAACAATCCAAGCCATCCCCATCTCTCTCAGGATAAGTTCTTTTTTGTCGAAAAATGACAACTAATACAACATAAATGGATAGTATGTTGAAGACAACATTGGATATAATATTGTAATATAAATTATGTATTCCTAATGTTTATTAGTTGGGAACCTCTATGCCAGGGATAAAAATTGGTGGCCTTTGGGTCCAAATTCAAACTGCAAATATGTTTTATTTGGCTTAAATATTGTAGTTGCCATATTGTTTTGCCTACTGTTTTGACTTGAATATATTTAGTCAGAGCATTTAGCCACACTGGCTATCCCATAGGCATTTGAGATTTTATTTCATATATATTTCTATTTATTTTCTTCTGCAAGCAAATAGTGCATTTTCTTTTTTTGATGTTATTATTACTATTTTTTATGTAACTTTAAGTTCGGGATACATGTGCTGAACATGCAGGTTTGTTACATAGGTATATGTGAGCCATGGTGGTTTGCTGCACCTGTCAACCCATCATCTAGGTTTTAAGCCCCACATGCATTAGCTATTTGTCCTAATGCTCTCCCTCCCCTTGCCCCCAACCACTGACAGGCCCTAGTGTGTGATGTTCCCCTCCCTGTGTCCATATGTTCTCATTATTCAACTCCCACTTATGCGTGAGAACATGCAGTGTTTGGTTTTCTGTTCCTGTGTTAGTTTGCTGAAGATGATGGTTTCTAGCTTCATCTATGTCCCTGCAAAGGACATGAACTCATTCTTTTTTATGGTTGCATAGCATTCCATGGTGTATATGTGCCACATTTTCTTTATCCAGTCTATCCCCATGATAACTTTTCTGACACCTCCTGCTTAAAACCCAAAAGATGAGAAGGATTGTGAGGCCCTGTTTCCACGGTGTATATTCATACTGATAATCAAGATCAAGTGAGCTTTTGCCCTTTCGCTCCACAGGAGGTTTCTGTCCTCCCTGAGCTTGCCTTAGGACACCTGCATTACTGTTTGACAGTGTACTGTCCTAGTCAAACTCCCCACCTGGCACTGTCGCTGGAGCAGGTCGCACCTGGGTGGCATGTAGCCAGGCATTTGGTGCCAGATGCAAGAGCCCCTTGGGACTTGCCCCCACCCCCACCTCACCGGGTCAGTGAAAAAATGGTAAGTTCTACATGATCTGGGCCTTCGCTACCTCTCTGACCTCCTTCGTCCTTTGTTCACTCTCTTGCAGCCGCATCATGCTCTAACGTGCCCAGCACGGTCCCAGTCTAGGGCCTTTGCATCTACTCTTCCCACTACTTGAAATGTTCTTCTCCAAAGCTGGTCACATTGTTCACTCCTTCACTTCATTTGGGTCTACACAAATGGTACCTTCCCAGAGAGCTTTTCACGAACCTTCTATCAAAAACACCACCTTTGTCGTTCTCTATTCCCCATTCTTTTTGTTTTTTAAATTTGAGAGCTTTATTGAGGTATAATTGACACACAGTAAACTACACGTATCTGATAAGTTTTGACATACGTATGCATCAGCAAAACCATCTCCGCAATCAAGATAATGAACCTATCTATCCCTTGCAAATGTTGACTTGTGCTGCTCTGTAATTCCCCCTCCTGCCTCTCTCCCATACACAAGCAATTACGGATCTGTTTTCTGTCACTACAGATTAGTTTGCATTTTCTAGAATTTAGTACAAGTAGAATCAAACAGTGTATATTCCTTTTTGCCTGGTTTATTTCACTCAGCACAATTATTTCGAGACTTCTCCATGTTGTACCAGGTATCGGTAGTTCATTCCTTTTTATTGCTGAGTAGTATTCTATTGTATACATGTCTATTCACCTACTGCTGTATGGGACATTTCTAGTTTTTGCTGTTACAAATAAAGATGCTGTGAACATTCATGTGCAAGGCATTGGATGAACATATGTTTTCCTTTCTCTTGGGTACATGCCTAGGAGAGGAATGACTGGGTCATATGGTAGATGTATATTTAATTTTTAGGAAACTGTCAAACTCTTTTCCAACATAGCTTTTTACATTTTACAGATCAACTAGCAGTGAAAGCGAGTTCCAGTTCCTCCATGTCCTTGCCAACACTTTCAGTAACTTTAAAAGGTATGTAGTGATATCTCATGGTGGTTTTAACTTGTATTTTTCTAATTACTAATTATTTTAGTATTTTAGTAATCTTTTTCATGTGCTTATCATTTTGGCATCTTTTTAATGTGCTTATTTGCCCTCCACATACTTCATCTGGTGAAGCGTTGGTTCAGAAGTTTTGTTTGTGGACAGTCATGTACCACCTAATGATGGGGATACATTCTGAGAAATGTATTCTTAGGTAATTTTGTCATTGTGAATACATCATAGTGTGTACTCACATAAACTTAAGTGGTACAGGTTGAGCATCCCTAATCTAAAAATTTGAAATCTGAAATGCTACAAGATCTGAAACTTTTTTGGAGTGCTGACATTATGTCATAAGTAGAAAATTCCTCGCCCGACCTCATGTGACAGGTTGCAGCCAAAACTTTGTTTTATGCACATTATTATACAATATGTATAAGATTACCTTCAGGATAGTCATGTAAGGTATATATGAAATGTAAATGAATTTTGTGTTTAGACTTGGTCCCATTCCCAGGATATCTCATTATGTACATGCAAATATTCCAAAATCTAAAGAAGTCTGAAATCTGAAACACTTCTGGTTCCAAGCATTTCAGATAAAGGATATTCAACCTGTGTAGCTTCCCACACACCTAGGCTAGATGGCATAGCTGATTGCTCCTTGGCTACAAACCTGTACAGTATGTTATTGTACTGAATACTGTAGGCAACTGTGACATAGTGGCAAGTGTTTATATATCTAAAAGTAGAAGAGGTACAGTAAAAATATGAAATTATAATCTTGTGAGACAACCATCATATATGTGATTTGTCATTGACCAAAACATTGTTATATGGTGCATGACTATTAGTTTTCTGGTGCTGTATAACAAGCTATCACAAACGTAGTGACTTAAAACAACATACATTTGTTATCCCACAGTTTTTGTGCATTGGGAGTCTGGGAACAGTTTAGCTGAGTCTTTTGCTCAGGGTCTTACCAGGTTGCAATGAGGATGTCAGCCAGGCTGATTTCTCATCCGGTGGCTAGGCTAGGACAAATCCACTTCCAAGCATATAAGGTTGTTGGCAGGATTCATTATCTTGCAACAGTGTGACTGAGGGCCCCGGCTTCCTACTAGCTATCTTTTAGCTACTAGAGGTTGTCTGCCATACCTTGCCATGTGGCCCCCTCCATAGACAGTTTAAAACATGGCTTTGTGCTTCTTCAAACCCAGCAGGCAAATCTCTCTTTGCAGTCTGCTAAGATAGAGTCTTATGTAACATAAGGTAATCGTGGAGTGATAGCCCATCATCTTTGCCATATTCTATTGGTTAAAAGCAAGTTGCAGAATCTATGTGTATTCAAAGGCAGATGATCAAGCAAAGGCATGCCTCATTGGAGGTCACCTTAGGGTGGGTTCACCAATCCATTATTTTACTGGGTTACCTATTTTCTTGTTTTTGAATCTTGAGAGTTCTCTGTATACTCTGGATACACATTCTTTATCAGACGTACACTTTTCCTCCCAGTCTGTGGCATGTCTTCTCGTGCTCTTAACAGTGTCTTTCAAAGATCAGAAGTTTTAAATTTTGAAGTCTGATGTATCAATTTCTTCCTTTATAGATGCTGCTTTTGGTGTTAGACCTAAGAAATCTTTGCCTAACCCAGGGACTAAAGCTTTTCCTTATATAGTATTTTCTTCTAGAAGTTTTGTAATTTCAGGCTTTATATTTAGGTTTATGATCCATTTTTAATTAACTAGAATCATTTTTGACTTCTCTCTTCCTCTCCCTCTCTACATGCAACCTGTCAAGGAAATGAAACAGGTTGTATATGATGTTAAGATATGGATTGGCATTTACTTTTTTTGCTTATAGACATCCAATTGTTGGAATATTGGTCTGCAGTTTTATTGAAATATCTTTATCTGGTTTTGGTATCAGGGTAACACTGACCTCGGAGAATGAATTGTGAATTATTTCTCTTCTTTAATTTTCTGGGAGTTTGTATAGAATTGTTATTATTTATTCCCTAACATTTTGATAGAATATACCAGCAAAATCATCTGCATCTGGAATTCTCTTTATGGGAAGAAATTTATTTAATAGATATAAGCTTACTTTAGTTATCCATTTTTTCTTCATTGATCTTTGATGGTTTTTATCTTTCAAAGAACATGTCCATTTCATTTCAGTTGCCTGTTTATTGGCACAAAGTTTTTTCGTAAGATTCTCTGGGTAACCTTTTAATATCTGCAGAATCTGTAGTGATATGACCTCTCTAATTCCAATGTTGGTACTTCATATTTTCTCTCCTTTTTCTTGGTTAGTTTGGCTAGAAATTAATCAATTTTATTGATCTCAAAAGACCATCTTTTGATTTTATTAATATTTATGTTGCTTTTCTGTTTTCTAGTTCATTGATTTTCGCTGTGATCTTTATTATTTCCTTTCTTCTACTTATTTTGGGTGAACTTTTCTATAAATATCAATTAGGTACAGTTGGTTGATACTGTTGTTTAAATAGTTTATGTCCTTACTGATTTCCTGTCTATTTGTTCTACCAGTTATTGAGAAATAAGCATTGAAATTCTTTACTAAAATTGTGGGTTTGTCTATTTCTGCTTACAGTTTTGTCAGTTTGTGCTTCATGTAGTTTAAAACTTTATTATTAGGTGCATCACCTTTTTGGCATTGCTATGTCTTTGTGATGAATTGGCCCTTTTATCATTATGAAATAATCTACTTTACCTTTGATAATATTCTTTGCTCTATAATCTACTTTGATAGTAGTATAGCCATTGCAGTGTTTTTTGGTTAGTGTTAGCATAGTACTTCCTTTTCCATGCTTTTGCTTTTAATATAATTGTGCTTTTATATTTAAAGTTTCTTGTGAGCAGTGTACAGCTGAAAATCTCTACTTTTTGTTCATTTATAACATGATTTTCTATAACTCTTTGTTTTGTTATTTTAGTGGTTGCTTTAGGATTTGTAATATACATATTTAATATATCAGTCTACCTTTAAGTGATATTGTAAGTACCTCATGAATAGCATAAGAACCTTATAATAATATACTTCTATTTCTCTTCTAATGTTCTTTGTGCTATTGTTGCTGCACAGTTTACTTTTATATATGTTATGAATCCCATGCTACATTGTTATTATTTTTATATAATTATCTTTAAAAGATATCTAAATAATAAAAAACAATTTTACATATTTCCGTATGTATTTGCCGTATCTAAGTCTCTTCATTCTTTTCTGTAGATATCTGGTTCCATTTAGTATCATTTTTTTTTCCTGCTAGTAGGACTTTAACATTTCTTGTACTCTGGATCTTCTGGTGATAAATTCTCTCAGCTTTTTCATGTCTCAAAAGTTATTATTTTGCCTTTGGTTTTAAAAGATATCTTTGCTTCTGCAGAATTCTAGGTTGACAAATTTTTCTTTCAGTAACTTAAAGTTGTTGCCTCAGTGCTTGCTGGCTTGCACTGTTTGTGATGAGCTATCTGCTCACATAGTATCCTGTTCTGCTGTACCCAGCAAGTGGGTTTCTTTTTCTGGCTGCTTTCAAGGTTTTTTCTCTATTGTTGGTTTTGTGCAATTTGACTATTGAATTTGGAAAACTTCTAACCATTATGTTTTCAAATTTTTCTGTCTTCGCTTTTTTCCTCTCCTTCTTTGACTTCAATTACACATCTATGAGAGTACTTGGCATTATCCCATGACTTAGTAATGCTGTGTTTATTTGTAAAGTTATTTTTCTCTCTGAGTTTCATTTAGAATAGATTTTATTGATATGTATTAAAAATTTGCTACCATTTTCTTCTGAAATATCTAATGGGATTTTAATCCCATACTGTGTAATTTTATCTCATACATTGTAGTTTCCATCTATAGAATTCCAATTATCTTTCTATCATTTATGTCTCTACTTAGCTCTTTGAATTACAGTTGTAATAACCATTTAACATTTTTGTCTGGTAGTTCTAATATCTGTGTCGTTTTTGAGTCGATCTCGATTGATTTTTTTTTTTTTCTCATTGTGGATTATATTTTCCTATTTCTTTGTATGCCTGGTGATTTTTGATCAGTTGCCAGACATTGTGAATATTACGTCAGGTGCTGGATATTTGTGTTTTCATATAAATATTCTTGAACTTAGTTTTGTGGTGGAATCCAGTGACTTGGAAACAGTTTGACTTCTTTTGGATCTTGGGCTTAAGATTTGTTAGATGGAACCAAAGCAATGCTCAGTCTAGGCTTTCTTCACTACTGAGGCAAGGCTCTGGGTTATAAAGTTTTACAGTGTGGCTGATGGGAATAGGCACTGTCCCCGGCCCTGTGTGAGAAGTGGTCACTGTTCCCTTTAATCCTTTCAGATGGTTCTTTCCCTGGTCTTGGACATTTTCCACACACACACATGCTGATCAGTACTCAGCTGACTACTCAGTAGGAGCCCTCTCCTGATCTCCAAAGTTATCCGTCCTTGCATTTCTCTCCATTTCTACTCCATTTTGGCAAGTATCTGCCTTGGTTTCCCTGGACTCCAAGCTCTCTGTCTCTTCAACTAAAAATGTCTTCTGGGCTCCATCTGTTCCTCCTCCTTGTGCCTTGACCTAGAAATTCTCTCAAGTTGGGACGACTGTAGAGCTCCCCTGTTTCTTGTCTCTCAGGAATCATTGTCCTTTGTTACCTAATATTCAGTGTCTTCAAAACCATTGCATTTTATATTTTGTAAATAGTTTGAATGTCTCAGAAGGAAGGGTCATGGTCCTTCTTACTCCATTCTGACTGGAAACCCTGGTTTCCTTTATTTTTCTTCATAATTGTGGTCTCCACTGATGTTATATGTTTATTTGTTTGAGTTTTTAAAATTCATACTAGAATGTAAGTTCCATGAGAGCAGGGATTTTTTGGTTCCTGCTGAGTCCCTTTCACCTACAATAGTGTCCATTATATAATAGGTGCTCAATAAATATGTATTAATTAATGAAAAGACGATGAGTCAGTAAATGAATGCATCCTAACACCTGGCCACCCTGGCCTCTTCATGTCTTCTCCTTCTGCCAGATCTCTGCCTCTGTCCTTCTACTCATGCTGGTTCCTGCTTGATGAAACCTTCCTCTTTCCTCTCTGAAATGTTTTTCTATCTTTCAAGCCCCAGCTCCCATGTTTCTTCTCCCATAATTCCTTCTCTGATTGTTGTGGCTGACCCAGATCTCTTCTTCCTCCAAGTTCTTTCAGCACTTAGAGCCAGTACCGTGTAAATTATGTCATCGCTCCCCTTTGTGGGTGATGTGAGCTCTTTGAGGGCCTTCCCCTGTCTTCCTCTATTCCCCACTATGCACCTAGCATAGGACTAGTCTCAAGAAACACATGTTGGTGATGACTGGAGTCTCTTCTCTTAGCAAAACTTGTGAGTGGATAGATTCCCCTGTTCTTCCTCTATCTCCAATGTTTCCACAATAGTCCCTCTTTCAGGGGCTGATGTCCTGTCCCTTTTAAATGTTCAGAAACTAGAATGTCTGGAATTTGGAAGACCTTTGAGGTCTAAGGTCAGAGCAAAGGGTTTGGAAACAGGCTGTGGAAGAAAAGGAGGTAGCAGTTGGGATGAGGGACAAGTATTTGATGAACATGTATTTTATACAGTCACTTTGTCTATTATTACTTTTCATGCCACCACAGAACCATAAGCCTCATGATGCTAACATCATGGTTGGCATGTTGAAACAGTGTTGCTTGTCAGTGAAGACCCATAACACAGAGAATGATTGGATTCACAGAAAACCATCCTGCTAGGAACTGAGTGGTATCCCTCCAGGACTCTGGGCCCCCAGTGTGATGGTATTTGGAGATGGAGTTTTGGGGTAAGAATTAGATTTAGATGAGGTCATGGGGATGGGGCTCATGGTGGAATTAGTGCCTTTATCAGAAGAGACACCAGAGAGTCTGCTCCTTTTTTCTCTAACATGTGAAGACGCAGTGACAGGGGGATTGTCTGCAAGTCAGGAAGAGTGGTCTCACCAGAAACTGACCATGTTGTCACCCTGATCTCAGACTTCCAGCCTCCAGAAATGTGAGAAAATAAATTTTTGTCGCTTTAGCCACCCAGTCTATGACATTTTGTTATGGCAGCAGCTTGAGTGGACTAAGACATATGCCAATCAGTCAGTGTGTTGGGATTCAGGAGGACTGGCATGAGGGAGTCATATCCCGGGAGAGAAGATGCATGTAACTTCCCTTGCTCGGCCTTGGTGAAGAACCAGATAGTGCTGATACCCCTGAGAGTCACCCCAGTCTGTTGTCTGGTTGCTCCATCTCCTTTCTGGGTTGAACCACGGGAGGACCACCCTGCGTGGCTCTTCCCAGCTCCCTTGCTCTAGCATGGGAGCCATGGTCACCCTGATTGGGCTGTTGAAAATGGATTGGATGCCCCCAGCTTTGCTCCTGGCAGCTCTTAGGGGACAGTGTCCTCCTTTTACTAGATCACGGACACAGTGCTTTGTGCTGTCACTGCATGAGGTTAGCTCTGACAGTGAATGACAGAGTTCTTTGGCTTACTTCACTAGTGGAGGACAGAGTCCCTGACAGGTAGCTCAATCCACTTTCAACTCTGAATCCACCTAATCATACTTCAAATCCCCATCAGGTCTCTGTGAAGTTCCCCACTGGAGAAGCTCCCTCTGCTTGCAGTCTCCCCACCACTCAACCGATGTGATCACCCTCCCCTTTGCTGCCATCGAACACAACCACATGTCCCCTTTTCTGCTCATTCCTGATGGAGGATGGTCTCACTACCTCCCCTCAGTCTTCTCTGCAGAGTACATGATTCTCCTCTTCCTGGTAAGAGCCAGTGTACATTTTCCTCTGCTCATCTCCCCAGTTAATGCTTCCAGGGCTATCTCAGTCCCTTGAAGAACCTCCCCTTTGGCTAGCATGTTCTTGCCAAATAGGAGGCCTGTTGCTTCGTAGAAAGAAGATAACTTGGAAAGTGCCCAGCCAACCAGCCTAAGCGATGTCAGCATTGTTTAGACCTGGTACGCATCCTGGAATGAGCTCCACAATGCTTACGATTTCCTCCTGGGAATGTGGCCATGTGGGACCCTAAAGATAACAGCTTGGATGTTTTTCCCGTTTTGAAGTTGTCTTTTTATTTGTTTGTTCTTTAAATAAACCTTTTCCGTTTGAAAGGAACCTGGATTTTACAAATTCACCTGCTCATATTTACGGTTTTAGGTCTTTTATCTCTCTAGCCATCAGGGAAAAAATAACTTTGGCAGCAATAAAAGTAGACTGGCCACTCTTATCTCTGTCAAACTTGGGGGAAATGTTGTCAGACTGCCTGGCTCACATGACAGGGATATTTTTCTTCTAGTCTTGATCCTGTTCCCTGGCAAGTTGGATGTGATTTGTCTTAACACTCAGCTTCCCCTGCCAGGACATACATAGCATGTTTGGACACATGGTCTTTTAAAAATGTTACTTTGAATGTTATTCTTATTCATCTTGGGGCTGATTGTTTTGGGGGTCTGGAGCACTAGATTTGGCTGCTAGTGTGCTTGAGCCTCACTGGGGTCCCCTGGGGGATAGGTGACCCACTTCTCTGTGGGATGAATCTTTAGAGACAGTTGGATCCATTGAAAGAAAAATTTCCTAACAAACTCAGTTATGCGTAGAACCCACAGTATTGTATGGTTGTGGAATACATCTGGGGTAAATTTTACCTGTACCTCTTCTCAACTGTGCTACCTCTAGCATGATTGACTCTTCTGTTGTCAGCCCATCTTGAGTTTACAGCACCCAAAGGGTATAAGATCTGGATCAGGTAGAAAGGGAATATGCCTCTTTATCTCTCTCTCTCTCTTTTTTTTTTTTTTTTGAGATGGAGTTTCACTCTTGTTGCTCAGGCTGGAGTGCAATGGCATGATCTTGGCTCACCACAACCTCCATCTCCTGGGTTAAATTCTCCTGCCTCAGCCTCCCGAGTAGCTGGGATTACAGGCATGCACCACCACGCCCGGCTAATTTTGTATTTTTAGTAGAGATGGGGCTTCTCCATGTTGGTCAGGCTGGTCTTGAACTCCTAACCTCAGGTGATCCATCCACCTCAACCTCCCGAAGTGCTGGGATTACAGGCGTGAGTCACCGCGCCCAGTCTGGGAATATGCCTGTCTTGTGTAAGCCTTGGGCATGGCTATCCTAGAACCTACAGGTCCACAACTTTGACCTGGAAAGTTTAAGAGGTTGGGAAGTGTAGGACGGGCAGAAGAACTTTCTGGGATTTCAACATATTTCATCTCTGAGCCCTTAAGGTAGATGTCTCACTTCCTAGGAGAATGTAGAAAATGTAAAGTTGGGTTTAGGTGCCAAGTGTTTCAGTAAAAATGAGCCTTATCCTCCCGAGTTTGAAAATAACTTTTTAAAAGTGTGGAAAAGTGGTGTCTGAATTGGTGAAGACCTTTGCAAACAAAAAATCAGAAGTGTCCAACTGGGACCTTATCAAATTTAAAGTCGATTATAAATTTTACATTGGTTGGAAAACATTTAGTTGTAGTAAAACTTAGTGAGATGACCTTAATGTGGTTGATAGTTCTGGCAATACAAACAGATTTTAGGACAATTACCTGTGGCACAAACGTGGGGAGTAAGACTCTGGGGCACTGATTCCAGTTGAGAGTTGAAGGCTTAAAAGCATCTGTTCCAATTTTTGTAGAGGCTAATTTGCTCTTGGTCCAGCCCTTCACATTGCATAGTTAATTTAAAACCTGTTGCTGAATACAACACCAGAGAAAGATCATTTGTGCCTACAGCTGTTAATACACTGTCTTCTTCTTTTTGTTTTTTTAGACAGGATCTCACTCTGTCGCCCAGGCTGGAGTGCAGTGGTGTGATCTCAGCTCATTGCAACCTCTGCCTCCCAGGCTCAAGTGATTCTCATGCCTCAGGCTCCCGAGTATGTAGGATTATAGGCATGTACCATCACGCCTGACTAATTTTTGTATTTATTAGTAGAGACCGGGTTTCGCCATGCTGGCCAGGCTGGTCTTGAACTCCTAGCCTCAAGCAATCTCCCGCCTTGGTCTCCTAAAGTTCTGGGATTACAGACATGAGTCACTGTGCCTGGCCCAGTAAACTTTCTGAAAGGTGGGTTCCGAGCCATAGTATCTTGCTCACTTTTATTG
Source organism: Colobus angolensis palliatus (assembly GCF_000951035.1). Taxonomy (NCBI): domain Eukaryota; kingdom Metazoa; phylum Chordata; class Mammalia; order Primates; family Cercopithecidae; genus Colobus; species Colobus angolensis. The sequence goes on along the minus strand of NW_012114977.1, from coordinate 2,782,085 downwards.
AATCTATGATTGTATTTTATCCCATCACACACATAAAATATATCTCTTTATTTCTCCTAAAAGATTTATCAGTTTTTGGATATTTTATAGATAATGTATGCTTGATGAATGAACATGAAGCCTGGGGTTTCCAGGCCAGTGTTTTATGTGAGAAGCAGACAGGTCCTTTGAGAGGTCTTTCAACCACAGACCATATTTTTAACCAATTACCACCTGGTGGTGAAGTCCACGAGGAGCAGTATCCGATCGTGTGCGGTTTTTGTTGACTCTTCCCAAGCCTTCATATTGATTAAGGACGAATACATGAGCTCATCAAAGACCCACAGTTCTTGATGCTTCTACATACTTGATACTATTATTTTATAATCTCAGTCAGGGGCAATACGTGGAGCAGTAAAATCAGGGAAGTGTTTCGAACCCCATCATTTCAATTTGTTTCTTAATGATTTGATATCCCACCTGGATGAGCAGGGCATGAGCCCCCTGCTATGATGAATGGAAAGACACACATCGTTTATATTCAGATCACACTTTCCACTGCCTTGAACTTGGAGTGGACTGGACAGACAAGAGGTCTGATAACTGCTAGTAAACTGCTGGAAGGAGCCCTCCAGAGCAACAGTCACGAAAGCAACTTTACTAATTTTGGTAGAATTTTTCTAGTACTTCAACTGCTTAAGAAGCAAAAATAGTGTGTGGTTAGGAGCACGAACTTTGCTTCCAACTGCTTGGGTTCAAGTCTAGGTTTTGCCACTTGTTAGCTGTGTGGTCCTGTGACTCATTTTCTTCTTCTGTATACTGTGAATAGGAATAGGTCCTACCTCCTTGGTGAGCGTATGTCACTTATTGCAGGTAGGGTCCTGTGAGTAGCTTGGCATATGGAAGTGTTTGCACTGAAAGCCTATACATTTTGCTCTTGTGCACAGCAGCTTAAAAAATTCCAGGCTAAGTCAGAATGGCAATTATTAAAAAGTCAAGAAACAGCAGATGCTGGCGAGGCTGTGAAGAAATAAAAACACTTTTACACTGTTGGTGGGAATGTAAATTAGTTCAACCATTGTGGAAGACAGTGTGGTGATTCCTCAAAGATTTAGAATCAGAAATACCATTTGATCCAGCAATCTCATTACTGGGTATATACACAAAGGAATATAAGTTATTCTATTACAAAGATACATGCATGCATATGTCCATTGCAGCACTATTCTCGATAGCAAAGACATAAAATCAACCCAAATGCCCATCAATGATAGACTGGATAAAGAAAATGTGATACATATACACCATGGAGTACTATGCAGCCATAAAAAGGAACAAGGTCATGTCCTTTGCAGGGACATGGATGGTGCTGGAAGCCATTATCCTCAGCAAACTGACACAGGAACAGAAAACCAAACACCGCATGTTCTCACTTATAAGTGGGAGTTGAACAATGAGAACACATGGACATGGAGGGGAACAACACACACTGTTCCCCTGGTTGGGGCCGGGTGAGAGGAAGTAGACCATCAGGAAAAATAGCTAATGCTTACTGGGCTTAATACTTAGGTGATGGGCTGACAGGTGCAGCAACCACCATGGCACGTGTTTACCTATGTAACCTACATGTCCTGCACATATATACCAGAACTTAAAAAATGAAATTGGAAAAAAAATTCCAGACTGAAATCCTTATGGCCATTCTCTGTGGTGTATAGCCTTGCTCACCCGTTTATCTATGTGCTGGAATTGACCCAAGACTCCTTTACAAAGGAGAATCTTGGCCTTGCCTTTTGGATGGCACTGTCATTTGGAGGAGGGATGGCTTCCTTCAGCCTTCTCCTTGAAGGCTGCTCAGCTCAGCTCCAATAAGAGGACTTCACATTTACTCTTGGCTCTGCTGCTGGTTGAGGTGCATGGGTTTGATGGGCAGCCCAGGCTTGTGGCACCGCAGGTGCTTTTGAGGAGTAAACAACACTGAACTCTGTCGAAAATCGAGTTAGATAAGAAAAAAGAACTCAGCTAAGAGAAACAACACCTTAAAGAATTTTTCAAGTGACAATCTGGAGTCTAAAGTTTACATAGTTTAAAATGTGTCCCAGATCAAGTTGTACCACTGGAGTTGGGCACTGAGATCTCATCACTCTGCCCTTCCCCTGACCTCTCCCCTGAGTTCAGCAGCTTTTACTGAATGATGCTTTGATGGGATGCTCCCAGCCCACACTGGAGTAGTTGAAAAGAAAATGGGATGTTTACTTCGAGGATGTTGCTCATTACATCATGTAGGGGCCTCCTTAAGAGGTGTCTAAGAAGAAGGCATTTTCCCCTCTGCTCTCAGGGCCAGGTGTACCTCTGTCCTGATCACCTGGTATTTCTCTTAGGAACCCTGTGAGTTATATAAAAGACCAGCCTTTCCTTTTCACACTGGTTTCTATGATGCTTGGGGTCACGTGCATGGGCAACTCCTAGATATTTGTTATCCTCACTTTTTCCAGCCTCACTTCCAGCTTTTGATTATCCCTACCTTAATTCCCTTTCTTCTCTTGCTATCAGTTTTAACCTTTATCTTGTTTCTCTAATGTAATCTCATCAACCACCTTAAAACCTGTCTACAGCAGGGTGAGGACCTACCTGAGTAAATAAATAACTCAAGGGAGTGGGTGTTGTCCACTCCACTTTAAAGGTGAGGAAATTGAGGCCCTGAAGGGCAAATAAGTTTGCCCAGTGTCATGTAGTACTAAGTAGATGGTCCAGGTCAAACTCAGGCCTGGCTGACTCTGCAGCCTGGTCTCTTCTCACCCCCACCTCATGCTCAGAAACATAGGTAGAAAGAGCCGTATTAGGGGATTTGACGAGCCACTGATACTAGCGGCCAGTGGGTGAAACTGATAAGTGAAAGCTACACTTCCATTTTACATTGAGGAAGGACATATTTATGGAACATTTGGTCATTGGGGTACGAGTAATCTGTAGGGTGAATCTCAATTGCATTGTAACCTTGATTAACTGAGACTGGTTAACTTGGGTAATTGAATTGTCAAGTTAACTGAGAGTAAACTCAATATACTGTACTTTTCCACCCTGACTATTAAAGTTTTCTTTATGTCTCTGACCGTTTTCTGCCTCCATTACTATAATGTAATGTACATGTTAGGACCATAATTATAATTCTATACTCCCTTCAACATGTGGTGCAATTCCAAGGACATAGTAGGTCCCCAGTCCTGACTCTTGATTCTGTTTTCTTGGGCCTTGAGGTCAGGCTGGTATCTATCAGTTCTCTCTGAGCAAGATAGCGAGTGGATACACAGGCTGGTCAGGACACTGACCCACTGCAAACATGCCTGCATTCCTCCATGCACCCGTTCAACTGCCTACCTAGTCCATTGACCTGAAATGACAGTCACACACAAGTTTATTATGCTGTGATTTGCTTGTTTCACTTAAAATAGAAGCTCTACAATTTTATTTTAGTTACTTGAGAGTTTCAGTTGGCAGGATTCTGGTTAATCAAGATTTTGTTTGCCTGTATGGGTTTCTCATTATCCATAACCATATATTGAGCATCTTCTGTACACAGAAAAATGTGCTGGGCTTGGAGAATACAAAGATGTATGAAGATGAGGCAAGTTTCTATTTCATGGTAAGGAACAGACAAATTGTCTATGGCTGGCTTCTGTGTTTAAGGTGGTATGAACCCCACTCCATGGTATTTCAGAAAGACCACAGGCTCTGGCCTTGGATTCACCAATGACTTCTGTATGACTCAGGAGAAATTTCTTAACCTATCTGAACCTCAGCTAGTTTCTTAACCTAGCTGAACTTTGTCTATAAACTATGAATACAAATATCTATTCAGAGATTTGTCAAAAAGATGAGATGTAACATATGTAAAACACTAGCACATAATAGCTGCTCAGTAAACGATAGCTGGTAATATTGTCCTTCTGAGCAGTCTTTGCCTAGAAAAGCAGGGAAAACGTCTTCTCATTCCCTTTTAGAACTATTTCAAGAATAGGTGGCGTAATTTCTGTGATGTCCCTTTCGATTTCGATTTCAGGTCAAAGGGCCAAGGCCACTGTAAGCCACAGTCTATAGATGCTCTTGTCTATAAATATCCCCGGCATGTGTAAATACGCAATTGAATGCAAGTGTCTGAATCATAGTGAAGATATGCATGCCCTGCCGTCAGGCATTGTACAGCAGCCAGCGTCTGTCTCGCACATTCATCAAGCCACACAGCCGCCCAACAGAAAGAGCATTGTGCCCTGTGCTTGTTCTGTACGCTTTATGCAGAGAGAGAGCAAATCAATAGAAGAAAACGTGGATTTGTTCTGCCAAGGAGAGGGGTGGGGGCTGCAGAGTTGGTAAGGAAAAGGGGAATGAAAAGGGGGGAAGGATATTAAGGACAAGGAAGGAATAGAGTCTTAGTCTATTTGGGGTGCTATAACCAAATCCTATAGACTAGGTGGCTTCTAAACAACAGATATTTATTTTTCACAGTTCTGGGGGCTGGAAAGTCCAAGATCAAGGTGCCAGCAGATTTGGTGTCTGGTGAGGGCCACTTCCTGGTTCAGAGATGGCGCCTTCTTGCTGAGTCTTCATGGTGGAATAGGAGAGGGATCTCTCTGGGGTCTCTTATAGTAGCACTAGTCCCATTCATGAAGGCTCCACCCTCATGACCTCAACAGCCCCCAAAGGTTTCACCCCAAATATCACCTTGGGCTTTAGGATTTCAGCATATGGAAATTTGGGATGGGGAGCATAATTATTTAGCTCCACTCTCATGACCTCAACACTCCCCGAAGATCTCACCCCTAATATCACCCTGAGGGTTAGGATTTCAGCATCTTACTTTGGGTTTGGAGGCATAATTATTTAGTCCATTGCAGATAATAAGAGAAGCGAAGGCTGAGGGAGACACAAAGTAATCCCCTCTCTGGTGGTTTGTAACTCCTTAAGATCAGAGAGGTTCTTTGCACATCACAGATTGCAGTGACACCCACGGGGCTGGGATAGGGTGTGGAGGACTTTTCTTACTCTGCCATGTTGGTTTTCCTTACCAGGGACATCCTGACCCTTCCTATTATCTTTCGCATCCCTCTCCCTCTCTCCTTCTTTTCCTCCCTCTTTCTCTTTTTTCTTGAGTTTCTTCCCTCCCCTTCTCTCTAGCCCTGTTCCCCAGCAGCCCTCTTGGTGTTCTCCTTTTCCAAACCCTAGGGTTGGTGATACCAGTGTCTCCCTCACTAACTGAGCTTTCCTACTGCCCCCATCTTCTAACCAGGTCGTTAACATCCACTAGCTCCATGGACACAGGCTCAGCTTGTTGTCAACATCCAAGCCCCGTGCAGGATGGTCTTGCAGGGAGAGGTGGACATGGACATTCAGGGAGATGATGAAGTCCAGAATGGCTGTCAGAGTGACTGACTGCTAAAAGAAGCCTGGAATGGTGCAGGGTGAGGGAGGGCAGGATGTGGCTGGAGAAGGAGCTGACCTCCTCCAAGGCCCAGTGGGTGCTGGGGAGTGGCCTGAGCCCATATGATACACAAGCATGGCCTGCCCAGGTCAAAGCCAACAGGGAGGAAATATGGCCAAGAGGAAGGGGCCCTGGACCAGGATGTGGGAGGGCCCCATGTTCTCCCAGAATGGCTTTGAGACTCAGCCTGTTCAACTTTGAATGGGGACAATGACCCCTGCTCTGCATGCATATCTACACCCTGATTCAAGATTGAGTGCTAATGATGCTCAAATGAGGTCAAGTGAGGTAAAGGGCTTCACATCTCTCTCTCACCAAGCTGTGTGGCATATTGGTTCACAAAAGCACTGTAACCGAAGTCACAGACTGGGTGCCTTAAACAACAGAAACTTATATTCTCACAGTTACGAAGGCTGGAAGTCCAAGATCAAGGTGCTGGCAGGGTCAGTTCCTTCTGAGGCCTCTCTCCTTGGCTGGCAGACGTCTCCTGTTGCTGTGTCCTCATGTGGTCTACCCTCTGTGTGTGTCTTCCTCATCGCCTCCTTATGAGGACACCAGTCACATTGGATCACGGCCCAGCCTAGTGACCTCATTTTACCTTAACTACCTCTTTAGCGGGCTGATCTCCAAATCTAGTCATATTCTGAGGTACAGGGGATTAGGGCTTCAACAGGGGAATTTGGGAGGGATTCAGTTCAGCCCATAGCACATGGCGACTTATGTTTGTATTCTCATCAGTCCTCCCTGGGGTTAGGGTATGTCCAAGTGATGACAGCGTTTTCATCCCTGGCAGATGGGAGGATGGACAGCAAGTTCCAGAGAGCTGTGGGGCCTGGGCCAGCCTTTAGGGGATGGGAATGGGTGGGAACTGAGTGGCGTCTGCTAAGCCTCCTCCCATCAGTGGCCCATCTTCCTGCCAGGGCTGCCCTGCAATGGGATGTCCATGTGTCCATGGGGCTTCTACTGTGGCTCCGAATGGATGACTCAGGCCCAGATCTGTCCACATGTCCCCTGAGACCTACCCAGAGGTAACAGAACTGGCTGAGCTGTCACCAGTCATGGCCCCAGTCTCCATCTCCTCCAACTGTGAGCCGGGAGGAGGACCTGGCAGTCATGGCTCATTGGTCTGCGGGGAGTTCTGTCTTCCTTTTCTGTCTGGGTAGGAGAGCATCCTCTCCCAGAGCCAGTGATGGGTGATAAGACAGCACTCCTAGAAATCAGGTCCGTACATGCTGCCTCCTCCACTGGATTCCTGTGGAGCTGGGGCACTGCCAGGCTCACCCTGGGGGATCATAGAAATGGGGTGTGAGGCAGCTGGTGCATGTTGCAGGAGTTAGAGGTGAAAAAGACCCTGAACCCTGATGCCTGCTTCTTCCCCGGAGTCTCTGGTAGACGGGGATTGGCTGCAGCAGCCGTGGGTGGCAGCTGGGAGAGTTTATATAGCAGGACAGAGTTCTTCCGGACGGTGGGTGTGGTGGCTGCCCTGCCAGGGTCCCAGGGTTCGGGTGAAGGACCCTGGAGGGTAGGGCAGGAGGCGGGAGCTTAGGGAGGGGAATCTTGGCAGGGGAAGGGTTGAGGGCATGGACCTCAGGAGGGTGGGAGGGAGACCCCCTTGCCCTCCCTGTCGTCAGCAATGGAGGGCCAGTCTAGTCTGGACGCCACCCACAGCACAACAAGCAAGATTGTCAAGAAAGTGATTCCAGGAACTCTCCGGGTGCTGGGTGTCTGGCTTCCCCGCTCAGTTCTGCAAAGAGTGGACACCCCTCAACCTACTTGGCACCAGAGCAATCTCTTTTGCCACTGACCATGTTGCCCACATCTGCTCAATTCAAAGGGAGAGCAGACTGGAAGGACTGTGTCCATTGCAATGTGTCCAGGTCCAGTCTGGGCACCTCGGTGGGGCGATGGGAAGGAGGTCTGTGCCTTCCTTCTCTTCTCTGGTCAACTTCTGGTCCGCTAAGCTTTTCCTTTCTCCAACAAAGCTGTTTCCTTCACTCATGCCATGTGATGTTATAGAATTGTCCCTAACGTCAGCACATCTGGTCGTGACCCAGAAAGGAGGACCTAACTGGCATGAAATGCTCTAAAATAAACTATGCACTCAGACAAAGGTGGCCCACAGCCCACACAGCCAGGCTGAGGCAGAGAGAGAGAGACCCAGAAGAACCCTGTCTTAGCTCAGGCTGCCCTAACAAGATAACACAGACTGGGTGGCTTAAACAACAGGCACGTATTTTCTCACGGTTCTGGAGGCTAGAAGTCTAAGATCAAAGTGCCAGCAGGGTTGGTTTTTGGTGAAGCCTCTTTTCCTGGCTTGCAGACAGCTGCCTTCTGACTATGTCCTCACCTGGTCTTGCCTGTGTGTGTTCAGAGAGAGATCTCTGTTGCCTCTTTTTCTTTTCTTTT
>NW_012114977.1:2735787-2768129 GCF_000951035.1 Colobus angolensis palliatus | reverse complement strand
GTTCAAAATGCAGAAATCACCGGTCTTCTGTGTCCTTCGCGCTGGGAGTTGGAGACTGCAGCTGTTCCTATTCGGCCATCTTGCTCCGCCCCCGCCTCTTTTTCTTATTTAAAGAACATCAGTCCCATAGGATGAGGGCTCCATCCTTATGACCATATTTAACTTTAATCCACCACATTACAGGCCCTATCTCTAAATACGGTCACATTGGGGGTTAGGGTTTCAACAAACAAATTTTGGTAGGGATTCAGTTTGGTTCATAACTTCCCTCATCTTGGAAGGCAGCCAGTTAGAAAGATGTTGCCTCTCATTCTGCCTCCCCACGCCAACACAGGAGAAGAGGGAGAGGGGAATCTTCAGGTGGTCATTACCTCTCTATCCAGGACTCGAAGGAGAGGAAAAGGAAGGCCAGCCACATCCTCTTCCTTCTTCAGGTCCTGAGCTGAAAGCTGTCCAGGGCTGGGGAGGGAAAGAGCTTTAAAATGGACCCAGATTGAAGCTTAAGATGAACTGAGGTTTTAATAATCAAAATCGACCAGAAAGTTATGGAATCTGTCTAAGGTGCCATTAAGAGATCTGCTATGCACCAGGGGAGATTGGATTTAGCACCGTGTGGAGGTCAGATTGCTAATAAGCCTGTTCCATCACTGTGAGAGACTAAGTCCTTCGCTATCGGAAAAACTTTCCATCACCAGTGGACTCTGCTGGACCGTCCACCCCTTAGGTGGTGTTGCTGACATGGGCTCAGAGGGCTGGGTTCCTGGGGCACAGAGCCCGGAGGGGCTTGCCAGAGAAGAGACTCTGAGCTGGGGACATCGGAGGGAATTAACAATCAGAGGGTACCAGCCCAGTCCATGTTGAGGGAGACAAGGGGGAAAGGTGCTTCTAGCATAAAGGCCTGGAGGCAGGGGGGGGCTTCGGTCTGTTCCAGAAACTGTGGTTTTGCCTAGGGCAATGATTTCCTGGCTTTGGAGTTCACAGACCGTAAGAAACAGTCAAAGTTGGAAATCAATACAGGGTTACCAGCTTTGTGTTTTGCCAAGAAAGGACACGAATAAAAAAACAAAACAAAAAACCTTGCTATCTATTATCACCACCCTTCCCAAAAAGAACGAATACTTTAACACTCCCCCCCACCCCAAATCAAAGAAGAGGGAAACAACATAATCTCCGAATGACATATATAGTCCTTTAAATTGAATAAATGTGGCTTTGTGGAAAAAGTCACTGCACTGACTTTTTTTGGGAAACTAATTTTGCTGAGGCTGATGCAAACCTCACTAATCTGAGCTAAAGCTTGGCTGATAACACATGTGAGTGTGCATGTGTCTGTGTGTGTTTTGAGTGTATGAATGAGTGTGTCCGTAGCTTTGTGTGAGTGGTGGGGGTGGAAGAGAGGGACATTACCCATAGGACCCTTACCTGCTGGAAGCCCATCCCCAGGTCCTAGGGTCCTAGGTCCTCCCTCTGTCCCTTCTCCCCAATCACCCTCGTATGCTTTCCCTCTCTTCCTCCCCTACTCCCATTGCCAATAGTGAGCTGACTCTCTGAGCCCATCCTCTAGTCAGAGGAGAGGCCAGTCAGCAACCCCACCAGACTTCTCACTTCCTGCCAACAAGAATTGTCGCTCCGTAAAGAAGCTTTGCATCCTTGTGACACACAGTCACTCCGGGGGAACAAAACTGGGCCAAGTCCTTATGCAGCAAAGGACTCAGCTTCCTCGGGGCCTGGCACTGCTTCAACCTCTCACATGGTTTGTGACCTTGAGTCAGCGAGGCTGTCCTTCAGCCCTGTTAGCTGGGACAAAGCCACAGATGCCCCTGAGGCTTCCTTTAGCCCTTTAGCCCTCCATGCTTGTTCCCTGGGGAACAGCTGTCTGACCTTGATCCAAACTCCTGGACTGGGCTTGAGGTTCTCCTCTGCTGGTCCCAAACCAACTCTTGATCCCTCCATATCACCCCTTCCCTAAGGGAATACCTTGCCCCAATCAGGCTGATAGGTATTTAATCCCTGTAAAATTTTACATCATCTCTTGCCCTTATGTCTTTGTTCTTTATAATTATCTTCTTCTGAGGAGACTTCCCTTCAAAACCAAAGCCCAACTTCAAAGGTCAGCTAAAAGGCCACCTCCTCCAGGAATCCTTCCTGTACTACTTCAGTGAACGCTAACTTTGCACACTGTGATGAAGGGAAGGTAGGAACTGGCTTACAACCTCTAAAACCTCCTCCATCTTTCAAAACATGTGCTTCCTGCCCTGGGCCTCTGACTTGCCTCTCAGCTCTGTTTTCTTGTTTGGGATTTAAAAATTCAGATGGATCTCCTCTCCTGGCCCCCGGTGCTGATTCTGCTCAATCATTTTTTAAAGCCTTACTCTTATTTTTAAGTTTGCCTTTTTATGGAGCCATTTTTTAACGCTTATTATTTCTCATCGATTTTACTTTCTCATTTAGCATTTTCTATAAAAGAGGAAACAGGAAGTGGCAGTATGAGACCCGGCCTTACCGAGTGGGGGCTGGAGTGGGAGGATCCAGGTTCCATCACATTTGCACCCTTCAGCCACCCACAACTTGGGAATCCATCCCACCTCTCTATGCCTCAGTTTTTCTCATGCGTAGAGATTTACAAACCCCGAGTACACTGGGTTGCTGTGGGTATTAAATTAGAGAATGCTTGTATGGTGTGCAGCACAGTGCATGGCGCATGCTAGGTGCTCACAAAATGAAATTTCTCCTTCTCATTTCCATTCCCCAAACAGAGTCCTGAACTGGTCATTCCTGAAGCTTCTGTGTGAGCCGGGGCAGCCACCATCCTGTGAGGTGCCTTCCTGGGAATTAGAGAAGGACACTCCCTCTGGGTGGAGTGGGATGCCATGCGGGGGCAAATGGAGCTTTGCAAAGGGAGGGCGTCCCAGGCCCATTCCCCACCCTGGTTGGGCAGCAGCCTCATAGGTGAGGGAGGAAGGCAGCCATCCTTATGTTAAACATCACCAGTTCCTGCAGTGGCAATGATTGGCAGGTGAGCCACAAGGCTGGCTTCAAAGGAGAACTGTTTGGCAAAGGTGCTTATGTTCAGAATCTTCCAGAGGGAGAGAGGCACCATTCTCTTTTCATGCATATTCCACCATCCTCACTATGAATGCAGGTTCCTTGAGGAGAGGGACTTCCACTTCCTTCTCTTTATATTTTCTTGGCTGGGCTCGGTGGCTCACATCTGTAATCATGGCACTTTGGGAGGCTGAGGTGGGAGGATCACTTGAAGCCAGAAGTTTGAGACCAACTTGAGCTACATAGTGAAACCCAGTCTCTACAAAAAGCAAAAAAATTAGCCTGGCATAGTGGTGCGTGCCTGTGGTCCCAGATACTTGGGAGGCTGAGGAGGGAGGATCTCTTGAGCCCAGAAGGTCAAGGTTGCAGTGAGCTGTGTTCATACCACTGCATTCTAGCCTGGGGAACAGAGTGAGACTGCATCCATCATACCTGTGGCTGGACATTTTCCTCTGCTTGAAATGTCCCCACCTAGCTCCTTGCCATTCGGCTAATTCTGTCTCATCTTTTGGGACTTATTTCATATGTCATTTCCTCCAGGCAGCCCTCCTTGCTCCGCAGGCTGGATTAGGGGCAGGGAATCTCCTGGGAAGATTCTGATTCAGTAGGTCTGCAATGAAGCCCAAAATTTGCCTTTACTTCCAGATGATGCTGATGCTGCTGGTCCCTGGACCACAATTCAAGTAGCAAAGCAGTCTGGGCTGCGGGGTCTGGTTCAATGGAAAACATTGAGTACAGGACCTGTTAACCTTTTGAGGGTCAAGAACTCCTTTGAGAAGCAGATGAAAGTTTTTGAACACTTCCCCACAAAATGCACACACACTAATACTTTTCTATATTGTTTCAGAGATTTTATTGCCTCCCGAAGCTCATCTATGCATGTCCAGGTCGGAAATCCGTCCCCCTGGGCCACCACGTAATACAATGAACAAATACACGGGCCCGTGTGTTCAGAAACCAGCTTTGTCACTTAGCTGGCTGCTCTCTCTGGGGTTTCGTTTCCTCATTCGAAAAGTTGTTTAAACTTTTAGAAAAGGATAGTCCTTACAGTAACTTTCTCATAGGGTTATTGGGAGGATTAAAAACGATAATGCAAGAAAAGTGCTTAGCACAGGGTCTGATAAGCTCTTGACAAATAGTAGTTATTCTGTTTCTTATTGTTATCATGAATAATTGATGTGCAGGGAAAGGAGCTGCAGCTAGAGGGACTGAGCACTACGGGGCAGGAGCGCTAGCTGGGTGCTCACCTTGCACCTGGCCCTGCCATGATGTTTTCACATGCTCAGTATCTTCCACCCCTCAGAATGAGCTGGGCATACAGCCAGCTTGCCCTATTGTTCAATGAGGACATGGAGCTTCAGCAAATTAGGTCATATGCCCAGAGTTGCTCCGCTTCTAAGCAGCAGAGAGAGTTGTGCAGCCAGACTGCTATGTTCCGACTCTGGGTTTTTCCCTCTATTTCCCTAGATGAAAATAAACAAATAATTGGATGCATGGGGAAGTCTTTTTTTTTTTCCCTTTAAAAATATTTAAATGATTTTCCCACATTTTAATAAAATGATATTAACTTTAATTTCATCATTTTCAGCAATGCTACAAAGCTGCCTGTGAATTTTTCTCAGCATATTAGTTGCTTGGGCGGTTACTTGTGAGCCCTTAATTTTGGTGAGGCTTTCTGTAAAGTGACGACTCCAAAGAGCCATTTACCTGTTTATTCGTATTTTCCACCAAAGACCTTTTTTTTTTTTTTTTGAGACGGAGTCTCGCTCTGTCGCCCAGGCTGGAGTGCAGTGGCCGGATCTCAGCTCACGGCAAGCTCCACCTCCCGGGTTTACGCCATTCTCCTGCCTCAGCCTCCCAAGTAGCTGGGACTACAGGCGCCCGCCACCTCGCCCGGCTAGTTTTTTTTTGTATTTTTTTTAGTAGAGACGGGGTTTCACCGTGTTAGCCAGGATGGTCTCGATCTCCTGACCTTGTGATCCGCCCGTCTCGGCCTCCCAAAGTGCTGGGATTACAGGCTTGAGCCACCGCGCCCGGCCCAAAGACCTATTTTTCTTTGCCACCAACCAAATATTAAGTACGCAGCCAGTTTTATTTATTTATTTTTACAAAGAAATCCTGACCTGTAAAGGCCTCTTTCGTTTCATCTCGGTTTCAAAACAATTCATTCATGCATTTTAGAAGTTATGCAAATGAGCTTCCCTTGATTTTAAAGGATTTCTCTGGAATTGATTTTGGGATTCTATATTAATTACTACTACCCAGGCATAGGGGCCGCCACATAATGGATGTATTTAGCAAGAATGACAAGGCTGATAATTATGCACGAGGTGCCTCAGAACAAGGATTGTGTACTTTGATGTTTAAGTTCAGCAAACTTCTTTAGTTTGTTAAACTTAATCAAAAGCAATCAAAATACACTGGTGTGAATTACAGCAAATTAATTGCAAACCAATGGAAAACATCATGTCTTTCAAACTAGAATGTTGAACTGGAACTTCTGACTGAATCACACAGGTCTAGGAAGTGGTAAGTGTTTGAATGTGGAAGGGTGGTCTAGAGCTTGAGTTAGGATCTGGGTGGGAAATGCGCAGGATTCCATAAGGAATTATGCTTGTAGGGAAGACTGAAGGCCTAAGAATAAACTTCATGTTTGACTTTAAGGGAAACTCACTCTGTGGATGTGGGAAAGTCACTTAAACTTAGATTGTTGGAGCTTCAGTGTCCTGATCTGTTCAGCAACATAGCTCTTGCCTCACTACTTTGATTAGTAAAGAGACAGCTTACCTTTATCATCTTTATTGAATGTACTCTGAGCCAAGTTCTGTGTGTACCCCCGTTGTCTACCTTAGACCTGATGAGGGCGCTAGGAGGTTGGTGCTCCCGTTTCACAGATGCAGACTCAGCTCCAAGACACGTTGAGCCCAGGCACTCTGCCTTCAGATGACTACTCTAGGGATATTATGTTTAATTTCAGAAGACTTTGATTTGACAACCTAATCAGAGGCAATCAAAATATGCTTATGAAACATATAGAAAATTAATTTCAAGCCAATGCAAAGGATTATATTTCCCAACCATAGAGAATCAAGTGAGAAGATGGATGTGAAAATATTATGTAAAATGTTGACTGCTATGCAAATGAACAGTAGTAAAACTAAGGCAGCAAATCTAGGAGACGATGCGGAGGCCACTTTTGCAGAAAGACAATTCCTCCAGCTCATGACTCATCACTGGAGGCTAAGTTTTATTTCATGAGATTTGTAGCTCCGTGGGGCCCACTGAGTCATTCAAACATTGATTCATTAAATACACTTTTTATCTACCAAGATCAAGGTACGAGGAAAGGAGCACAGGGTTTAACAAGATGTCATCTTGACCTCTGGGAGCCCATGATGTAGTGACAAAGATTAAATTGTTCATGATAATCCAAGGAGCCATTGAATAAGAACAAAAAGTAGCATTTTCTTGACACGGTTTTAAGGATGGGAACTGTGTTACCAGTGCATCCCCAGGACTTGACACAGAGTCTGGCTACAGAAAGTACTGCATACATTTGACTGAATGAATGAGTTTTAAAGGAGTCTTGGATATCAGGGTGGGCATCTAAGTGAAAACTTTCCCTCCATTCGCAACACTTCTGACACCAAATGTGTGGGGTGTATCTGACCAATAACCAATTCTCCAACTCTCCAGACACTACCTGGGTGTCCAAGGAGTCAATTTGATTCTGACATTTACTACCTGGAATTAGTGCAGTCCCCACAGGTAAGGGATCAGTCTGAGATGGAGCGGGGACTCCTTTTGGAAACATAGAAATAAAGGAAACTCTTGAGTTTCTTCAAGAAAAATTTCAGGCACCTTACTGTCCTTAAAGAGTAAGTGAGCAACTTGATAAGAAGGAAGATAATAATGGCTTAAAACGATAGCCAAAAAAGCTAGAGCCACAAGATATTTTGTCTTCTGTGAAAACAAAAGGTAACATCCTAACATAGGTCTCTGTGTTTAAAAAACCTGGACTCCACTGGGCCGGGCAGAGTGACTCATGCCTGCAATCCCAGAATTTTGGGAGGCTGAGGTGGGTGGATCACTTAAGGTCAGGGGTTTGGGACCAGCCTGGCCAACATAATGAAATCCCGTCTCTGCTAAAAATACAAAACTTAGCTGGGCATGGTGGTGTGCACCTGTAATCCCAGTGAGGCAGGAGAATCGCTTGAACCCGGGAGGTGGAGGTTGCGGTGAGCCAAGACGGTGCCACTGTACTCCAACCTGAGTGGCAGAATGAGACTCTGTCTCAAAAAACAAACCAAAAAAACCCCTGGAACCCACCAAATAGAAAAGACCTTTTGCTGGCACATAAACCTTAGATTAGGGAAAACAGGACTGAATGAGCTCGGACTCCCATTCTAAGTTCTAAATGTCTTCCTAGAAGGGCCTAGAGAGTCATGCCCACAGGCCACCTTAGCATTCCCTTCTATTAGCCCTGAGGTGTTAGACAAAACGTTGCTTCTCTGATCAGAGATCAGAGACTCTTTAAATCCACCTATAACCTGTGAGCTCCTGCTTCAAGATATCCTGCCTTGTAAGGCCACAGCAATGTCTAACCTCTATGTATTAATTTACAGTTTTGCTTGTAACTTCTGCTTTCTTGAAGTTTACCCCTGCCTTTAAAAACACTTGCTTGTAAGCCATCTGGGAGGTTGGGTCTTAAATGTGAGATGCCTGGCTAGGCACAGTGACTCACGCCTGTAATCTCAGCACTTTGGGAAGCTGAGGCACAAGGATTTCTGGAGCCCAGGAATTGGAGTTTGTAGTAAGCTAGGATTGCACCACTGCACTCCAGCCTGGGTGACAGAGTGCAATCCTGTCTAAAAAAATTAAAAATAAAGAAAAATAAAAAAGTGACCTGCTGAATTCTCCTTGCTCGGCACCCTGCAAATAAGTGACCTCCTTTCTCTGGCTACAAGACCTCAATGTAAATACTTGGCTTTAATATGCTAGGTGAGCAGACCCAGGTTTTGTCTGATAACAAGTCCAACAAGAAGGCCCCCTACTTTAGACACCAATAGTAGATCCAGGTGACCTGCGCTTTTGACTAACTGGCTATAAATCAGGGGTTCCCACAACCCTATCCTTAGGTTTCATAATTTGCTATAATAGTTTACAAAACTCAGGAAAACAATTTATTTCTGTTTACCTTATTATAAAGGATAAAACTGAATAACTAGATGAAGAGATACCCTAGTTACTTTCTGGTGAGGTCCAGAAAGGGCCCAAATGCAGGAGCTTCTGTTCCCCTGGAGTTTGGGGTGTGCCACTCTCCAGAACATGGGTGTGTTTCCCAGCCCAGAGATTGTCCAAATCCCTTAGTGTTTAGGGTTTATAGTGGAGGTTCCATTATGTAGGCAGGATTGGTCACCTTCTTGGCAACCAGCGATTAACTCAGTCTCCAGCCCATCTCCCCTCCCGGGAGGTTGAGGGGAGGGGTTGAAAGTTCTAACCCTTTAATCACAGAGTTAGTTCCTCTAGCAACTAGCCTCATCCTGGAGCCATCTATTTCAGGGCTTTCAGCCATTCATCATCTCATTAACATAAACCCAGGTCCAGTTGAAAGGGGCTTGTTGTGAGTAACCAAAAAAGCTCCCATCACCTGTACCACTCAGGAGATTCAAGGGTTTTAGAAGCTCAGTTCCAGGAAGCAGGGACAAAAATAAAACGTTATATTAAAATGTGCTCCTATCATCCCTACCCCTCAGGACATTGCAAGCGGAACAGAGGATGAAGACAAGTTCTGTATGTCATTTTACATCACAGTATCACAGCATTGCAGAGTGGATGACGGTTTATTGAGCCTTGTAAAAATTAATCAGGCATTTATGGGTGGCGTCCCAGGATGGAGGAACAGAGTGAGGTGTTTGGGGTTGCATGAATAGTTGGGTGCAGCTGAGGTGATAGGAGCAGAGATCACAGCTTTAGGAGAAGACGGTGATTCTCAGGCTACAGAAGGTAGACTTTATGCCATAGGTTTTGGAGGAGAGTGGCCTAAGCCTGTGAGATTGGCTATCACAGTTGATCTGAGAGCCAGAGCCAGAATAGTGTCATGACTAGGAGCCTGACTCTGGAACCTGACTGCCTGGCCTTGAATCTATGCTCCACTCTGCCAGCTGGGTGAACCTGGCATTACTTGCCCTCTCTACCTTGATGTCCTTGAGTATAACACAGGCACGATAACAGCCTTACTCAGAGTTGTGAGGTTTTTAGGAACTGTTGTGAGTAGAGCACTGAGAACCATACCAGGCACAGGGTATCCCTGAGCTGGTGCTAACTGAGATGACTGGTGGATGTTCAGTGGCCTCCATGGGAATCCAAGCTTTGTCACCTACCAGCTCTGTCACCTTGAGATGATGGGTGGAGCTCTCCAATCCTCATTTTGCTTCTTTATAAGCAGTGCAGCGGCAGCGTCTCTGCATAGGGTGAGGGCTAGATGACCCTCATCCAACACTAACGCTTGCACAACACTTTGCTTAGCATCTACCTGAGAGTCAAATTGTCAGAGACGTTCGAACCAGAGCAACTCCATCTTGAATAGGAGCTGGGTAAAACAAGGCTGAGAACTGCTGGGCTGTATTCCCAGGAGGTTAGACATTCTTAGTCACAGGATGAGATGGGTGGTCACAAGATAGAGGTCACGAAGACCACATTGATAAAAAAAAGGATGTGATAAAGAAGCCAGCCAAAACCCACTCAAACCAAGATGGCGACAAAAGTGACCTGTGGTTGTTCTCATTGATCATTATACACTAATTATAATGAATTGGCATGCTAAAAGGCACTCCCACCAGTGCCATGACAGTTTACAAATGCCATGGCAACATCTGGAAGTTACCCTATATGGTCTAACACAGGGGTCCCCAGCCCCTGGGCCAAGGACCAGTACCAGTCCATGCCTATTGAGAATGGGCTGCATAGCAGGAGGTGAGTGGCAGGTGAGCAAGCATTACTGCCTGAGTTCCGCCTCCTCTCAGATCAGCAGCAGCATTAAATTCTTACAGGAATGCAGACCCTATTGTGAATGGCGCATTCAAGGGATCCAAGTTGCTCGCTCTTTTTTTTTTTTAAATTTATAAACAAAAAACGTTTAATTGGCTCACAGTTATGTATGGCTAGGGAAGCCCCAGGAAACTTGCAATCATGACAGAAGGCAAAGGAGAAGCAAGCACCTTCTTCACAAGGTGGCAGGAGAGAGAGAGAGAGAGAAAGAGAGAGAGAGAGAGGGACAGAGAGAGATAGAGAGAGAGAGGAACTGCCAGTTTTAAGACATCAGATCTAGTGAGAACTTCCTCACTATCATGAGAACAACATGAGGGAAGCAGCCTGCATGGTCCAATCACCTCCCACCAGGTCTCTCCCTTGACCCGTGAGAATTACAATTCGAGATGAGATTTAGGTGGGGACACAGAGCCAAACCATGTCACCAAGTAACACTGATGCTGCTTGTCTCAGGGACCTCAGTTTGCAAACCGTTGATTTAAAACAACTTTAGAGATGGTGTTATATAGTGATTACTATTTTATATAGAAGGCTTTGTGATGACCAAGCCAGAACTTGCACTCAGGTCTATGATCCATCCTTTTAAGTCTTGCTCTATTTGCTTCATCTTGTACACAAGTTGATTAGGCCTGACTTTATCTGCCAAATGCTTCACTGAAAAGCAGTTATAGCAGATTTCCAGCACTGTGAAAGTCTGCCTGGTGGGCTACATTAAATCAGTTCCAAATTCTTGCCTACTGGCAAGAAGAAAGGTGCACTAGAGATTACGAAGCTAATTTAGCTTCATTAATCAAGATAACATTAATTGCTCCAATCTTCTTCTTTTTTTTGTTTTTTAGTTTTAAACTTTTTAAAAATTCTTAATTTTTATGGGTACATAGTAGGTGTCTATATTTATGGGGTACAGAAAATGTTTTGATACAGGCATGCAATGTGAACTAATCACATCATGGAGAATGGGGTATCCATCCCCTCAAGCATTTATCCATTGAGTTGCAAACTCTCTTGAAGTTATTTTAGAGTTAACTTGCTATTGACTATAGTCACCCTGTTGTGCTATCAAACAGTAGGTCTTATTCATTTTTTCTAACTTTTTTTCTTTTTATTATTATACTTTAAGTTCTAGGGTACATGTGCACAATGTGCAGGTTTGTTACATATGTATACATGTGCCATGTTGGTGTGCTGCACCCATTAACTGGTCATTTACATTAGGTATATCTCCTAATGCTATCCCTCTCCCCTCCCCCCTCCCCACAATAGGACCTGGTGTGTGATGTTCCCCTTCCTGTGTCCAAGTGATCTCATTGTTCAGTTCCCACCTATGAGTGAGAACATGCAGTGTTTGGTTTTCTGTTCTTATGATAGTTTGCTGAGAATGATGGTTTCCAGCTGCATCCATGTCCCTACAAAGGACATGAACTCATCCTTTTTTATGAGTATTCCATGGTATATATGTGCCACATTTTCTTTTTTTTAAATTATACTTTAAGTTCTAGGGTACATGTGCACAATGTGCAGGTTTGTTACATATGCAGACTTGTGCCATGTTGGTGTGCTGAACCCATCAACTCATCAGCACCCATCAACTCGTCATTTACATCAGGTATCACTCCCAATGCCATCCCTCCCCCCTCCCCCTCCCCTTAATAGGCCCCAGTGTGTGATGTTCCACTTCCCGTGCCCAAGTGATCTCACTGTTCAGTTCCCACCTATGAGTAAGAACATGCAGTGTTTGGTTCTCTGTTCTTGCGATAGTTTGCTGAGAATGATGGTTTCCAGCTGCATCCATGTCCCTACAAAGGACATGAACTCATCCTTTTTAATGGCTGCATAGTATTCCATGGTGTATATGTGTGCCACATTTTCTTAATCCAGTCTGTCACTAATGGACATTTGGGTTGATTCCAAGTCTTTGCTATTGTGAATAGTGCCACAATAAACATAAGTGTGCATGTGTGCTCACTCTTTATGAGACTCTGCCTGATGATCTAAGATGGAATAGTTTCATCCTGAAACAATCCACCTTCCCCCTGCCACCACCAACCCATGAAACTGGTCCCTGGTGCCAAAAAGTTTGGGGACCTCTAGTCTAAAAGGAAGGCAGAAACTCTCTGTACCAGGAATTCCTTGCCCCTTTCCTACTTATGAATAATCCACCCCTTGTTTAGCATATAATCAAGAAATAGCCATAAAAATAGCCAAACGGCAGCCCGAGGGCTGCTCTGCCTATGGAGTAGCTGTTCTTTTATTCCTTTACTTTCCAAATAAACTTCCTTTCACTTTACTCTGTGGACTTGCCCAGAATTCTTTCTAGCATGAGATCCAAGAACCCTCTTTTGGGGGTCTGGATCAGAACCCCTTTCCAGTAACAAAACCAGACCTTGCCCTGAGTGTAGGAAGATGGCTCTGTGGTGAGAGGAAGCCTGGATGAGACACAGAGGTGGGGGCCTTGCATGGAGGCTGTTTGGATTGTCAGTATGACAGGCAGTGAGCTAAGGTTTTGGGAAGCCAAAGAGAAAGCAGTGTCTGGGACCATGAGAGAAAAGGGGAAGGTGAGTTGAGAGACTTGACTATTGACCTGGAGGTTTATGGGGAAGGGCTGGGGCTTGGGAGAAGCAAAGATAAGGTCAAAGTTTCTTACCTGGTCCTGGGAGAATGACTATATATTGACTGAGATGGAGGACTCAGTAGAAGCAGGGTTGGGGATAAAGAACTCATACATTTACTATGCAGCAGATGTGTGGTTGAGAAGGTTCAGAGAGCATTTCATTAGTTAATTGTGTTTGAACAGATATTCTCCATATATTCTGCATTTTTAGGGAGATGAACTTACCCACATTACTTATTTTATTATGGTAAAGTATACTCAACATACATTTACACTGGTTTTAACCATTTCTGATTGTACAGTTCAGTGGCATTAGTGCATTCACATGGTTATGCAACCATCACCAACATCCACCTCTAGATCTCTTTTGTCTCCCAAATTGAAACTCTGTGCCCAATCAACAATCACTCCCCATTCTTTCTTCCCCACAGCCCCTCACAACCATTATTGCACTTTATGTCTATAAATTTGACTACTCTAAGTGCCTCATATAAGTGGAATCAGACAATATTTGTCCTTTTGTGACTATTTCACATAACTTAACGTTTTCAAGAATCATCCATGTTGTCAAATTTGTCCAAATATTCTTCCTTTTAAAGCTGAATAGTATTCTATTTTGTATATAAATCATATTTTGTTTATCCATTCCTTTGCCAGACACTTGGCTTTCTTCCACCTTTTGCCTATTGTAAATAATGCTGCTATGAACATTTGTGTACACATATCTATTCAAGTCCCTTCTTTCAATTCTTCTGTGTATACACCCAGAAGTGGAATTGCTGGATCATATGGTAAGTCAATGTTTAATTTTTTGAGGGACAGCCATACTCTTTTCCACAGCAGCTGCCCCATGTTGCATTCTCACCAGCAATGCACAAGAGTTCTGAGTTCTTTGCGTCCTTGCCCATGCTTGTTATTTTCTGTTTCTTTCTTTGTTGTTGTTGATAATAGCTGTCCTAGTGAGTGTTAAGTGATATCTCATTGTAGTTTTGGTTTATTTTTCTGTAATAATTAGTGATGTTATACATCTTTTCATGTGCTTACTGGCTATTTCTACATATTTGGATAAATGTCGATTCAAGTCCTTTGCCCATTTTTGAATTGGGTTGTTTGGATTTTTTGCTGTTGTAGAGTTTAGGAGTTCTTTATGTATTCTGGATATTAATCCCTTATGCTATGTGTAAAATATTTTCTCTCATTTTCCCATGTGTGGGTTGCCTTTTCACTCTCTTTATAGTGTCTTTTGATGCACCAAAGTTTTTAATTTTGATGATGTCCTCCACATTACCTATTTTTTTTTCTTTTGTTGCCTCTGCTATTGGTGTCATACCTAATCACATCACTTCCTGTATCACATAAGAAAGAGTCAAATTGTGATGCCAGGCTTCTGGAATAATGGTGTGACTAATGTCTTAGCAAAATCTATTTTATAACTTTCTTGGGGGTTATTGTAAATACTAGACATAGGGATATAGAATGCCGAGCTTGCAATCCTCGTACCTTCCTCTCTAAATTTTTTTTTGTGTGTGTCAATGTTCCCATCAATCTTCTAGTCCCCAGGACTGAGAATAGGCATTCTTGACTTCCTATCCCTTTCCCTCCTAACCAGCTATAGAAGCTGGAGAACTTTCCTTTATCCTCCTGGGCAGCTAGGCTATAGATCCCAGCCTTCCAGTAGTTAGATGAATGAATTCTGGTCAACAAAATGTAGGTAGAAGAGGTGTTTTTATCTTCTGGCCTGCAGCAGAAGCTCCTATCCAACCTTCCGTGCTGTCTGTCTGCCCTCATTTGCTGGTCATATGTAGAGGATGTCACAGAGGACTATGTGGATTGTGTTGGAGCCACAAGGCAGAAGGAGTCTGGGCGGTGAATGCATGGATCAAGCCCCTCTATTCACTCACATTGTACTGTGATATGAGTGAGAAATAAAGCTTTACTGTGTTAAGCCACTTGGATTTGTGGTTATTTGCTACAGCAATTAGCCTGTGCAGATGAATCCACCAACAATTTAGGTGTCCTCTCAGAGATAGCCAAACAGTATGTCTCCTTGCCTCCTCCTTCCCATGCATATTTATGGTATTTTAGTCTCCTTGCAGCTCAACACATCCCTAAACCACTATAATGGTTTACCTACTGGATTACCTGGTCCAAATCTTTCCTCCTCTAGTTCATCATTCATGCATAACAGAATGAATATATAGAAAATAATATTTCTAAGAGGATAACAGCTTTATATGCTTTGGTTTCAAAACTTTTGTTATTAGAGATTTTCTCCATAGAATACCTTCTTCCCTCTTTTAGTGCTCCGCTACAGAAATACTTGCCATCCCTTATGCATGCCTACATTTTTACCTTGGCTCCATCTCTCCTTCTCCTTCTATCCTCTTCAAGCTCAAGTTCCCTTGTTCCCCTTCCTCCAGGGGCCCTCTGTGAACTCCTGTCTTACTTGTTTATCTTATATCCTTGGCACCAGACATACATTGCTCTTCATACATGTAGTTCCACGCTAAGTGTCTTCAGCTGAACCAGAGGTTTCTGACATTGGGTTCATCAGTGCAATACGTGAGGCCCTTGAAATTGCATGCCAAATTCTTCGTCTGTGCATGTATGTATTTTTTTTTAAAGGCGTAAACTTAGACTTCACAAGTTCCTTCCAATGTGGAAAGTACATAAGACTGGTATACCCATTGTCCTTAGAAAAACATTCATGACAGCAGCAATTGATGTAATACCTCAGAAGCAAGAAAAGATAGGGGTGGAGGCAAACTCTGCCCACAAAGGAAGCCCTTTGTACTCTTCCTGCTTTAATAGGAACCAATGCCCAGCTTCCAGGGAGGGGGAGTCAAAAAATTCTGTAATGAACTGACTCATCCCTGGCACAGAATTGCATCCAGCTGCATTCCCTTCACTTCATAGGGGACAGGTGGTTTGTAGAGTTGACTGAAATGGGCCAGGGCCTTGCCAGGTTACTTCACTCCTTTGCCCACCCTCAAACAAGGCTAGCTTTTGCCATATGCTGGGGTGGGCCAATAGTTCCCCTTTCCTTGTCGTTCTATCAAGATAATGCCACTTTAGCCAGCAGCCCTCCTCTCCATCGTCTCATGTCCATACTCGTAAAATACTTTAGAGCCTCTTAGATTCCGTGGTCCAGGCCCAGTGGCCTCTGATGCTTGCTGTTCCCCAGGGAGGCCTGCTGGAGCCCTGAGGGATCCCCTTCCCTCTGTGACTCTTTCTGTTTGCTCAGCACCCAACCCTGGCAGAAAGCAGCATGCCTTGCTAGTTGCTTTCTCTACAGCTCTATGAATGTTTAATAAATTCTTAATTAAAAGCTGGGCACCTCATCGATTCCTGTCAATTGCTTCTCTGTTGTGAAGAAGAGAGGCCTACAGGAGGGAAAAGTGGAGCCCTCACTCCGCCCTCTGTTCACACCCACAACTACCCATCTGCACGTGCACACACAACACACACAGCCATGGGACTTGGTGCTGTATTTACATAATTCTATTGACATTTTGAGGCTAAAATTATGTATGCTACTTTAATTCTCTGTTAAATTAAATTATGAATGTTTGGAACGTAGTAATTTCTTTTGTTCTATGAACAGATTGTTTTATATATCTGCCTATATTACCAAGTTATTAATTTAATGATTTCATAATAGCAGCTCATTCCTCTGGGTAATATAAAGACTGAAGTGCATGCTCTGTACAGCACAGGCAGACACTGCTTGCCCTGTGTGAATTGAAGGTTTTAGGAATAAAGTTATTAGTTTTGGCAGAATGTTTAAGTGTGCACAGGGAAACTGGAGGGATGTGTCAGGTCAGCTCGAGCTTCCCAATCTCATTTTAAAAAGTCAGGGCATAGTCTGTTGCCTGTGAGACTGGATGAAAAATAATTTTCTTAAATAAAGTCAAGCACCTAGCTGAACGCTGGCAAGTTTGAGAGCTGCTGCCTGCCCCTCTACCCTGGCAGCTCTGGACACAGTGTAGGGTCAGCCCCAGCTAAAAACAGGAGAGTCTTTGTCTTTTATCCTGTGGACCTGCAGGGTAATCTCCAGCATGATGGAGATGTGCTGCCAGGCAACACGGCTGTGACTGCATCGTCCTGCTCTTTGCTGGCTTCCCACCCTATTGTGGGGAGATGGAAAATAGCCAGATTCTGTGTGGTGAGTGGGGATGAGCATGAAGTCTGGATTCAGAGGGACCTTCCTCTATCCCTGGGAGTTGTGACTTTTGTGACTTGGGCTTTTTAAGCCTCAATTCCCCGATCAGTACAATGGGGGCATTGATAACACCTTTCCAATCAACGTTGTAAGATTGTTGTGTGGCTCAAATGAGGAAATGGCTGGGAATGTGCTTTGTGATTGCTAACAGACAGGTTTCTTTGGAGGCTGGGTTGTGTAGGGTATGGGCAGGTACCACTAATCACTACAGATAATATCAGAGCAATGTTCATGACCATTTTCCTCACAGCTCCAGGTGATTCACTTCTCCATTTGTTATTCCATTTGGTACTCTGTTTGTTCAGCTGACACCTGAGATTTGAGTTTGAGGACTTCTAAAGTTCTCCCACCTTTGGTAGTTTGGGATTCTATCTATTTTTCAGGAGAAATCACCAAAATGCTTCATTTTAGTTGAGAAGACAATGCTGAATGTGGAGCCTTACTAAGGAATCACAGTGTATTCAGTTGTTCGATAAATATCAAGCACTGCTAACTCAACAAGTACTAATTTAGAGCAGCAGATGCAACAGTCTCCAAGACAGGAGTGATTTCTGCCTTCTCCAAGTCTATGATCTAATGAGAATCAGATGACTAAACAGGCAATCATGATATCCTGTGATGATAAAAGGCATGTACCCACCCTAGACTGGGGCCAGGAAAGAGGGAAGCCCAAGTTGAGACCTTGATATTGACTACGAAGCAGCCATGCAAAGGGGAGGTGAGAGGATGGGAAGGGCCAAGGTGTTTCAGGAAATAAGAGCATGTGGAAAGTGTGGGGAGATGGAGGCAGGAAGAGCAACACAGCATGGACTGGACATTCCATCTAGGTTTGGGGAGGGAGTGGTGAGATATGAGGCTGGAGCCATCAGCAGGGGGCCATATATGGCAGACTTTGGGAGCTTTGCTAGGCAAAAGGCATTTGGAGAGCCACTGAGGAAGAGAAGGGATTATTTGTGCTTTAGAAAGAATGCTATGGCTGCTATGGGGAGAACCATCTGGAAGGGTCAAGTTGGAAGCAGAGAGACCAGTTAGGAGACTGCTGCAGTCAACAAGATGGGAGACAACAGGGTCTGTGTTAGGTAGTGACAGTAATGTAGAGAGAAGACGTAGGAGGTGCTCAGAAGGTGGAACTGACGAGGTCTCCATTAGGCTCTTGGTTAGATGGGGGCAAAACAGAGAGGGAGGTGCTGAAGTTTGGAACAGCAGAGGTCTCTGAGGTTGCTCTTTACCCTTTGAGTTCTTCCCTCTTTGGTTTTTCTATGTTTAAGAGGAAACTCTCACACAAACTCCTTTGTCCATGGCTGACACACACTTGTGTAATCACCCGATGGGTTTTTCCTGCCCTCTGAACAGACAACACCAATCCACTGGAATTGTGCTATTGTGGTAGAGAAAGAGTATTACTAACATGAGGCTGGCCACAGAGGAGATGGAGACTCAAATCAGTCTCCTCAAAAGTTAGAGTTTTTCAAGAATAGTTTGGTGAAAAGGAGGCTAGGGAGTGGAGAATGTTGATTGGTTGGAGATGAAATAACAAGTGTATAGAAAGTGGGTCTTATGCACGGAGTTATAGCCTGGATGGGATCACATAACTGGACCCATTGAGTCATGAGTCACAGATCTGAGTGGAATCAGCAGGTTGTCAGAAATTCAAAAGTCTGAACAAATATCTCGAAAGGCTAGTCTTAGGTTCTACAATAGTGATGTTATCTACAGGAATAATTGGGGAAGTACAGACCTTTGAAACAATGGTTGATTATTGCTTCACTATGCCTACATCTTAGTAGAATTCAGGCCCCTCTCATAATGCTAACATGTGGCCTTTCATTAGTTTTACAAAGGTGATTTAGTTTTGGGAAGCGCTGTTATTATCCTTGCTTTAAGGTTAAAGTATAGACTAAATTCCTCCCCAAGTTAGCTTGGCCTATGCCCAGAAATGACCAAGGACAGCTTGGAGGTTAGAAGCAAGATGGAGTCAACTGTGTCAGACACTTGCACACTCACATGTGTCTCAGCTGCTCAGTGAGGCCAGCAGGGTAGCTAAAAAATATTTCACTGCAGAGGTGACAGATTGCGAAGTTAAAACTAGTGTCATTGCTTATACTTTCTCCATTTGTTTTTTTTGTCTCTGCATGTCAACTCTATGAAACATTCCAACATCCTCAGTTGAAAAAAAATAAGAATTCCTTTCTTTTACTCTCACACAATATAGTGTGTCTTAATCATCTCTGGATTCCTGGTGCCTAGCACTGTGTCAGGCACAGCTATAGCGAGGACTGTTGAGTGATGGATGAGCAAATAAACCCCAAGGTCACTAGGTCTCATTCCTCATGAAGGGAATTCTGGGGTATGCTCACCAACCTCCCCCAGAAGAAACCTGGATCTGTCTAGGTATGAGGCAGGAAAATACTAGATGTTGATGGCAAACCTCCTTCCGAATTAGAGAATTGCCAAAGCCAGATCCCCGTGGGGACAAAGACAAGAGGTCCAAAGTAGTTGCTTTGCAAATGTACGTTCATGTCGGCCAACCCATTAGCAGAAGGTGGGCAAGAAGGGGACAGAGGAGAAAGTAGAAGTAGGGTTGGTTAGGGCTCAACTTACCTACAGAGGGTAGCAGCTATGAAAGAAGGAATGCCTGCTTGGGCACAGGATAGAGAGATGGTGAGACATACAAAGGGACAAAAAAGGTGACAGAGATGATGTAGAAAATTGAGCATGAGCTAGGAGCCAGAATTTGGAGAGAAGATCAACTGTGGAAGGTGACTTTCACCAAACATGTAGGGGAAGAATCAGTGTAGGATATGTCAAATAGGATGCAGGGGGTTGGGGGTGTGTGGAAAATGACTATTTTGAGACATCAGGGGAGACAGAGAGCAGGACAGAGTTTGGACTGCAGTATTAATAGGGACAGAGGAGATCATGTTTGCTTTGTTAATGGCTGTGCACCAATGACTGAGGCTGGCACTTCATAGATAGCCAATAAAAAATGAATGAATCCTGGGTGTTGTCCTTCAAGAATCATGTAGAGGAAGGTTGAGGAAAGAGGGATGCCAGGGCGTGGGAGAAGTGTGCTGTCGTCAGGACCTGGATCTTAGAACTGGCAGAGTGGAGGCAGATCAGTGGGACTGGATTATGTTCAATACATTCTCAAGGGGTGCCCCAAGAATTCTTCCTCAGTGGTAAATTATTGCTAATACATTACTGTGGTCTGAGCGCTTGTTGTTTCCCAAAATTCATATGTCAAAACCTTATCCCCAGTGCAATAGTATCAAGAAGTGGAGTCTTTGGGATGTGATTAGGTCATGAGGGCTCTGTCATCATGAATGGGATTAGTGTCCTCGTAAAAGAGGCCTGAGGGAGCTACTTGCCTCTTCAGCCATGTGAGGACACATAGAAGGCATCATCTATAGAGGCCTTCCTCAGGAACCCAATCTATCAGCACTTTAATCTTGGATTTCCCAGCCTCCAGAACTATGAGTGATACATTTCTGTTTTTTATAAATTGTGCGGTGGAAAGTATTTTGTCATAGCAGCCCAGATGGACTAAGACATACACTAAACATCAGGGACTGAGTGGATGATGGCTCAGAGGTCCCTAAGGCAAGGGCACTGGCAGGAGCCACAGTCAAGGCAGTAAGTCCAGGGTCTCCTAAAGAATGCTTCAGGAGGTAGAAGTGGTATGATCTTCAGGGAAGGGCAGAGAGCCTTATTCTGATTGAAAACTATAGATGTCTTTTTCTGGCGCCTCATGGAAAGGCCACATTTGCAGGTGAGAATGGTGGTGGTGGTGGCGTTTTGGCTAAAATCTGGGAGAGGAAGTGCTTGGTTTCCCTCTGTATGTCTCCAAACAACAAAAAAACTGGAGACTTGTGAGAGGCCATTTGGAGCAATTCAAAGTCTGGAGCCCTGAGCTATTTAACGTTTCCAACAATGAACTAGATGATGAAACAGAGAGCACGCTCATTAATTTCATAGATGACACCCAGCTGAGGCTGGAGGGGCACCTTGGAGGATCAGATTAGAATTCAAATTGACTTGAGTAGGTTTTAGAGATTGGTCAGAAACCAACCAAATGAGATTTGGGAAGGACAAGGGCAGAGTAAGGGAAAAACAGCCACACAAATGACAGGGAGGAATAACTTACTGAGTCCCAGTCCTGCTGGAAACCTGAAGACTGTCTTGACCTCCTTGCCTGACTCATCACTGCTGACATTTGCACATAGCTTACAATGAACTTTCACAGCTCTCTCCTTTGAGCTTAGGGTGACAGCGCCTTAAGAGAGGAATTATTATGAATAAGATCGTGGGGGTTCAAAGATGTTAAAAATCTACCCAAGGCCACATAGCTGATAGATATCACAGCCAGATGCAAACTCAGTTAGCACTTTACAGTGCTCATTTGACACTTACCTCAGTGCTTTACTGTGTCATGTGTTCTCTCACCTCATTTACACTTTCCTTGACGCTTCCCTTGCCCACAGGCCAGCCCCATCTCCTTTCCTATTCTTCTGTAGGTAGCCAATATCCTAGGGTGTGTCCTCCAACCCAATTTTTACAAGCTGCTTTATCAATCTGGATTTGTTCTATTTGGACTAGACCCACCCAAGTTGTGCACGTTGGATCCATCCAGCTATCTGTCAGTTCCTCTACTCACTGGGTTTGTTGAGAACCACTGGAGGAGATCATATAATTGGCTGGAAGGAGCCACTACAGATCCATTGGGTAGGCTCTTGGTGCTGCTTGGCAAGAATCCATTATGTGTCTCTGGTCAGCTTATTCCCCTCAAGGTCCTAACATCATTACTGCCTCATTTATCATCATCATCATCATCATCTTTATCATCATTATCCTATTGAAGAACAGATGGGGGTCATCTGAAAAGTTCTGTCCCAGCTTCCTATCCTCATTCTCTCTCAACTTATCCAAATGTACATCAACTCTCACCCCTCTCCTCCTGGCTCAGGGCAAGGAATAATTTTTCTGTTCACTCTTCTCTCCTGTACTCACAGTCTATCCCATTCGTCTTCCTTCAGGGACTCCACAAGATCTACCCACTCTGTTGTTCCTTCCTCATAGTCCTTGAACATGCTTCAGTTCAGTCCATCTTCAAAAGCTCTTCCTGGAGGACAGTTACAAGGGAGGTGATGGAGTATGGTACTGCTGTACTGGCAATGTTCTGGTTCTTAGGTTAAGTGGAGCTCTTAGGTTAAATGAAGCATTAATGGGTACTTTACATATATTCTATCACATGTATCCATCATTAAGTAATTAAAAAATCAACTTACATAAAAATATCTCTCCTTCAACCGTGCTAGCAACATCTTGTTCTTCCTTTTGAAGACAGTTCCTTGAAGATCATCATCTTCAACTTTATTTTTTGTTCTCTCCTTAAGCTACTATTCTAATGACAAAAGCCCCCAGTGATGCCTAATGTGTCAATTTGCAGCCCACACCTCGCCTTACTTTTCTGAGGCACTAATCAATCTGCCATTTCTCTTCTCTTAAAACCCTGTAGACCTGAGCCATTTCTCTGCCTTGGTTCTCCTGAATTCCTAATGTGTCCTTTGGCAGCCCACAAGTCACCTGACTTTCCTGAGGCATTAACCAGTCAGCCACTCCTCTTCTCTTAAAACCCTGCAGACCTGAGCCATTTCTCTGCCTTGGTTCTCCCCTGAGCTCCTTGACCAGCATCTCCCAGTGTCTTTGTTGCTTCCTCTTCTTCTGCCCAGAACTTACATATCTGTAATCTCTCAGCTTCCTTTCCTAAGGTCCTCTTTCCATTTCTTCTCATTCTTCCTGCACCAGACCAAGGTTCCCATGACTTAACGTCTACCCATTCATACACATCTGTCCTGGCCAGAGCTCTCTCCTGTACCATACACCTTATATTGAACTTCCCACTAGATAGCGTCTCCTGAATGCTTCTCCTCCCACGCAACCTGGACTCATTTTATTGCCCTCCTTCAACTTACCCCTCCTTCTGTGGGCCAGTCCCTAGGAGGTACCTTGGACTCCCACACATTACTCTCTTTCCCTATATCTGATTGTGGAGTAAATGTCTTTGTTCCTGTTCATAAGCTCTTCATTAATTTCCCTGTTTCTAACCTTGCCTGCTGTTAATCTAGAGCTGATCCTGCCAAAATGCAAAATTTATCATGGTTTTTGCCTGCTTAAATTCCTTAAATGCCTATTACCTACAGGTCTGAGTCCAGATTTCCTAGCCTGCAAGGCCCCCATCACCTGATGCCACCTGCCTCTTGAGTGACAATTTCTGCCCTTGCCATGCTTGGCCTGCTTGTAGGTCCCCAAGGCCACCATGATGTCACCACTCTTTGCCTTTGCACATGCCATGCCCCTGCCTCAAGACCCTTCCCCATGTTTCTCACCTGGCAGCTGTTCCTGCCTATGCTTTTGCTTCCCATTCTGAGATGCAACACAACGTGGCAACTGAGAGTGCTGGTCCTGGAGTCACCCGGACTAGGTTTAAATCCTGTTCTACTCCTTCTAGCAATATCACTTGGGTCACACACCCTAAGGCTTCCTGTCCTCATCTGTGAAGTGGAAATGAGGAAAGCACCCACCTCACAGGATGGATGTGAAGATTCGCTAAGGTAAAGGTCCTCAACCTCAGGGCCATGGATGGGTACTGGTCCATGGTCTGTTAGGAACTGGGCTGCACAGCAAGAGGTGAGCAAGGGCAAGCAAAGCTTCATCTGTATTTAAACACACTCCCAGCACTCGCATTACTGCCTGAGCTCCGCCTCCTGTGAGATCATCAGCAGCATTAGATTCTCGTAGGAGCATGAACCCTATTGTGAACTGCACATACGAGAGATCTAGATTGCACGTTTCTTATGAGAATCTAACTAATACCTGATGATCTGAAGTGGAACAGTTTGATCCCCAAACCATCCAGCCCCTAACCCTGGTCCATGGAAAAATGGTCTTCTATCAAACCTGGTGCCAAAAACATTGAGGGCTGCTGCACTAAGGCTCTCTGTAAAGCATCTGCCACCATGTTTGGTGCATTGGAAGTCCTTCCTGCACACTGGCCCTCCCCACACTGGACTAAGGTCCAATGGCACCTGCTCCATGAAAATGTTCCAGACCTTCCAGACAGGCTTAATTTTACCACTTTTCTTCCTTAGACAAAAGTGTAATTTTGTGTGTTTGTGTCTGCATTTACAAGAACACTGGACACTATTTGTGATGTAGCTCTTAGAATCTTACACAGTATTCAATGTTAGGCACCCTCTGCTCCCTGCCATGCCTCAGAGATGAGTGGCTTGGACCATTCATATTTGCTTGGTTACATAAAGGCTTTTGTGGTTTTGGACGAGCTTCCTCATCCAATTTACTCATCTATAAACTGGGGCCATTGTGGAAGGGATGCTGCATTCTGAAAGGATACTCTTATATTGGGTATAAAGTTCATAGGGAAACCCAAATTCCTAAAATAATCAGGATGGATTATCTAGAAATTAGGGCTGGTCAGCAGGGTACGTATTGTCCAGTGTGTGTGGAGAGACATTGGTAGGAGTTGTGGCTGTGGAATAGGGCAGGGACCTGTATTACACATTGTGTGTGTGTGTGTGTGTGTTGTATGTGTCTGCAAAAACACATGCCTGTGCCCCATGGTTGTGCAGTGTGCCCTGGAGCAGCTAGCTGACAGTCAGTGGCTTCATTGTTCTCTGGCTGAAGCAGTTGTTAGAGCTGTTAGAGGAGCATGAACAGGAGCATGAACCCTATTGTGAACTAGCAGCAGCTGGCCTGGCCAGCCTCCCCACAATGATCTCAGGGAGTAAGAGTCACGCTGCTGCGTGAAGGCCATGGGAGATGGAGGCTTAGCTAGATAGAGCAGCCAGCCCTTGTGGACACCCCCAGGCACACACTTGCTGCCGGCCATCTGAAGAGCTGCCAGGATATTCTTGCACCTTGCCTGGGTGGGACTGGGAAGCAGCTGCCTCTAGCTCTGGGTGGATGCCGATACAGGCTCTGTGGCTGGCGGCGTCACCCAAGGAGATGGGTAGGACTTCATGGCTGATGCTCTCTGTCCAAGTTCCCTGGGGTGGGGTGGGAGAAGGGGATAGAGGGCATTGGCTCTTATCCACAGCCAGGATCCACTCTGCCTGGCCTTGGGGTCTTCTAGCCTGTCAATTTCTAGCCTACCCCATTTTGGGCTCTTTTGCATCTCCTCTGCATATCCGTTAAGGGTTCAGAGCATGACCTCACCTGGGGCCACAGAAGCAGAGGGGGAAGTGGTTCTGTTGCCTGCTCTTTTGTCCTGGCCATTCCTCTAGGCCTGGTTTTTGGGCGGCCCACTCCAAAGGGCCTCATAAAACAGCTCCCTGCAGTCCCTAGGCATCCTACTGGCTCTTCCTTTATTGGCCTGTAGGAATTTTGTAACCTGCCTGTGGATGGCTCCTTTGGGACCATGGGCCTGCCTGTAGCACTTTCCCACATCCCTATTCCCCAGCTGCACATTAGAGGCATCAACTCCCACTCCCACGGAAGGCCTGGGCCATGTACTTATCACCTCTTTGGGGCAGAGGCAATTCGGACACTCCATTTAGTCCTTGCCCTAAGCTTGCTTGACACTGTCTGCCATTTCTCCAGCACATAACTAGCTCCCCTACACACATTTTTAAAGACACAGCCTACTTCCTGGTGGATAAATGGCCCTGTAGGCTTGTGTAGTATAGTCAGGACAGGGTCTGTGGAGAGGGTGGGGCTGGACATGGGCCCTGAAGTCCAGGCAGGATAGGGCTAAGTGACAGGAGGGTGTGTGGGGCTTCCAGGTTAAGGAATACATCGTGGAAATGGTCCTTCCATTGCATTCTCGCAGCTGCCAATTAATAGTGCCTGTCAGGTGAAGATGGCACTCAGAGACAGGAGTGTGCCCCAAGGTCCCCACAGAGGCTCACTGCTACATCTGAAGCTGCGCCATGCTCGGGCCAGCCAACTTGTCATCTTCCATGTGGCCTTGTGGGATGAAGACGTTGAAGTGCTGCCTCCTCCTAATGACCTTCAGCAGAGAACCTGAGTTGGCTTCTGAGCAGACATGTCCCCTGCCTTGGCCTTGCTGCTACCGGGGCAATTAACTGCTGCTATAATTCTGGGTCTCTGCACCCATGGGCCCCCCTTTCCAAACAACATGTTGACCAAGAGTCCTTAGAGGAGAAGGGAAAGTGGTTGTATGGTCTGGTGGCCCGACAGGTGGCCAGATGAGAGATGACAGGAGTGTGAACGGAGGGACTGTGTGGTTTTAATCACTTAAGATGCTGTTCTGGAAGCAGATGTGAGATAGCTCCTGGAGAACACTCTGGGGGTTGCAGCACCCTGAGGATAAGTGAGGGTGACACCCAGAAGACAGGATATTCTCCCAGATCGCTATCCCCCCGGGGCTGGCCCTAAGCCCTGCCAATTACCTCCCCTGCTGGCTGGGCTCTACTGTGTGGGAGGGGGCCTGAAGTAACCCGGTGGCGGGGCACCCCACCGGGGAATAGGAGGCTCGGTGGCCCCAGGAGCATGCTCCTGTGCTGGGGTGGGGGGTGGCATGCTGGGAGGCTGGGGGAATGACCTCTGGGGACCTCAGATTCCTGGATGCCTCCAGCCCTCCCATGGGTTATTTTCTCTCGCAGCAGAACAGCAGCAACCTGGGTTAATCAGGAGCTTGGGCTGACCCTGGGAGTATGGTCTCAGAGGAGAGAACCTATTTTGAGCTGGTGAAGTGATTAGTGGTGCTAATCACAGGCTCAGCCCAGACCCTTCTGGCCTACTTACAGGCTGTTCCAACTTTCCCTGGCCTGCACGTGCTCTCCCTCCCCATCCCTCCTTCTCCTCTGTAAGCTGGCAGCTGCCCTCACCTGCCTTTCTCTCTTCTTGCTTTCTCCTCCCATTTTTATGGGAAAAGAGACCCCGGGGACCCTGAGAGCTCTAGTCTGTACCCCTAGGAACCCCAACGATTTCAAATAACCCCAGTAGCTTCTAAAGCTAAATTATCCTGACCACGAACTGACCCAGGGTACATTCTATATAAGGAAAGAGAGAAGGCCTTGGGGCACTCCCGAGGTGATGGATCCAAGGGTTTTCCTTTGGACCATGGTGAGTGGTTGGTGGTGAATGAGGGAGTGAGGGCTGGAATGAGCCGAGGGGGAAGGTCCTACCCAGGTGATCCTGCCCTTGGCCTACAGCCAGAATTTCTTGGGAGTGGCAGCAGTTTTTGAGTGACCCAAGATAGAGCTGTGCTCTTGGGGCATTTAGAAGAGGCAGTGAGGAGCCCAGGGGCCTGGGACCTCTGGGAAGTTGGCCCTGTGACTGGCTCTTCTGAACATTCGTCTGGCCTGGTGAATGAAGGCTGGTCAGCATACTCATTTACTCACTCAACAAGTAGGCATTGATGCCTGTTCTGTACCAGGTCCTGTGCTAGGTGTTTGGGAAAAGTGAAGGGTAAAAATGCTATGAAGGGAAAAAAGAGAGCGTTGAGTTGCAAATTATTGGGAGGGGTTGTCCTATTCTAGATAGCAGAGAGCAGGCCCCTCAGAGGAAGTGACATTTAAGCTGAGACTTGAAGAATGAGTAGGGATGAGCAGAACTAGGAGTGGGAGAAACAGGATAGGTAGAGGCACGCATGGAGAACCCAAGGCAGGCAGGAGCTGGGCTCTGGGGTGCCACAGCATAGAGAGGCAGGGTTGGCGGGGCCCCACAGCCTGGGCTGTACAGGCCATGCCAAGAAGTTTGGATTTTGTCCTTAGAACAGGGCATGCCCATCCCAAGCCTGCTATTTTCTGACTCACTCCATGCCCTGGCCCCACACTGCTCTGCTTGGCAGGGCCTGACTCTCATAGGCTGTGTCTTCCAGCCCCTGGGTCATCAAGTTTCCAGCTGGTCTCAGCCAATGGGAGACTGGCAGGAGCTGGGAGCTGGGAGGAAGAAGCCAGGGCATTTCTCCTTCTCTGCCTTGGACAGCATTTCCAGAACTGGCTGCAATTCTAGGTTTCTGGCACCCAGTAAACAGATCTGCCAGGTGACCAGGCCCCTGGGTCCCTCAATCCAGAGGCCTCCTTTGTCCCAGCAGCATATGGATGTAAGTGGCAGTTTGCCATTGCTAATCTCTGGGTAGCCTCATTGCTCCTGTTTGACTTCTTGACCTCCTTAAAATCAACTCAGTTTTAGATGCTCATTTACTGAATACTTGCATGTTCTCTAAGAAGGACTTTGCATATCGATTCATTCAAAGCTCTATGATGTGGATTATACCCATTTTATAACTAGAAAAACAGAGTCTAGAGAGGTGAAAGTGCATAGGTAGTAAATAGCAGAGTGGAGCATTGAACCGGGTAGTCCAGCCCCAGAACTTGAGTTTTTAACCTCTGGGCCAGGGCCTGTGTAAAGGCCTGAGTGGCAGAACTCAGTGAAGTGTATGGTTTTAGAGGAAGACTTGAGTATGCATTGTGACTTCCCCATGATGGGTTCTGTGATCTTAACTAAGACACTTAATCAGTGGGAACCTCAGTTTGCCCATCTATTAACTGGGGATAATATTAATACTAGAATTTAGTTCCTAGGGGTTTTGCAGGATCAAATGAGATAATGCTCGTGAAATACTTAGCACAGTGCCTGCCACTTGGTGAACACTAGATCACCGTGTGCTTTTATTCTTGCTCTTCCTTTTACATGACTGTCCTGACCCGGGAGTCCAATATACAGCACTGGACAACTGGATCCCAGGTCAGGTAGGGCCATGGCTACTCTTGTGCTTCCAGGTTCCACTGAGACCTGGGGTGAGTACACTGAGCTCCATGGTGCTGAGTCTGAAGCCTCATCTCTAAAGGTGTCCCTGGCTTCTAGGTTGTCCTGTCCTTGCCTGTAGTCTTTCTGTGTTCTGAGCAGGTGTTTCTCAGAAGTCTCATATGGAGCCTTCTCCCTCCATGGCCTTCTGCCCTGTGGAGACCTCCTTGTGCCCTGGGGAGGACTTTGCTAGACTAAATGAGGCTGAGAGTCACCAGACCCAGATCTTCGGAGCAATGTCAGGCCCACAGAACTTGTAATGGTCTCTTGTTCTTTCCTGTTTTGAGCCACAACAAAAGAGGGAGCATGTGCATATGCACGCACACACACACACAAACACACACATACACACACACTACTAAAATCAGTGACCCAGTGGCAAACCTCAGTGAATTGCTGAGCCTTGAACAATTTCAGCCGACTGATGAAGATCCCAAATAATTTTCATTCTAATCTATGTTGCTTGACTTCTAAGGAGGTAATGGCCCCTTTGGTGACATGCTGTCCTTTCTGTACACAATTTATAGCTGTGACTTGCCTTCTGAACTGCTACAAAATGTGGAGGAAAAACAGCTTTTGAATTACTGTGTTCCCTTCTTTGCTGAGATACTGGACCCTTGGCTCCCAGCTTGGGCAAACATGGCAGTGGCCAGACTAGCGAGAGTATGCAGAGAGATGGAAGGAGGAAGAACCTGGAAGGAGGTCTGAACGTGAAACTCAAAAGATTGTAACGATATTAACAATAAGAGTAGCTCATGTTTATGCACTTTACAATTACAAAGAATGTTTAACTGCATTATTTCCACTTAATCTTATTAACCTGTCATTTTACAAGAGATGAGATTTAGTTAGGTGACTTGTCCAGGGACACACATTTAGTTGGCAGAGACACAGTCATAACTAACACCAGTTCTGCCTGTCATGCAGTTTTTCTGCTGAGTAGGTGGGGTGAGG
The DNA here is from genome assembly GCF_000951035.1 of Colobus angolensis palliatus. Classification (NCBI taxonomy): domain Eukaryota; kingdom Metazoa; phylum Chordata; class Mammalia; order Primates; family Cercopithecidae; genus Colobus; species Colobus angolensis. The sequence goes on along the minus strand of NW_012114977.1, from coordinate 2,738,457 downwards.
AGGCTTACAGGCCTTTACCAGGTAAGTAGCAGTTGGCTCAGGAGGTTGGAGTCTTCCAGGCTGCATAGAATGTGACTCAGGCTCATGCGTGTATTCCTTGAGGAGAATGATTCTCTGGGCCTAATCTGAGTCCCAATCAGGTCTTGCCTGGCACCTCCTAGTTGTGGTTTTTGGGGGGTGGGACAGGATAAGAGTAAGTTCATTGCTATAAGTCTATCATTTCTGGAAAACAACCCAGAGTAAATGCTTTGCTGAGCTTGGGAAGTCTTCTAACCTCTCTGTAAATCTCAACTCCTCCCTCATCTGTAAATGGGATTGTAACAATCAAGTCTCTGTGAGAATTAAATGCAATAAAGAGCTTTGTAAATGGCCGAGAACCAAAGACATCTGAAGGAATTTTACTGTATCTTCCATCACCACCACAATCGTCATCCTCCCCATTTCCTCCATCATCATCAACATCCTCACCACCATCATGATCTTGTAGGAAGGACAGCGTAAGTCACAAATTACTAAGAGTACAGGCCAACACTTAGAATATCCGGGGGAGCTTATTTAAAATGTCACATCCTGGCCATACCCCCAGAGATCCTGATTCAGAAGGTCTAGTAGCACCCAGAAATATTCCTTTTTAACAAGAACCCAGGGTGACTTTTGTTGCAGGAAGTCTGTGGATTGCACATTGAGAAACATTGCCTTACAGTTGTAGGACAAACAAAAAGAGACGATACCACACACAGGGCTTAGTGGTGCTTGTGAAACCCCGAAGCCTACGACAATATGTGTAAGCAGTCCAAGACCTTTCCACATGAGGTCACTGGCTACCTGTCAGCATTCAGGGGTAGGAGCAGCCTCCCTGAGTTTTCTGGTCTTGCTTTATCTAGTTTAAGCCACCTGGGGTGAGCTGGGTAGAGCACATCTATCTAATACACTCATGTGAACTTGGGTCTTGGGATTGAAACAGCAGCGTAAAGACAAATGAAGAAAGTATTTATTTATACTAACACAGTACAAAGCAATTAATCCTCTCTATTAGCCATAATTAAATTCCTCAGAATGAAGACTTTCAACTTGTGAGCTGGAGCAAATCTCCCTCTGTGGCTTCCTGGGGAGGGCAGGCATCTTCTCCTGCTCCCCTCTGCCCTGTCGTCCTGGGCTGGTGCTACTCCGTTCCTATTGATTCCAAAGAGTTCCTCAAGCTGAGACTGGTGAATTGACTTTGCAAGTTGCCTTTTTAAAGGGCAGACTAATTTTCTACAGGAAACATGAGGGTTATATATGAAGAAACTCACCTAAGCAAAATGTGTAGCAGGAGTCCAGGGTGGCCAATAGGTGAGATTGTGATTTATTTTTGTATGTGGAGTATTTGCAGGACAACCCTGCAAATCAGATTTGCATCCACTGACGTGCATGGTGGCTAGAAACTTCTTGTGGGGGAAGATACTCCAGCCATATCTAAATTTGGGGTTTAGACATGATCAGACAGGTAAACTGAATGCGGGGATTGGGAAGCAGAGGACAAATTACCAGGTGGGAAGTGAAGCTGTGTAAAAGACACCCTGGCTGGCAGAAGCCCAGGAAGGCACTCAGAGGCAGACTCAAGGCTCAGGGACCTGTGGAGTATTTTGGTGAGTGCAGGGTCTATTATTTGGCAGCCCTCAACCCTACTTCTGTATTAGTCTGTTCTCATGCCACTAAAAAGACATACCCAAAACTGGGTAATTTATAAAGAAAAAGAGGTTTAGTGGACTCACAGTTCCACGTGGCTGAAGAGGCCTCACAAGCATGGGGGAAGGTGAAAGGCACGTCTCACACGGTGACAGGCAAGAACACATGTGCAGGGGAACTCCCCTTTACAAATCCGTTAGATCTCATGAGACTTATTCACTATCATGAGAACAGCACAGGAAAGACCAGCCCCCATGATTCAATTACCTCCCACTGGGTCCTTCCCATGACACGTGAGAATTATGGGAGCTACAATTCAAGATTTGGGTGGGGACATAGTCAAACCATATCGGGGGAGCAGTATGTGTGTATTTTGGGGAGGGAGAGGCTTTGGGGTATTTCCTCAAATTCTCTACTTGGGGGACTCCTGCAAAAGAGTGCACTAAGAAGTAAGATATCAGGTTGGTGCAAAAGTAATTGCCTTTTTTGCCATTAAAAGTAATGGCAAAACTGTAATTACTTTTGCACCAACATAATATCTTGATAATCTGGGATGGAATAAGAGTGGGTGGCAGCTGCAGCATGGGCACCTCCAAAGGCTCCAAGAGGTACCCAGAGCAGGGAGGTGCATTACAGCCGAGCAGTCGGAACAGCCTGGGCTCTGACTTGAGAGGAGTGTGGAACAAAGCATGAAACTCCAGTAAGTAGTAGAGGGCAGCACAGGCCTGCAAGGGGATTGATGGGCAGCATTTCAGTGAGGTGGGAGGTGGGTAGGTAGTGACCAAGCTTGCCTAATGGGAGAGTGATGGGCTGGGCTGCTTGGGCCATGCTCATGAAGCTGCTTTGGGTGGGTTAGGCACCATCACCACATGATGTGGGTTTTCCTGACAAGTCTCCTGGGGCTTCTCCCTCCGCAGCTCCTATTTCCTTCTCTTCCTTCCTTCCTTTCTTTCTTCCTTCCTTCCTCCCTCCTTCCCTCCCTCCTTCCCTCCCTCCCTCCCT